>NW_001813978.1:1691461-1750040 GCF_000149585.1 Histoplasma mississippiense
GCAGTCACTTACTACAGGAGCACGTTGAGACACGCCCTTTGCCCGTAACGAAATCGTCAAAGAGGATGCTAGGTACTAGGCCTAAACGAGTCTTTGCCAGAGCTAAGAGCGTGTCCCTTTGCTGACTGGGAATCCGGAGGTTTTCGAAGGGCGCGGATGACCATTGAACTTGATCGAGATCGGCGACCGCAAACTCCACTGCATCCAAAGGTTAGCGAGAACACTAGTCAAAGCGAGTTTCACTTACTCCAGCTGTTCTCGCTGAAACAGTATCCTAAAACCGTTGGACAGCAAATAAGAAAGTCCACATCCTTCATCTCGGATGGATTCACACCATTGCTTTTCACCTGTTCTCTCATGCGTTGATCTTGATTATCAAAAAACACATCAAGACTGGCGGAGCCGTTACCGTCCACGTATAATTCACTCCGCTGGTTGATCCGCGGTCTGGTGTAGTTCGGATTCATCTGGCGAAAGAAGGCCGGGTCCACCATGATACGGCTGTTGATGGAGTTCTGGACAATTTCTCCCCGGACTTGGACGAAGGCACGACCGCGGCAGTGGCGAATGTGCTGCCCCTTCAGGTCGCAAAATTTGCGACCGCAGTCGATGAGAGATTTCATGGCATCTGATTTGTTTGGGTGATGGTCAAGGGGGAACGCCTCGAGATCGTGAATGGGCCTGGGTCCATGGAACCGGACCACCTCCAGCTGGGTACCGGCTTCGCCGAATACCTCACCGTCAAAATCCAGATAGCGACAATCTAAGCTGAAGTATTTGATCCCGTTCATTTTCGTTTTCTCTTCTCCGGCATCAAATATAACACATCGAGGCTTGCCTGTCCCTGGGCAGGTACTGTATACGAAGATCCCTGGTTTGAAGATGGTCCAAAGCAGGTCGTAGGTGATCTCTCTCCTGTTCAGAAGTGGCAAAAGGCTCTGGGTTGTGGAGGCATAGGTTTCCTTGATATACCCGATGAGCAGATCCACATGCTTCGAACGTGTGTCTCCGTGGTTCCTTCCTTTCTTAGAAATGTACTTCTCGAGGTCGGGAAGGAAATTGTACAGGAAGTTGCGCTCAACCTGATATTGGATTAGTAACTTCTTCAACGAGATTGAGTTGGAGGACGAAACAATACCGAAGGCTTATCCTCGCGCAAGCTGATAGCCCTAACATCTCTCACAATTTCTCGCAGAACTTCAAGCAACACCTTCGACTTAATATCGACAAAGGTCTTAGTTTCCTTGGTCATCCTGTCTGATATGTTGTCAGTTATTAAGCGTGAGAGAAGTTGAGATCGTGTTCCTACCTAGCTGCTTCCGGGCAACAAATACATACTGGTCAAGATCATCAAGGACCTTGTCCTCTCCCACGGATTCCACAATCTTATACTTCGAGTTGTCCTTGTCCCACCTAGCTGGCAGTGAGCATAAGGAGGATGAGAGTCCTGGATGATGGGACGTACACTTCATGGACTTCTTTATATTCAAGCTTTGATGCTCGAGCTTTCACCTCGTTGCCTCCTTTATCCTTGCATTTCTCTGATTTGACATCTCCAATCGGCTCCGAAGACTCTGATGGCTGCTTGGCTTGGCGAAGAGCAGCCATGAAAATTTGTTGCAGCTGTTCCATTGTAACGTGCTGCTGCGGGTCTTCATTGTTGGGGCTATTTGGAGGTGTTTGAGGGGGAGGAAGAGAAGAAGGGCGAGGAACTTTGGTGCTGTTAGACTTGGTGGGTTTGGACATTGTCATCGATAATGATATAGCGGTAACATGTAATGGCTCGCGGATATTGGAATGGAAAAATAGTTTTGCTGGGTTTCCTTGATCAAGTCAATTCATTGCCTCAGGATTCGGAGGAGATCTTGCGTCCTTATATGCTGTTCATTCACTGAGTAGAGCGAACCGTCTCTGCGTATATCTATGTAGGATATGTTGTCCATACCGGCCTAGAACATCCTAGGCACTGCGCTATACGCTCTAGATATCCACGTCTGATCTTGTGTTCCTGCCTCCACTGCGACGTCGAAGCACAAAAGGGGACGGTCGTTGAGAAGGTGGGACGTTCGATTGGTAGACAGCTCAGGGGAAGACAAACTCGATGCCGGGTTTGTTATCCCTTGAACCCCGTGCGGCCGAGCAGGACGAAGAGTTGCTGCTTCTGAAGACGATTGAGAGCGAGAATTTTCGTAGCGTGCAGCAGTGGGATAACCCATTGCATGGGAAAACCCCTCGGAAAAACCTGCGCTGGGGAAAGGAGTCCTGCAGAAAGGGGACTTCCCAACAATGTTAGGGAAAACCCTGAGAGGAAAACTTTGTAATATGCAGATTTTGGGATATCCCAAGCAAGGCTCAAGATAGAGTGAAGCTCACGATGAAACATGGTGAAATTCTAGCATCATGGTAAAATGTATTATCGTCGGTAGGCACAGTCAGTATCGCGAAAAGCAAATCATGGTTCTGGCAGCTTCACTGGGTGGAAAAAAGTTCTTCAGTTGACTGCTTGGGCACCAAATATGTCATATGGCTAGGATGATCAATATTTCAAACATGGTGGGGCGTTCGCTCTGACGGTGCATCGCTGCCTGACGTCTAGCCTTTAAATCTAACTGTGTTCTTCGGCGGGGTAGAAGCTCCAAGATCACCTTTTCCGTCACATCACCACACGCCTTCATTTGAAACGATCGATTTTCTCATACAAGAAGTCATGTCCCTCACCCAAAACAACCTCGATAGTGACCTGAGTAGGTTCGGCTTCGTCGTTGTAGGAAAGATTTCCTCGAAGCTCATCGAGAAGCTGCAGACGCATTTACAATCAAAGAAGGTCTCGCGCATAGTTCACCGGCACAGTCAACTGGAGTGGAATAGTGACTGCGATGCCATCTTTAATGATTTCGAAACGGTAAGCTGGAAACATGAAAACCTAAGAAACGGGACTGATTGAAGGATAGAACCTCAAACCTAAGATATCATCAGTCAAGGATAAGCCTTGCCTTCATCGTCGTTTCGTCTACTTCCACGAGTTCCCCGATCCGTCAGCCATTTTTAAACCTCCTGTTGGACAAGGGCTATTCGCCGTGTTAATTGTGGTTAAATCGGGTTCTGGATTTCCGCTCTTGTGTTTAGGGTCTCATAGGGAAGGGCCTGGAGGCGGGAAATCCCCTGTGGTTTCTATAGCGGAAGTTCCCCAGGAAGATGGTATTGTTGCTATCATTGATGCAAACCTAGCACGGCAGGATTCTCCGGTGAAACATAAAGACAGTGGAGGTTCCTGCATTTTACTGGCGTACTGACAAGAATATAAAATATGATCTATGTCAAGAGGCTGTTCAGACTTTCAAATGTATTTTCAAGTCTTTGCATTATTAAATAGTATTCAGCGAAACACTCTGATTCACTCAAAGCCCAATGATGAACTAAAATCTGCCCAGGCTTGCATTTCAACATTTTTGTTCGCATAGAATTCAACGAAAGCATGATCGAAACCTGATTGGAAGATTATTTCCGTTGTGTCTCCAGTACCAGTATCCATATTTTCCTGCTGCCTCCCTACACTAGTACTCGCAAAGAATTTATCCCAATCGACATCGCCAACTGACAGAGTCTGAAGGTCCGCTGGGGCCTCCAACTGCATCGTTCCAGGTAATGTGAAACTTCCATCCCCATCGCTGGGTTGTACCGTACGTGGTAAAGTTGAGCCTTCCCCTGACGTAGTTGATGACAGCGTCGCGGGCTCAACAGCTGCCTCTTCAATTGAAATATTCGGTTCCACGAGAGATTCCGGGCTTGAATTGCGAGGAGGAAATGGAGAAAGCAAGGCAGGGTATTGGGATGGCATAATCGAAAACGATCCACATTTACCATTAGGCTCTTCAGAAAGGTGATCCTCGCTGTCATTTGAAGGAGAACTTGGTTGAAGAGTCGACGCAATCTGTATATCCGGTGCCGCCATCGATGGTTTCGGTATTCTGGCATTGGGGCGCCGCCGTTTCCTCCCTTTGGAATTATGTACCTCAATTTTACCTGGGGAGGTTGGGCGAGACACTACATACGGTTAGAATATAATGAAAAATTACTGTTGAATGGACTCACAAATAGAAGCAACTTGACTTCGCTCACTTTGAAGCAAGTCATCCATAGCCAGCTTGGACAGATGTTTTCTCAAGCCCAGTGTCTGCATGTGACGAGGACTCCCTGTTTCTTGCATTGCTGGACAATGCCGTAGGTGGCCTTCAAAACGACCAACGCTATAAAATAAAGCGCCGCAACCGCAACGTACGTTGCAAGCGACATCTTCTTTTATTAACAGCTTTTCTCGTGATATAAAATGATGACTTACGTGAGTGATAGTGCCGAACCATATGCTGCCTTTTGCTGAAGGGTGTACTTTTCTGGACGCAATCACGATGAGGGCAGAGCCGAAGCGCGCCCCGGTCTGGGACTTGGGATTTCGGCGTCGGTTGAGGGCTATTACTGCTGCCTGCCTCGCAGTTTTTTCGTTCCTTCGTAACATAAGTATCCCGACAGCTCGGAGTGTATAGAGCATTTGCTAGCTGAGCTATAAGATTGAATATCCGCTGCTTCTAAAAGTAAGCCCAGAGAATTGATGGCCAGTAATTAGGGGTAATCAACCTTGTCGGGTCGAAGGTGACTCTGCACATCTGTCCGAGAGGAGAAAGTCAAAGCACAGTGAGGGCACGGCCACTCGCTGTCAGCTTGAGGAGACATTGTCGCTCGAAATCTTGAATTGTAGAAGTTCGGTTTGATCATCCAGAGCAATAAACGGAAGTAGGGAGCGTCCGATGAACGCTTTGCTGGCGATTGAATGTACTGGGTGTGGGTGGGTAGCCCAAATTATGTTATCGGGAAGCTTTGGAAGCGTCTCGAACAGGCCAATCATAACAGAAACTTGTACGGGAGCTTCTCGGCACGGGAGAGCGGAAGGGCATCCGTTACCACGTCAGCAGCTCAAGCACATGCCACTTGAGCGAATCAAGTGGAGCAAGCTAGCTGGACCACAGCTGGGAAGTCCCAAAGCCAGGATGGGAAGTCCCAAAATCTAAGAAAGGAGCAGACCAACCAGAGCGCCCGTAATGCCGCTGTTTGCTGTCGTTAGGCACCAGCGCATGGGTAGGACCAAATGAAGCTGCGTCATTCGGCTAATGTGCTTGATCTGGGATTCTTTCCCGACACAGGGTCTTGATGAAAGGGGCGAAATGGGTGGGCCAGATTGGTGCCGGACCTGTCAAGGAACTGTTTGCATCCCCAGTGATAAGAGAGAGAGAGAGAGAGAAAATCCATTCCCTTTTCAGCCTAATGGCTATGCAGGGCTATGCGCTATACTCTTTATGTACTGTACAATAGAAAAGTTTGATCTCGAGGCTCATATATGGGTGCAGGTCAGGCCTGCTATAACAAAAATTTGTGTCACACAGCATTCTCACAAGCATTCTCGCAATCTGGGGTGTTGGGAGTCGTTCCTGATCTTCGTAGATTATAACCACCGTGTTTCCGAGCGCGTAAGTTGCCTCGATCGCATGCTTCTTCACCGTCCGCAGTGCGAGAGGGTGGCGGAGGCCGTGGGCCGTGGGACGAGGATTAGAGGCGAAGGGGAGGTGTCGGCGGATGGAGGACTGACAAATTGGCTCCTGGAGGCATTGTACTGTCGACCGATAGTGAAGATGGTCAAGAGGCGTCAATATCTATTCGTGGAACGTGGGAAGGGGAGCTCTCTTGCGTATGGCAGAAAGCTCGACCAACTACTCAGGTCAACGCGGCACTCGTGTCGGTCCTTAGGGAGTTCGTGGGCTCACGAGAAGCCCACAATAGCCGCTCTGCTCTTGGCCATCACCTAAGTGATGTTACCAGGCTGCACCACGAGGAGGTGGCAGAGTCGGACTTCGCAGCCCCCCCAGTGATATAGGACACCGGAAAATGCGGGATTTGGCATAAGATGTCACATGATATAGCTAAAACACTAAATGGTGGTATTTTGGGCATATGGAGGAACTTTGATTGGGCCATTGGGTTGGGGTTGGGGATTGCTAATATTTTCTCTTGCTAACTCCGAAACATGTCAAAGCAGTGAGCTCCAATCGACAGCGCGAGACTGATGCTGCCCTTGTTTCAAGAACGAACTACGCGCCCGAAATATAATTCTCTTCCCAGCAGTTTATTATAAGAACCTCTGCACATTTCTGCTCTCGACGCATACTGGCATGATAAAGGAGCTAAAAATTTATAGCCATATGCCTAGTTCAGCGACCTCCAACCAGTCTCGCAAGCGTCAGTATCCTGAGCCCCATCCATCCGACAGGTCGCGATTTCGGAAAAGGCAGAAGTTCGACGCGTCGTCGGCATCAGCATATTGGGATAACCTGTCAAAGATTTGGTTAACCAAAGATGCATTAGAGGAGTTGGATCGAAGAAACAGCCTTCCGAAACCACCCAAGAACCATCATAGACCTATCACTCGACGATTTCACACCGAGCTGAAAAAGCGCTGTAATTCTTTTCAGTTTGCTCCGGTCTTTCTCCGTGATTGTGTACCCGCTTGTTCAAAGCAGATAAAGAGGGCTTCCAGATTGGGAGGACCTGACCTAACTGACCTTAGAAATGTATGTAACTACAAATCCATGCAAATACATCATTGCTGATAATATAGCCCAGTATCCTAAACCGGAAAACTTCCTCGAAAAGGCAATGAGCTCAAGGTCTCGGAGTAGAAAGCGACGCGCAGGTTCTCCATCAACAGGCGCAGATACGAGGGATACCACCAAGTCCACGAGCACTACACCCTATAATCGTAACTTCCAGCAGAATCTGATTGACCATGGCGTTTACCCTGACGGATATGAATATCCCGATGGTCGAATACCAGCAATGCCAAATAACTGGAAGGAGATCAATGAAACATTAGCTCGACCCCGACCCTCCCTTTCCCCATCGAAGTTCTCTGATGAACATTTCCGGAAATTCAAACGAGCAGATACCCACGCATCTAAAGAACAACCGGTCACAACGTCAGTGATTCCTATCATCGAAGGTGATGTTGATGATCCCAAATGCGCCGGAGGGGGATATCCTCTTGGAAATCTTGCCCCCTTAACTGATGGTACACTGGCTCAGGCCAAGCCAGATCACTTCTACGGTGCGCGTCCTGAACAGCTTGATCGTCAAATCCGCAGCGAACTTAGCGACCATATCATTCCCGCAACACAGGATGATCTTCCAATGGTTCCAAATTTCTTTTTGGAAGCAAAAGGCCCTGATGGATCCTTGGCTGTGGCTACACGGCAGGCATGTTATGACGGCGCACTAGGAGCTCGGGGAATGCACGCTCTCCAGTCATACCAACAAGACGGATCAACTTACGACAATAATGCTTACACTCTTACGTCGACTTATCATGGCAGTACACTCAAGCTATACACAACTCATCTCATCAAGCCCGAAGGCCCAGGCCGTCGCCCTGAATATATTATGACCCAACTCAATACTTGGGGCATGACTGGGAACCTGGAAACGTTTCGGCAAGGAGCATGTGCATATCGAAATGCTCGAGACTGGGCAAAGGAAAAGAGGGACGAATTTATAAGGACAACAAATGAAAGGCACTTAGAGGCTCAATCTCAACTTCTCCATTCTACCTCTCGGTGCCAGATAGCTTCCGAGGCAGCCCTTACCTTGGACGGCTCTGATGTATCGACATTATCTGACGAAACAGAGTACCAAGACGCGCAATGGAGCTTCGCGGATACAACCGAAGAAGGCGGAAGAGATTCTCATATTCTTAGCAGACATGCCAAGAAGCAGAGAGTTGGCTCCATTGTTCAAGGTGATGCAGCGGGTAATAAGACTACTCGGTGTCTGAATTGATGATAAATAGGGCTTGTCATGCACAGATGGAAACCATAACAACCAGGGCAGCTTCCCTTTTTGGGGTTGATCAAAGTCACAAGAATAGCATAATATTGATCGGAGTTTCTTCGCATAACTCTCGAAACCCGGGTTTAGGCCTGTTTGAATCCACATAAAAATAATACAATATGTTCCATATTCGTACAGCCTTTTCCCTTCTAGTTCGGCTAAAGCAATCGGTAAAGCCCCGCAGGTCATCTACTGAAGCAAGATCTAGTTCTCAATTTATATAGGTGCTGTACCCTTGGCACTAGACTGACTGGTTAGGTAAGTTAGATCCACTTCACTCAGATACTTTCCGGGTCGCTGAGATTTGCTTTGGTTGGGATGGCGCTCCTCCGCGGTTAATTATTCCGCATAGTCAGCCTTGTCCAATTATCCAGCGCCACGTATAACCCCTGCTTTATCACTTGGGACTAAATACATAATTGCTTGGGTCATTTTTGAGCACACTGCACTAAAAATGCCAAGAGACCAACAACACCCTCCTCCGAGCTCAACATCTCCCACAGATTTATGAAAAAGGGCACAAAGTACACTCATGTCGCAGGGGTGGTATGTCCTGCGATGTTACTTGTAAATGGGTGACTCATGAAAGGATACAGGGATGGATAGCGAACTTGAGGTCGCTCGGCGTATCGCAGGGATATTGTCAAGGTGGCAGGCTACAACGCATGTTGCATGAAATGATTGGTTCGCAGTGAACAAGGTCGAGTCGGTATCAAGCACCGCGCACAAGAATCGAGCACGACCGCTTTTTGCTCCTGAAAGCATGTCAGAGGACCCGGTGCGGAGCCAATGTGCTCCTCTACTGCTTGATCTTCTTCTTGGGGGGGAAGAATCCTCGTGGGGAGCGTCCTCAGGCAGCATCGTTCGCTTCGGTCGTCCTCGCAGGGGACCCACCTTCGAGGAAGTCGTCTCACCGCCTCCACCCCCTCATTGCGTCGCCGCCACTCGTCTTCCAGAGCATCCGAGGTGGGCCAAATCAGAAGCTTCACCAGGAGATGGATCTGTGCCGGTGGCAGCTCGAATTCCGTCCGTTTCATGGGTAGGTGGGCAGGGAGAGTGGCTGTCAAGATGGGAGGATGTCGCGCACTTAAAACGTGGGTTTGATTTATAATGAGGTGCCGTGATCCTCTACAGTTGTCCAAAAATGAAGGTGGCACCACTGAGCCTCCCTCTTCACATATCCTGTTAAAAAAATGATATCACATAAACCATAGGGAGTTGGGCAAAACGCATGCATCGATATTCAAGCCCAAACCACGGCCATCTGCTTATTTGTTCTTCTTGTTTTAGTCGATAAAAAAGGGCACGTCGGAATTCTAGGAGCCGGAGAACGGCAAAGGTGCGGGGAAACACACTGAAGATGCGGACGGACGTGGAGGCGATGATATAGGCGGTATTTTTGGAAGCCAAATCGACCGCATGTGTTCCGTTATGGATGCTCTCGTGAATTCATAACAGTGCTCAAGCCAAGTTTGCCAGTCCCAGTCAATCCATTCATGGAAATTCGCATGACGGCCCCAACCCTGATCCCATCGCAGCAATGGGGATATGGGAACACCAGGAAGGTATTTGGCTTTCCACTCGGCAGGGCTGTTTGAAGGAGTTCGACCAATCCCGCAATATCCAAAGTCAATGAGTACCACACGCCGATGAGCGCTATCCAGCACAAGAACATTCCTCGGGTGTATATCTCTATGTAATATATCATGAGCATACAGCATAGATTCTGCATCGACAATTGCCTTCAAAATATTTTGACGCTCTGACCGCGTATGGTTGGTTGGGTTGAGACGTTGCATTGAGATCCCGGGTACTTTTTCGATAAGGATTAACCGAATAGATCGCGAAGTTTTTTTATTCGGAATTGGCAGTTCAAGTGTAAAGGACCCATAATATTTTGGAATGACAGTTCCTTCAAGTGGATAAAGCAGTCGGTAGGCTGCGGTTTCATGAGAGTATGCTAGGTCCGTATAGCGAAAAGGATCCACATCATCTTGCTCATGGTCAAAGTAAAGGGGATCGTAGAGCTTAGCGACTAGATACTTATCAGTTGGTATCGAGTCTGATATATCTGGAGTCTTATCGACCATGTGGACGGTAACAAGTTGAGCACTGTGTTGGTCTCCTATTCTGACAGGTCCAACAACCTTTAGTCGAATAGTGCCCTTTCCAGTCAATCCAGGCAATGGAGGATGAAGTATGCAACGATCCACAGGATGCGTACTTTCCCTTTCCCGATGCCCCTCATAAGATAGGACGACCTCACCTGTTGCGGTATGAGGGTGGATGCAAAACTCTTGCCCAGGAAAGTAAGGTAATGGTGGCTTGGACTTGTTGTATCTAGCACAGTAGGAAGCACTCAGTTGATAAGTCATGGCTGCAAGATTGGAAATTTGGAAAATTAGAAAGGTCTGAGAAAGCAGCAGTTGCTGTTGTGGACATCAAAATGAAATGAACAGCTCGCTCGCACTTAACATGTATTTTAGCCCCACTAGTCCTGGACTAACCGGATTGGGGTACTAGATAGAGCTGGCGGGGAAGGTTGTTGGCGCGGCAAGAGCTAGCACCTAGCATGAGGGGTTGGGGGCTTAACTTTAGGCAGGCGGGTGCTTGGAGGTATATAGAGATACTTTAATCACATATTTCCTTCCCAGCTCCTCATTAGGATATGCGATGCTTCTCTTTAGTCTTACTGTCATTTTGCACTCTGGAGGTTACCCGATAAGGACACAGGATGCCGCAACAAACTGTGCTTGAATCCTTCTGGGAACCTCTTCCAAGTCTTTCTATTTCACCTCTCCCAAACAATGCCACTTACCGCACGATCCAGGCGTCTGCTCAATCAACAGTTGGCATGGATGCTCCCAAAGCTTTCATGCTAGAGAACGCAAGCATCCTTCTCCAGGTTGCGGGAAATCGGCTTCCCGCCAATGTATCTTCTCTTCAGGAGCGAATGCCTCAGGTGGAAAAGAGCCATTTACTTCATACAGAGTCAGATGTCATTCGTGCTTCTATCCAGTACCTCCTCCATCCTATTAATGTCGCAACTAGCCGATTGGTACCTTCTTCTGGTCGCCTTTTCTGCAGAAGCGAGGTTGGTACCTTCTTCTGGTCGCCTTTTCTGCAGAAGCGAGGCGCGTGAAGGCGGTGGATGTCGAACGGACCTCAGATGGATATACTGGAATGGCAGTGGATGGACCAACATTGCCGTGTTAGAATTCAAAAACACTCGAGTGCTACGTTGGAGCGATTTCAAAGACGCGGTGTCGGACCAAAACAATGCGAAAGCAATGGTGGGACTCAGCCTACGGCACACACCCGCACTACACGCATTTCACGAACAATGCTGTATGGCTGTCAAAGCAAGCTAGGAAATATGCTCAGAACACTGGAGCCCCGGACGTCGCCATCTTCGATTGGGACAAAATGTTTATATTCAACTTCTATGGTATGGCTGAGCATCTCCAGAATCCTGTACTCGCAAAAGGCATCTGGTTTGAAGAAGGCAACAGCAGCCAACAAGGTCACACTTTTCGAATGATCCTTTTTGGATTCCTTGTTCGAGCTTTGCAGAGGCAGGGCATTATCACATGAGCTATGGTTTAAAATGGGGTGCGAAGTTGAAACCAAATGCTGTCTATCTGGTCGGGATCACGTTGGTCATGATTGGTGGACCTGCTCTTTCTGTCATAAACATAATTTTCATTCGCCTGTGCAATGATGACGCTAAGACAGTGTTATTTAAGACACCAGTGATTTAGAGATATAATTCAATCATGTCAGATAGCCCATTAGGCCGTCATTCAAATTTCAGCGCCTTGAACAAACCGGAAGTGCAGCGGATTATGCATCGGAATTTCTCTGGCTCTCGAGCAAGATTTCACGTGAGACGCATCTCTTCTTTGTGGCAAGGAAGAGGGTTGGGAGAGCCAAGGGAGTAGATGAATATACACGGTTCAATGACGGTACATTGGCCTCTACCATTGCTTTGGACGATTCCTGGACGTGCGTAAGTGCAGCTGTCTACTCCGATTTCACCTAACGCCACCTACAGTGCTGCCCCCCTGGCCATCCATATCTCCTTTCAAGACCTCCGCTAATACCTGTAGCTGTAGACGCTGTTGATATTCTCGCTTAGTAGCATCCACGTTTTCTACGCTTCGAGCTGAGAGTAAGGCTCAGGGCGTGACGTAGCGTGAGAGTGCCATGGCAAAGTCGCGATTACCTCTTACACTAGTTACACACGACGCATTCGACTTTGAACATAGGTGGTCAAACGGACTGCGAACATCAGCTTGATGTTTACAGGTTGTTGAGGGGAGTTTCACATTGGTTCAGGACGCAATTTTGCACTGACTGAAGCAGGTTCCCGTAATTGGATGGTCCTTACTTCACCTTTGGTGTGAAAGAGTGTGATCCAGGCCATGGGCATATTTGGCCGGGACAGGGCTCCGATGATATGGAATTCGATGTATGTGATCTTGTCTCTGGAGGATTGTTGTATTTGGGCTGCTTCTGTTGCAAATGTACTGGTGTGGGACAAGCCAGAAAGAGGTTTATCATCTGACCAGTGACCGAATCGGGTCACCACTCCTCCGCTAGAGTTTTTATACTTGAAGTATTCCAAACAGGTTCTAATCACTTGACTTTGCAATCCAGATATACTGGCAAGACAAGCATACAAGACAACAATGAAACAAGGGTTATTCGCTAACTTCTATCTACCGAACCTATATTTAGCACTGCCGCGACTTTTTCTGACGTGATGATCTCCTAGGCTCTGGAAAAGGGGACCGTGCTCGCTTTCTCGCCTGAGACGCCCTTCTTGCGGGCCCGACGTCCAACCTCTCCTTGTATCGCTTGAGCTGATCTGGATGTACCTTCGCAATGTCATCCTCCGACCGCCATATGGGCGCCCACGGGAGAAATTCAAGATGTCCTTCCCTGGCCTCACGATGTAGCAGGATATGGGGTGAGCTTGTGTCTGGCTCAAGGTGGTGTGTGAAAGAGTCGCCGACTGTGGCATGGGTTTCCTTCGAGGGTCCGTCCTCGGAGATGTTATCCGGCAGTGCGGCGGAGATGGACCGTCGCGGCCTAGATGGTTCAACATTCTCCTTGTCGCTGCCAGCGCAGTCAAGACCTCCTGTATTCATTAATATATGCCCTCTGCAGCCCATATAGTATCAGGGAAACTCACGTTCGCTTGCAGTGACCGCCTTTGGCTCTGGTACTGGCTGCGCGGGTGCTGTTGGGCATGACCCCGGCTGTGGCTGCATCTGCGACTCCCCTTCTAAGTCCCGAATTGACGTTGCCTCGCTGTTCCTTCCATCACCAGTTTCACTATCGCACTCACGCTCGGTGTCGCCTCCAAGGGGTGATGTTTCTCGATCTTCACTGAGAGGTTCCGTGTCGTGTTTTTCATCCGTTCTATCATCCAGATCAATCGGGTTGTCCGGTGACGATCCAGGTTCACCGTCGGCCGAGCGAGGAAGGCACGGGGGACAAATCGTGACAGAAGTTGGTCAACAGTCGGGGGACTTGATCTAGGCGACCTCTGGGGATCATAGAAGCTCGCTGCCAAGGATTCTTGTTTGAACGCTGATCAGATTTTGGACCGACAATTCAGGGTTGTTGTACCTACCTGGAATCTCGCGTGCCGCAGCATGTTCCGGCAGAGAGGGTTTCATTGTCAGTGGAGAGTTGGAGTTACTGCTTGCAATGATGGGATATGAGGTGCGCTTGCTGTGTTCGTAGTACTCTGATATTTTTTAAAGCAACAATTTGGTCGGGAAGGTGGCACCTTTTATGTTTACGACGACCTCAACACGGGCGAATGAGAGAAATCCTGCTGATGCCATTCTACCTGCTCGCTTCCATCACATTTTCCCCGCAGGAAGGATCACCATGGTGCAGGAACATTGGCGCCATGGAGGGGAGGTCGGCCAAATCCTGGTAAAACAAGGCAGGAAAATGAGTGTCACCTACCACCTTGCGATACCAGCCGCCGTCCACGCAGAAAGTAAGGGGAGATCGTAATCCCTCTCGCTTTTTATTTCCTAAATTGTAGCACTGACTGAAGGGGTGCCAGATGATTGTCATGCAACCACAGCCGCTCCAATGCACGGCCTTATAGCATGAACACGAATTTCCAATAGGGGATCAGTCCGTTAATTCATCGAAGTGCGGATTGTGAAGATGGGGAAACTCGGACGTCGCATCACATTGTCACATCGTCCCTTTCTCTCCTGGTCGATTTTAGCACCAGGAGGCTGAGGCTGAAGTCCCTTTTCCAATGGACATCCGTCTTTGTCGAGTCAGTATCCTTGCTGCTGGTCAAGAGGAAACATAGCGTGACCGAGAATTCATCCGCACTGGGGCAGTTTGGATCATGTCCACGTCATGCATCGGTCACGCCGCGAGGCTTGAATCGTTGGGGAGATTTATTTCTTCATCTGGACATGTCGCCCTTGCAACCAACCTTCCAGACCCCGCACCCTGGTCAGGGCCTGACGCGTAATGGTCTGCGGCGCAGCAAGGCAGATACCGTTTCTGCCATGCGGAGGCATTTTTTTCATTGGCGTACCATCTCAACGAGTGGACGCCGCCCATCACCAGCGTGCACCACAGGTGAGAAACATTGGGTTTGCCGACCGATTGCGAAAGGGGGGGGGTTAAGGACAACAAGTACCAAGGCACAGAGAGGATGGGATTGACAGCGTTGATAGCGTGCAAACCCCAAAACATCAAATATAGGATGTAGAGCAATAGCTAGTCGTGTATGCGACAAGAAAATGAGATCAACAAAGTGAACAGGAAACACCAGCCAGCCACAGTCCCGAGCAAACCAGATATCCCAGTGGCGGGGTTCAGTCTGTGCATGGTTGTGGGCAACTTGACAGTAGATTGAGGCGAAATTGCATCGGGGAAGAAGGGAAGTTGACATGGTCACCATGTCGAGAACAGTTTCAGCTGCGGCACAGCCGGGCCAGGTGACACTAGCGGTGGGGGCCAAGGGGTAGGGATGGGACGGCACACACGAGACAAGAGAATTATGAGGAAAGAAAGGGAAAATAGGGACGATGGAGAGAGGATGTTCGAGCGGCGGGAGGAGGGGGTTTATATAGCCCAGAAAGCAGCAATGTTGCGCTAAACTCGATCAGGATTGCGCTAAACCATAGAAGGCAATTCCCCATGATACGGTATACCCCGGTATTCGCTTGCTTACTGTACTTTGTGCTTCGAAGGCCAGTAGAAATATACGAATTTGCCAATATGGGCTAGTAAGATATTCTCGTATCTAAGTTTAACAATTGGTACGCCGTAACATTTTGTTGGTAGGTTTCCGTGGAAGTGTTTTTGAGCATCAAATTCAATTCGATGCCGCCATTGTTTTTTTTTTTTTTTTTTAGACCACATCTGTCTGATGGGTTGTGAATCTTTATCACCCTAACCGCCCAATGGAAGCCCATGTGTGATCTAGAAGCCGATTTGCTTTAGATGACGGGGGGGAAAAAAACTCGTCACCTTGCCATTTGGAGATCAAGTTCAATGGCCGGCTGCATGTAAGGCCCGCCAAGCGAGCTGTTGGGCACCATCGACCCACCAACTACTGGAAACAGCCTGCAAGTCGCAGTCGCTGTTCAGAGTGCAAATGGCAGCTCTGGTCTCCGCTGCAGCATTTTTGATGATGAGAACCAACCCAATTCAAGCTTGATGAGAGCAGCGCGAGTTCTAAGCGAATTAAGGAAGCAGGGAGGTAGAGCACTGCCTGCAGGCCCCTTAAATCACAGGGCGTGAGGTATTTCAACGACTCTGACTTGTGGGAGGCGTTTGCCCTTTCGTGATTTTGGTTTTTGGTTTTTCTTGCTCATCTCACTGAGGTATTTTCACAAGGCGACGGACGCAGCCCAGCCGTATTGTTGTTTCGGAGTGGGAGAGGTATTCCTTGTAACTCGCTGTATAAGCAGGAGAGGCCTTGTCCCAGCTTGATTGGAGAAAGGTGTGCTATATTGGCGGACGAGCAGGTTCCCCTCACACATTGATGCATGCTTTTGGATGGATGGATGGAAGAACCGTTCCCCTTTCCACTCTCCAGACATCCTATCGTGCTTACGGAGTACCATATTGGAGAGGAGTAGTAAGCTATGCATGTCGAGCCTCAAATGGAAATCCCGGAAGGTGGCATGGGTGTTACAGTGCTTGTATGCTTTGGCGATGGATGAATGGATGAGTGGATGAGTGTACGGAGTAGGGCGTAAGACATACATAATACAATACATGGAAAATACGCGCCTTTTGTCATGAGCCGGTCGATTCCATCGCTTGTCCCTTTTGGCTTGTCTTTTTGCCTCTCTTGTTTCACAGTCCGACACAGTCCGACACAGTCCGGCCAGCCTCCTGTTTGGTACCTGCGAGGCTGAGTGTACTGTAAGTAACGGGCTTGAAATTTGCATGGTCAGGTGCGTAATATATTCTTGTCTGGCACGAGTCGTGCGTACTGTATGTAATAATGGCGTGTACTGTCTGTCGCGCTAGGCCGAAAGAAGGTCAAACCCAATGACCTGACCACAACCTGCACGCCAACTCATCCCTCACCGACATCAAAACCTCTCTCCATCTCAACCTCGTCCATTCATCCTCCAACCGTTCAAACTTGCTTCCGTCGTGAAGGAGTTTCCCGTGTTGAAGGTTCTTATCCTCTCCAGGGGCTTCCTCTTTATGTCGTGCTTTCCGCCAACTTCCTAGCACACACCCAACCTCCTCAGCCCTTTAAGCACGACTCTTTCCCCTCTTCATCTGTTAAGTTCGCTCCCTCCCCAGGCTCTCTTCCCGTTCTTTTAAATTGATCTCCAGATCCCCAAATCTCTCTATCGTGAGTCAAACTATTCCTTCCTAGTTCCTTTATTTTGGTTGGGCCACGCCAGAATTATTTCTCTCTTGTTCCCAGTCTGCAGTTCCTCCTCTTTCTCTAAGCGCCGTACACTCAGGACCGGCTTGGCTTGCCATTCTTGGCCTCATTCAACCTCTGATAGAGACCATTCACGCACCACCCATTGCCTGTTGAATACTAACTTTACTTCACGTTTAGTTCCAAGTCATCTCTCGACCTTCTCTTCTTCATCTTCTTTAATTTCCGTCCCCTCTCTTCAAAGTCGTCCTTTTACTTCCTTTATACGCGTTAACGTTCTGGAAGTACCGACAGCTTTTTCAACGACACTATCCAATAAACCCTGCAACTCCCATTCTCCTCAGAAAAACAGCGTCAAGCTGCATCATTCCTGTCACGATGACGACAATGGTAGGCGATTTAACTGTTGGTTTGAGTGCATTGCTAGGCTCAAACGACAAATATTTTTAATCAACCCTCACCTATCCCACCTGGGACACCATGTTGACAACCTCCTGTCATGTATACTAATGTGTTGTTGGCAGGACCTCCGTGTCGGTAACAAATACCGGATTGGCCGTAAAATAGGCAGCGGCAGCTTCGGTGACATTTATCTCGGTAAGTACTAAACTGTTGCATCCGTTGGAACATGTTTCTAATCCCCAGATATCTAGGCACCAATATCATTTCCGGAGAAGAGATCGCTATCAAACTTGAGAGCGTAAAGGCCAAACACCCACAGCTTGAATATGAGGCCCGTGTCTACAAATCTCTGGCCGGAGGCGTCGGGATTCCCTTTGTTCGCTGGTATGGCACCGAATGTGACTACAATGCAATGGTCATCGATTTGCTCGGCCCCAGCTTGGAAGATCTATTCAACTTTTGCAACCGCAAATTCTCCCTGAAGACCGTCCTTCTGTTGGCTGATCAGCTTATCTCCCGTATCGAATACATCCATGCAAAATCTTTTATTCACCGTGATATCAAACCGGACAACTTCTTGATGGGCATTGGGAAACGTGGCAATCAAGTCAACGTGATCGATTTCGGTCTCGCTAAGAAATATCGTGACCCAAAGACCCACTTCCACATTCCGTATCGTGAAAACAAAAACCTGACTGGCACTGCGCGATATGCCAGTATCAATACTCACTTGGGAGTGGAACAGTCTCGTCGTGATGATATGGAGTCCCTTGGCTATGTCATGCTGTATTTCTGCCGTGGATCTCTTCCATGGCAAGGGCTGAAGGCCGCTACCAAAAAACAAAAATATGACCGCATCATGGAGAAAAAGATGACCACCCCCACTGAGGTTCTCTGCCGCGGATTCCCCAACGAATTCTCTGTGTATTTGAACTACACTCGGTCTCTACGTTTCGATGACAAGCCGGATTATTCCTACCTCAGAAAAATCTTCCGCGACCTGTTTGTCCGAGAATCCTTCCAATACGACTACGTATTTGATTGGACCGTTTACAAGTATCAGAAGAATGCACAAGCGATTGCTCAGGCAACTGGTAACCAAGCTGCTGATGATGAGGAAAAGCACCGTCGTCATCCTGCCAACCCTCAGAATCCTCAGGTAAAGCCATCGGCCCTTGCGGCTCCCCGTCGCAAGGTTGTGGAACGCATCCCAAGTGGAACTGTCGATACTCCCGACTCAAATCGCGCCGTTGGGGGAACTGAAAGGATGTGAGTATATGCAACAATCTACCGCTTCGAGGAACTGATGCTGGCCATGGGATTTTGATTCAAGAATCTGACTAATCTCATAGTCTTCGGCGTTAGGCTTCGTTCTGCTTCTAAGGGTGTTAATGCGGGTGCTGGCTACACCAGTACTGCTTACCACCGTTCGAAGCGGGATGATGGTACTGGTGCTAATTGGTACTGATTTATTTTGCGAGCGGTGGTTACTTCGTCCTTTCTAAGTCTCGGATTTTCTTTGTGGTGTGGTAATATGCAAGCATCTGACATATTTGCCCACTAAGCCCTGAGACTTTTTCCTCGTTCTGAATCCCCTCCATTTTTATGGTGCGTTTAGCCATTTGTTCAGTCATTTCTCGACCTCGGTTATTTGTAATCCATGGATATCGTCGCTTCGGCCCTTCGCCCCATCGCAGTCAACTTTCGCACGATTAACCCTGCGCCGGCGACTTTTAACCCTGTCGAGTTACTATTTATCATGGAATAACTGGATGCAGGCTCTCAGAACATATTTTGTCTCCCTTCCTTGGCCCTTTCGGTTGCGCTTTTCGATGAAGATTATTCACTTTGTTCAACCATACAGTCAGGGAAGTGGTACACGCTCTCTAAAGGGATTTCCTAAGCGATTACCACAATATGGTTCTATCAGCCATCGGTTTCTCCTGGGTTCCCAGAAATGTAGCCCAGATTTTCTCCCCTTCCTAGTAATCATCTTTTGTTCAGCCCACATTTCCCACATCCTAAATTGTCATTTTTTTGTTTTTCTTTTTTCCTTGTGATGCACTTTACGTTTGACGAAAGCAAAGGGGACGAGCAACATTTAACAACGTGGAGAGGGTATGTCTGAGGAGAACGGATAATGATTTCCTGCTTCCCCGTTATCAGCTCATGATTAAATTGGTGGAAATTATTATTCTCTTCAACTTCGACGCGACGCGGAACTATTCCGCGCAGATGCCTCCTCTGCTCGGGACAATGGCGACGGATTTATGGCTTAGGGTCGCTTCCGGGGTGGTATTTCGTCAAACGTGTTTCCTATGCTTTGGATTCGTATTTCTGACTTGTTGCACTTCCTGTTTCCGCAATTTTTCATTTTTTCAAGGAGAAGAGAGGCCTAGGTAATGAGGGAGAGAGATGTGAAAGACGATTCTGGGGTTTTGCAACAGTGTTGGGATACACACGCGTCTGGGGAGGTTCATGAAGGCCAGAAGGTGATGCTTTTTCTTTGACATGCTTTTTTAATTGCACCCTTTCTTTCCTTCACGAATTATTTATCTACTTTATCTTCGTTCCCTCTTTTAACTACATATCTGTTAGCAATGCCAACATATTTTTTTTCTCAATTGCATCTCCGTAAAATCCGTACTGATTTGGACTTCCCATAAGTTTTCACTTACCTCGATTGTAAAGTTGGAAGGCGTTGCTGGATGCACTCGATGTGAGCAGGGGCACGCGTGGAGGTTGAAGTGGGAGTATAGGCGAAACCCCACACACCACCAATACAATTCAGCAAGAGAAAATCGAACAGTCGAATGCGTATGTTAATAGCCAAATTCAAACCGAATACTAAACCTATATTTGACGTGGGGTGAGGCTCGGTTATTCCTGTGACAATAAAGGCTAATAATGTATTATTCGAACCGCAAGCGACCGCATTTTCCAGAAATCTTATTTGTTTGAAACAACCAGTGAAGGGATGCACTCACTGTATTACTAAATTTTGATTTGCCAATTTTTTTAACTCTTTGTAAACTTCCTTCTTCGCTGCTGCACTGCTGCCCAAAATGTTCTATGACTCAAGCTAGAACTCTTCCACCTGGCATTTCAGTGTTCCGATCTTGACGTAGTCTCGAGCTGTTGCGGCTGAGTGAAATTTGGGCAGGCAAAACTGCGTGTGCGGCGTGTTGTTCGTATGTATATTTAGGGTAAAGGTGAGTAATTTGGATTCAATGACATCACTGGTCGTCGGCCTGCGTGCCCAACTTGAGGTCAGGGCGTGTCGTGCATATGCCGTAAATTCGTTCATTCTAAGGTTGATGTTGATCCCAAGCCGCTGTCGGTTGAGGGGCGACCACGAATACTGACTGGTTAAAGGGCCATTGAATCCAGGTCTATGATTTTGAAGGATTGTTTGTTTAATGGGCCGTTCGGATGAGCTGACATTGCTGAGAAACATTCATCGAATCGATGAGGGGTTGGGGACTTGAAAGTTTCGTTACCTTTAGAAAGTAATGGATGCTTGTTATTAACAGGGAGCGTAGATGTATTGGAAAGATTAGAGAAGCAACCAAACACCCCAGATTCTAGTGGTAGTAACGACGTGGGAGGTGGCTGTGGTATATAGATAAAAATATATAGGACATGATCATGGAACCAATTATATGAAACTAGAGAGCGAACCGTATGTAAACAGTATGTATGTATATATCCAAGGGAAATGGAGACAAAAAATCATATATCATCTCAATCAGGTCAAGAATTCCATTGTGCCCAATCAAAATCCATGCCGACGTCAAAAGTCCCATATCCCTCCTCCCACAAAATCGCATCACCCATTGGGTTCTCAAAGGAGAGAAGCTCCTCCGGAACAATGAAGCCGCTATCACCAGACATAGGAATAGGAGATGCTGACTGCTGCGCAGCTAGAAATGCAGCAAGCGGGTCATCTATTGATATATGGGGAAGTTGAATCGGCTGGGATTCAGGCCGATGCTCGGTAGGCGGAGTTTCTGGCGGCGCCAGTTCAGCTGGCTGGGGGGACATATGCTCGTGCTCCGGTGCTGCGGACGCAGGCTTATCGCCAGATTCCGTAGGTGATGGGATCACGGTATGGTAGAGGCTGAGCAGGAGACGATGGAGGGATCGAATGTGCAAATTACCCTTCTCTGCCATGCCGTTGAGCACATCAAGGGCAAGGACCATTGCTGCGCGGTCTCGCAAGTTGTATGGGAAAGCAATGTTGATCATAACGAGGATTATTGCGGCGGAGAAGGCATGTTCGCCGTCCATATAGCCATATGTTGCTAGGTTTTGCGTCAGTCTTTCGTAGCCAGAGTATAAGGGACAAGGATAAAACAGAGGTTAAGGAAGACAGATATAGTGGGAAGCACCTATGAGGTTTTGTTTCGCAGCAGTGGCCATTACCGCTGCGCTATTCCGAGCTGCAGCGACGCACGTTTCCACAGCTAATACTGTGCTCTGTTGCAGGCCTTCTTTCCAATCCGGCCATTCTCCCGTCTTTTCGTGATTCTGAAGACATTTCCGAACCACATTGAAGACCAAGGGGCGAACTGTCATATTGATACACTGTGAGTAGTGCAAAAATATCGACACAGACTGGCGTGATATTTCAGCATCCAGATTTGTAAAATCGCACTGTAGTGTCTGGGGTAGATTTGACTGCCACTGGGTTAATTCTGCAAGGATAGACTGTACCGAGCTCACGAGATTGTAGGCGGTGGTGCGTGGTGTGCGATATACGTCTGCGTGTTGACTTAGCATCAAGTCTCATACCAGCATTGACGTGCAGCTCACTTTTCATGATTCTACCTAGAATCCTAGATAATTCAGTGTAATGAAAAAGGACAGCGGCTGGTCCTAGATCTGGTTCATCAGACTGTAATTTATTAGGATGTAAGTAGAGACTTGTGAGTCGTGAGCTGCGGGAACCACATACTAGACGGGAAGGGGGAAAAACGCCGATATCCTCATCCGCGATCGTGAGTGAATTCCCTGATTTCACGCAGAGAATCCTACGCCATTGTCAGCAGAAGAATGCTTGAGAATTTCTGTCGCATAAATACCTATCCAGACTGTAAACAGACCACCAAAGTCGTCGGCGATGTTCACGATCCTGGTCGTCTAAGCTGTCATCAGAGACTTCTTGGTGCAAACCTAGTAGTATGGCCATTCGAAGCGCCAATTCAATCTATCAAATACGTTACTGTGATGCTTTTCATGGCTTCTAGAAGATGAAAGTGAATAGGTTACATATAAGGACGCTGCATCTCTCCGGTTCAAATTCTGAAAGAAATATCCAACCAAAGAGAGAACTTCGACAAAAGCCGCTGAAGGTTGCTCGTGTATTGCAGGAAGGAGACTCATAGCATGCTGAAAGTACTCAAACCCAGGGGGCCCATCATAGCTTGTCCATTGATTGATGGAGTACATTTGGCCGAATGCAAGAATTATGAAGATCTGACAATATCGTAGACAGTCGCTCTTGTTCGTAAAATCGACCTCTCGATCATACATTTCACGAATATTCTTCTCGAATGTTTCTGGTGAAGTAAACGAGAAAATTGTGCCAATGTAGGAATACTGTGCCGCATAGAGCCGTTTCGCAAATGGAAAAGGTGGAAGCGAAGTAGTGAATGGTTTGGCCTGATGCGCATTCGCACGAATAGAGAAGTTAGAACAGCTGTTATACGCTGGAGTTATGAAATCTTCTCCGATATCGAGCCCCGTTTTAAATGACCTGACGAAATCAAGAAACTTTTTCCCTAGGCTAGCAGATGAAGAATTGCCAATATAACCTATTTAAATTTAAGCCTCTGGCCTTTTAGGAATAGTAAAAAAGGAAAGAGAGAGGAAGAGAGAGAGAAAACGAACGTTTATCCCCCTCAGGACTGATGACCAGGTGAGCTATCTTTTCAGTGAGCGGGTTGCCATCAATGTCATCTTCATTCGTGGTCGTATGTGGCTCAGAATTGCCAGAGAGAGTAGTTGCAGGAGGGTCCTGTTGATGTTGATAGTCAAGGGGGACCACATCTAAAGATTTCTGACGCCCTGCGCCATTATTATGACCATTCTCGTACTCTTTAAGTCGAGTTTCCAGCTGTACAAGATATCTACTGACTGTCAGAATAAGGATACAAATCCATCAGCGGAAAATACTAGGAGAATCCAATATCTCACGCTTCAGGGACTCGGACAGTCTTCTGGGCATCCGGGTAAGTGCATGTCCGACCTGCGACTGAGCAGGCTCTGCAAGCCAACCTGCCATTTCCACCGAGGCATTTCGTCTTGCGTTTTCTACAATAATTGCATCTGTGACAAGGATAAGTAACATGCAGAGAAACAAGACAATTAGAAGCAACTACACCTACGCTATGGGGGCGCGGCAAGGACGGTCCAAATTAACAGGTCTCGAGAGCATAAAACGTGACATATCTGAATATAATCTTTAGGGGCACATTGCCAGAGAATATATTGGAGCTGTTGGAGATGATGACCTCCATTTTATATTTATTTTGCAAAGGAGTAAAGGGCTGCTTGGCGGGGGTGGGGTTTGGTGGCTGCAGAGACCGAATCGATCTATTTTTCTTACGCTAATTAGGGTCAGTAGACGTACGCTGTAGTCAAGCAAACTTTTACGACCAATTTTTGATTGGCACAGTGAATTTCTATTTGTTTTGGGATGTGATTTCCCCTTTTTAAAGGGTGTCCGAAGAATGATCACCATCTCCAAGAAAATGATATTTCTCAATGGAAATACATCTAGCCACAATACCGCTTCATTGACGTAAAACCCATAAGCTTGGATTAGATGCCTTCACGACTTTCTTTGGACTGACACTCCGAATCTCGGTGATGGGGACTTGAACATATAGAGGTATGGTGGGCTCAATGCGGGCGACGTTGATCTTTTAAGCTAATAGTAGAGAGGCCGAATAGGGGATCACTACTAGTCTCCCTGTAGTATCGATTGATAGAAGTGATGTACGGCTTATATTATATAGTTAGGTCTTACAGAATAACTAATATTCAAAGGTCATCTCAACTTGATATACAGATATGTACTGAATGCAGAGAACTGCTGATTTTGAATAGACTGGGCTTTCTGCCCAGCTATTTTCAATTTTGTACTTGACAATAGAGCCCTATATTGAATATGAAATAATAACTTATCAATATATTTCTTAATACCACTTAATTAACATGTTGAATTGGTGCATGGTCTACCAGGATTGGTTTGTCAACTGACTTCTGAGCTTGCTGGGACGACTGTATCTGAGCCGCAACTACTAGTATCCAACTATGAAAGACAGACGAAAAGCCGCAACTTCGTAGGGGTTTTTTTTCTTCATATTTTCCCCAAGGCTGTATGCAGTCAGAGGCGATGACAGCCTGCCTATACCTCACTAGCCTACCCTTTTGTTCGGCCTCGAGTTACGTTTCTCGATTCATACCCGGGCCTTGCCCACAATTGCTCCTGCAATGCTAAGCAGTCCCTTGTCACTTGAACGGATATGTAAGGATCACAGCACCTTAGGTTCCCACACTATACTGAATCCATCTAGACTATTTTCATATTGACAACTTCGGAGGTGACAATGGTGCCACCTGGCTGTCATTACGAAATATGGGCCCTACCAGCAGCAGCTTGCCCAAGTACCCATAAACTCGGAGGCCGGGCATCTCAGTCCCGATAAAATACTACCCTGCACTATTTGTGAAGATTTTTCTGGAGTCCAACTAACCACATAACAGGAGTCTTGAATTATAATGGGTATGCCGCGTATCTTCCGTTACGCTAGGGCAGGCCCCTCAATCGAATATCGGAACGATGCTCCTGCGGCTCTTGGAACGAGTCTCTACGATGGCTATGCCCAATCGCAATCGATAGCGTGGCTCGTTCTTGGGCTGGAAATGAGAGTATCACCGGGGCAGTGGGGTGGGTGTATGGGGAGTTCGGAGCTATCAACTTGTGACAGCGTCGTCGGTATTGCCCCCCGATCCATCATAGGGCAACCCTAGGTTATTTTGCCAGCTTCGCGGGTGGTGTTACCCATGTCGCCTTGTCCTTCGGGAACATACTTCCCGTTTTCTTTAAATTCTTCCGCTAATACAATTTGGTGGTTATTATAACCTGAGTTTCTACGCGCTGTTTTGACTCCTGTTTGCTCGCTTGAATCCCTCTCGTAGCGAAAGAATAGCCTATGACTCGCTAACTATTTATGAGATGGGATTTATTAGGGCAAGAGAGCCCGATCACCACTAGCGCCACGTTGGTAGTGGAGGGGACGAGCCAATCCAAACCTCTAAAAGGATTAACGTTGAGAGTTATGAGGAGACGATGCCTGAAATGGTTCAAGTTGTTGAAAAGAATCTCCTGGCAAGTGTGATATATTTCTACTGGGTTATGCTGTCCTACCTTTAGGGCATCCTGGGATTTTCGGTGTTGATAAGTTCAAGTTCTTTGCCCCATCGACTACTTGTCACGGACGCCGGAGACTTTGTACTGTACATCACGAAATTGCGTGCCAAGTGCGCTCTTTTTCAAGGGTCCAATTGTCTGTCGCAGAAAGCAACAGGCTAGGAGACTTTCGAATTTCCTTGTGTCTCCTGCTATCACAGAGGAGGGGGGGGGGGGGGTTGATCGTATTTTCGCCTATGAGAATTTATTCCTGGATGGACTTCGGAACTCATTGTTGGAGTTTGATATTCTCGATATTCAACTGACTCTAGCTATGCTGTACTATTCAAGCTCTCTAAATTTTAACCTATTTCTGTTATGGATTTTGTCCTTGGTTTTACCTCCATCGTGTAAATTTAGATGGAGAAATTTTTCGGGCCGTTACCTCTTGACTACTCCGTACTGTGTAGCTCTAATCTCTCCGATCCTAACTGAAATATAGTGTCCTGATCTTAAGGTGTTCAAAACTCCAGTTTGCCATCCCTGTGCAAACTACATGTAAGTTGCCAGTTTATTAAACCCTGGAGTAGCTGGGAGGATTACAGGCAGATCTCTCCGTCCTGAGGCTCTCTCGGTCGACAAAGGAACGCTAACGCACTGACAAAGTTAATATTACCTGGGACAGTGGGGCTGATCTTATCAGATCGGTATATCTTCCCGATCCCACTCGGACGACATAAAATGGCGATGGAAGGGGCATTTCCATTTTCTCGCAGAGCGTCGTCGGTCCTGGATTCCTGGATCCAGACCGTGATGAGGATCTGATGATTTCTAATGATCTATAATTGCCAAGCCGTTGTGGATGCCCTTTCTATATAAATAGTCTATGATTTTCTCGGTTGCAGACTCATCGCCAGCACTTCCAATTTTTTTACCGTCATCATCAAGAATACAGCCGGTATAATCCCCTCCTTGACACCTTTGGGTAGAATCTAAGCACCCGTCCTCCTGGACAGCCAGTCGGCCATGTCATCCCAGCAACAGCCCCCCAGAGTCAGAATCTCAATAGATCGAGGCGGGACGTTCACTGACGTCCATGCGTCAATCCCGGAACGTAGTGATATTATCCTCAAACTTCTCTCTGTCGATCCATCAAATTACAAAGATGCCCCAACGGAAGGAATCAGACGCGTTCTGGAGATCGCCACAGGCAAAAAGATACCCCGTGGGCAGCAACTGGATCTTGCACCTATCGAATCGCTTCGGATGGGCACGACCGTCGCGACCAATGCATTGCTAGAAAGAAAGGGAGCGCGATCCGCACTGCTCATTTCGAAAGGATTTAAGGACCTTTTAGTCATCGGGAACCAGTCTCGGCCAAATATTTTCGACCTTTCCGTCGCCAAGCCTGGAGTGTTATATGAAAGGGTTATTGAGGTTGATGAGAGAGTAACCCTGAAAGGATATGCGGAAGATCCCGATCCTCAGCCAATAGAGGAAGCGGAAGATGTCGTCAGAGGAATTACTGGAGAGTATATCCATATCCTTGTCAAGCCGGATATGGAAAAAGTCAGATCTGACCTACAATTGTTATGGGATGAAGGATATCGGTCGATAGCCGTGGTGTTGCTTCATTCATATACATTTCCAGAACATGAGAAGTTAATTGGGCAAGCCGCTAGTGAGATGGGATTTTCTGTGGCTATATCCTCGGAACTGCAGCCCATGATAAAGGCAGTGCCTCGTGGTATGAGTGCCACGGCGGACGCATATTTAACCCCGATAATTAGAGAGTATGTCGACTCGATATCATCAAATTTTATAGGAGGACTTGCGTTTGGAAGCACGCGGTGCGAGTTTATGCAGTCGGATGGCGGATTGGTGGACTTCCGAAAATTTAGCGGTCTGAAGGCTATCTTGTCTGGACCAGCAGGTGGTGTGGTTGGATATGCAGAGACTTCCTGGGATGACGACGAGCAAATTCCTGTCATAGGATTTGATATGGGTGGAACAAGTACAGATGGTATGTGTTGGCTCTACTGCTTTTGTAATTCCCAATTATCCAATTTCTTTCTAAGACGACTTCATTATAGTATCCCGCTACTCGGGAGTCTACGACCACGTCTTCGAAACCACAATTGCCGGAATTTCCATTCAATCCCCCCAACTAGACATCAACACCGTCGCGGCCGGGGGCGGCTCGATCCTTTTCTGGAGGAACGGTCTTTTTGTCGTGGGACCAGAGTCGGCCTCCGCACATCCAGGGCCAGCTTGTTACCGAAAAGGGGGACCCCTGACCGTAACTGATGCCAATCTTTTCTTAGGTCGATTACTGCCAGGATATTTTCCAAAGATTTTCGGACCAAACGAAAATGAGCCTCTTGACGTGGAAATCACTCACCAAAAGTTCACAGAATTAACAAAAAAAATTAACAGTGAACAGCGCTCAAAAGGGTGGAACGAATTTACGCCGGAGGAAGTGGCCCTGGGATTCCTGTCAGTTGCTAACGAATCTATGTCGCGGCCAATTCGCGCATTGACAGAGGCTCGTGGATACGACACATCTGTTCATCATCTCTCTTGTTTCGGTGGTGCTGGTGGCCAGCATGCTTGTTCTGTTGCATCTGTTCTCGGAATCTCTCGTGTCATCATCCACAAATACTCTTCAATCCTGTCGGCTTATGGGATGGCCCTCGCAGATGTAGTGCACGAAGCGACGCAACCAGCCTCAGAAGTTTTTAACCAGTCGACTGAACAAGAATTTTGTTCCAAATTGGAGGCGTTGGCTAAAACTTCCATAGCTGAGCTGGAAAGTCAAGGATTTTCACGCAATAATATCAGGCATGAAATGTATCTGAATATGCGATATGAAGGTACCAGTACGGCGCTTTATGATTCTAAAAGGCGATAGCTGGGATTTCGGTGCTGAGTTCAACAAACGGCATAAACTCGAATTTGGTTTCCTTTCACCTGATAAACGGATTTTTGTCGATGATATCCGGGTACGGAGCATTGCATCGTCTTCGCGGCAGAAAGAGAGCAGCCCATACGCGCAGGTGAGTATTTGGTAGATACACCCGGCCGAAGCAATCTCCTTTGCTAACTGTCTCGCAACCAGATCAAGAAAACTACTTTCAACGAGGTTTCAGCGACGGATGTCAATGAGAGGGCAATTGTCTATTTCGGTGCGGAATACGGACGGGTCGCGACACCCGTGCTTAAGCTAGAAGAACTCTCGGAGGGCTCGCGCATCCAAGGCCCTGCGATGATCATCGACCAAACGCAAACGATAGTCCTCGTCCCTGGAGCAGTGGCAAGCATTCTGGGAAGTTGCGTGGTGATCGACCTCAAGAAGAAAGCGCCCGCGCTCGATGGGTTAGCAACAGCGTCGACAAGCACTGCTAGCATCAGTCCCATCCAATTATCAATATTCGGTAACCGGTTCATGTCCATCGCTGAGCAGATGGGTCGAACACTGCAGAAGACTTCTGTTTCGACCAACATCAAAGAACGCCTTGACTTTTCGTGTGCACTGTTTTCACCTGATGGAGGCCTCGTGGCTAACGCACCTCACGTCCCTGTACATTTGGGTTCGATGCAATTTGCAGTCCGATACCAGCACAAATACTGGGAGGGCAAGCTGGAGGATGGTGACGTTCTGATTTCTAACCATCCGACCTGCGGCGGGACCCATTTGCCTGATATTACGGTCATCACGCCCGTTTTTGAGAATGGCGAAATTGTGTTTTACGTCGCATCCCGTGGCCATCATGCAGATATCGGAGGGTGTCTTCCTGGTTCCATGCCCCCAACAAGCACGGAGCTATGGCAAGAAGGGGCCTCCATCGAAGCTGAAAAATTAGTTACCGGAGGACTCTTCAATGAAAAACGGATGATAGAGTTGTTATTGAAGGAGCCGGCGCAGTACCCTGGTTGCTCTGGTACCCGATGTCTCCAGGATAATTTATCCGATCTCCGGGCACAGGTTGCCGCCAACCAAAAGGGCATATCTCTTATCAATGGGTTAATCAAGGAATGTGGATTAGAGCGTGTGCATACATATATGTACGCAATCCAAAGTACGGCCGAAATCGCCGTGCGAGAACTTCTCAAAACCACCGCCAGGACATTGGGCTCCACGCTCGAAGCTGTTGACCGTATGGACGATGGAACACCGATTGCCCTGAAGATTACGATCGATGGCGAGAAGGGGGAAGCCGTGTTTGATTTTGCAGGAACGGGTTGTGAGGTTTTCGGCAATACGAACGCTCCACCAGCCATCACCCATTCGGCAATCATTTACTGCCTGCGTTCGTTAGTGAAATCCGATATCCCTCTGAACCAGGGATGTTTGAACCCCATAGACATCCGAATTCCTCCCCGAACGCTGCTGTCACCATCCAAGGGCGCTGGCGTTGTCGGAGGAAACGTGCTTACATCGCAGCGAATCACGGATGTCGTCTTGAAGGCGTTCAACGCCTGTGCTGCATCGCAAGGCTGCTGCAATAACCTCACTTTTGGAACGGGTGGCAAGACAACAAACGCAGAACACGTCAATGGATTTGGGTACTACGAAACAATTGCTGGCGGCAGCGGAGCGGGGCCAACGTGGGATGGACAGAGCGGCGTGCACACGCACATGACTAACACGCGCATTACCGATCCAGAAGTCTTCGAGAAGCGCTACCCATGTCTCCTCCGGGAATTCTCCCTCCGAAAAGGGTCGGGGGGTCGGGGCTCACATCCTGGTGGCGACGGTGTGGTGCGCGATATTGAGTTCCTCATTCCTATCCAGTGTTCGATATTGTCCGAGCGCAGGAGTCATCAGCCCTACGGCCTTCAGGGTGGAGGCCCCGGTGAATCAGGGAAGAATTTGTGGGTTAGGCGTGATAAAGCTACAGGCGACGAAATGGTGGTTAGCCTTGGAGCAAAGGCAACCGTGGCGATGAGTAAAGGCGACAGGATCGTCGTGCACACTCCTGGTGGCGGGGCTTGGGGTAGCGTGGACGAGAAAAGAAACGTGAATAAGATTGTACCTGATCAATTCTTGGCGAAGGGATCAGTTGATAGATATAGGGCGATTCAAGAAACGAATTGAGTGGATGCAAAGTTATAAATGCGATTGCCCATACTATTTTACGAGACGAAGAGTCAAGTATTTCCCTGGATAACGAAGTTAACTTGCTAATAATAATCTATCAAATTTCCTACTGCATCCTACCAGGGACGCATGAATTGTGAATACAGCTTGTTATAACTTACCTAGCCTATTTCCCAATTTCTTCTTCCCTTCATTGGTACATCAACAAGAGCCAGCCTACGAGCGATCGGGGATTTCCCAAAATGGGTATTTTTATACACAAAGACCAAAAGGAAGACCAAAACCTATCATTAGAGTACTTTGTAAACCCAAATGAAATTAAAAACAATGATATCATCAGCTGCCAAATAAGTAGGTAAACATACATATAAATGGTATATATATATATATATATATATATATATATATATATATATATATATATATAACGAACAGAGAACTATCTCGAACAAAAGTTAAAAAATAGTGAGGGATATCAAATCAGATAGTGGAAGGCACGACGAACAAAAAAACGAAAGAAAAAGAAAGAAAAAGGACAAAGACACGGAAAGATCTAGCGATATCTGCCAGAACAAACTAGTAAAAACAACAGAAATGAAAGAATGAGGATGGAAAAAAAAAAAAAAAAAAAAAAAAAAAAAAAAAAAATTCACAGACCCAGGCCCGGAAAAGAAGAAGGGAACTAGGCTGCATCAAAAGAACCAGGGCAAAAAATGATGAAGAAAGCGAAGGATGAAAAGGAACGCATTCCTGAAACCACGGCCATATAGAGGAATGGCCAGGTAACGAAATTTGGAGCGAGGGGCAAAATAGTGAAAATCAAGGTTTCAAATAAAAAGTATATGAATATGTATACCCTAAGGCTTCTTCCCCTTGTCTCACTTGCAAAACACAAAGTAGATATAAATTAACGGAGATGGAAAATATCACAAGACAATGAAGTGGAAGCGAAAAGGCAGAAAGGGAAAAGGAAATAAGGGTAGCATTAAGCTTAAAAAACCAGGTATCAAGTGCCATGGTAGCAAAAAAATATGAGAGAGAAGAGGATAAAGTTAAGTCAATAACAATGAATGTCAGAACTGCATAGGAATAATAAACTAGAGTAATGGTAAAGAGGACATTATTCGACAGTTAGGGAAATTGGTTAAACCGGGGAAAGGGAAGAAGATTGTATTTAAAAAAAAAAGAAAAAAACAGGCAAAACAAGCAATTGAAAACAAAGTCAAGTAAAAAGAAAAAGGAAAAAGAGAGCGGGGGGAATATCAAAGAGCGGAGACCATCAAGGCCTGTGGCCGCTCTTCTTCCAGAAAAGCCATATCTTCTAACCAACGCACAAAAGAAAGCACCCAGATTTGTACACCCATTGTAGACCCACATGGAAAAGATAGCCATTTGCATCGAATGTGCTATTAAACAGGTCAAATCATATTACCTATCGCTGGTTGTGCAGGCGCAGCAGGAGGAGCCAAGGCCGCTGATGTAGGAGCTTTAACAGGAGTCGACGATCGTTCCTCTTCATCCAACCGTTTCCGCCAACTAGCCAAATTATCGCTTAATCCACTCTCGCCATATGTTTCCTTGGTGGGCGTACGGTCAAAGTCGAACTGGGTGCTCAAACGGTAGTTCCGGTTTGTGCTTTCCCAGTGGCTTCGGAGAGCGTCAAGCTCGCTAGCAAGAGAATCTAGCGCGAAAGAACTACGGTGGTCAAGGAAGGAGTCATCTTGAGAAACATTACTACCAGCCCTTGGTCGGGCACCGATCGTATTATTGCTGGATGCGTTGCTGATTGTACGGCTCAAGCCATTGGGATGGGAAAGCACTTGTTGGGATTGTCGTCGGTAATTCGTCACTGACGATTCGACTTGGTCGAGGAGCATTGAGATCTTTTGTTCGGCATCCAGCGCCCGGCTTTCAAGAAGGGCATTCTCGCTTTTAAGCTGCTCCAGATCCTCGCGGCTCTTTTCCGTGATGCTCAATAATTCGCGTTTGATGTTGTCCTGTTCCGAGAGGCTTTGATCTCTTTCTGCTTGTGTAGCTGTGAGGTCCTCTCGAAGTTTTGCGAGTTGAGCTTCGAGGTTAGCAATGGAAGTCGAAGTCCTCTCTTGCAGGTCCGACAGAGATTTTTGCAAATCGAGCCGCTCGGTCTCCCATTGGGCAGACGCTTCTGGAGATGGGGAGGATGTTGAATTGGTTTTTTGAAGCGCAGTTTCTAACTCAATCTGTAGCTTGGAGTTTTGCGATTTGTACTTGGAAAGCTCGTCCTTCATTCGCTTGAGCATTTTCTCTGTTCCCTTTACATAATGAACGGCTGATTGGTAATCGTTTTCAAGTTGCTCAAGCTTCTCATTGTATGCACGATCAGCCTCTTGTTCTCTCGACTCGAAGGATAGCTTCGTTTCTTCATGCGCCTTTATGCTTGACTGAAGTTGTTGCTCTAATTCACGGAGACGGTTGTGTTCAGGAGTTCCGAAACGAGAACCGGGTGAATCCAGTAATGGCGATCGCCTGTTGTCAGCCGTTATGCCACGTTCGCCAAGCAGCTCTTTCAATGCGCCATGTTGTATGGCCAACGCATTGGCGTCGCGTTGATGGTTCTCGAGCTGTGCCTTCACTTCCCGGTTCTCGTTACTAAGCGCTTGGCTCTCTTTCAGAGCAGTCTGGAGTTGCCTACGGAGCTGCAGACCCTCTCGACTAGCTTGTTCCTGATACTGCTCTAATCCTGCAATACGTTCTTCCGCTCGTCGAAGTTTCTCGGAAGCTTCGTTTGCTGCTTGGTGATTTGTTTTCGCCAGCTCATTTGCCCGGTCAACTTGCTCCTTCAGAGCAGCAACTCTTTGCTCAGCAAGTGATTTAGCTGTAGATTCGGAATCACGTGAAGAGGCACGATCTAAACCAGCCAAGAACGCTGCTCTGTGGCTCTCTGCTTCCCTAGCATGTGTTTCTGCCAATTCTTCAGCATCTCTCAACCGGCGGGCTGTATTCTCGAGCTCAGTGGTTCTTTCCTCATGTTCTGCTCTAAGCTGCAGAAGCTTCCTCTCCAAACCTTCGCGGTGATCCCGCTCCTCCTCCAGCTGTCTTTCCAACAGCTCAGCTTTAGCTGAGGAAGCGTTGACCGCTTCACGAAGAGATCCGACATCGGTGCCATGGTTTTCTAGACGGCTACTGAGATCATCAACTTTTTGAGATAGTTCGCTTTTATCAATCTGAGTCAGCTTCAGAGCACTTTCCGCCTCGGATCGGAGTGCTGCTTCTTCTCTGAATGCAGATTGCAGGTGATGGAGCTCAGTCCGCAGACTTTCCAATTCCAGGTTGTTGTTTTGAGATTCCATTTCTGACAATCTTTTACTCGTTACCTCATGAAGTTCTTCGGCCAACTCTTTTGCTCTCCTCTCGTCTTGAAGCTCGGACATCAGTGTTTCAGTCTTCGCCTTCAATTCCGCTTGAGATGCAAGGGCAAGAGCTAGTCGTCGACTTATTTCTGCGGACCGGTCAGGGTTTGTTTCATCAATGTCGCGACCGTTACGATCCGACTGTGGTGTTCCTCTTCGGCTGCCCCCTTGAGCCGCGAGCTTAGCTTGGGCATAAGCTGCCTCGTTAATAGCTGCATCCCGCTGATGTTCCACCTCAGCCACTCGCTTGGATGCAATTGCAGCTTGACGATCAACAGCGGCTTGCATTTTCGCCAATTCTGCTCGCATGGAAATGAAGGCTTCAATCAGAGGACGGTCTTCTTCCTTGAAAATGTCTATAGATCGCTGGTCAAGAGGAGAAGCGTTTGCCGGGTTGAGAGTATATCCCGCTTTGCGGGCCATTGCTAACTCTGAAGCATACCAAGCATTCCTGGCTTTTGCTGCTTCGAGGTCTTTAATAAGAGCTTCTTGATGTGGAGTCAGTCGAGGGGAGCGAGGCTCATCGTTGAGGTTTCTGGAATTCCTATATATTCTTTGCTCAGACCCATCGGCACTGCCGGGGCCCTTGCCCAGGATGGAGTCATCAACACTATCAATAGAGTTATGATGTTTTTGTCGTAAGGAACGTTGTCGAGCTGGCGTCACTAGTGGAGCGGCTTCTCCAGCCTCCATAGCTCGAGCAGAAAGTCGCGAGGATTGCTGGCGCCCACCAGAGACGGGGCTCTGCTCGCGTCCTGGTCGAGAATTTGTAATCATTTCGCGCATCACAGGTGACTGTCTGTCCTTTTCATTCCCGACAGTTCTCAGATTGTCAACAGGTGTCATTCCTCGTTCGCCTCCCTTGTGTGGTTTGCTTCGTCCACCCTGGGTGTTAATATGAGGAGCCCTGGGTGTTGGAGTTGGCGCTTGTCCGGGAGGCGGTGGTCCTGCTGGTGCTTGCGCGATTGATGCTCGGGGTAAACGAGACCCTGTGCCCCCAGGGCCAGGGCTTGACACATCAGGCCTACCAGCAGTTGCGCTCTCTCTACCCGATGATGGTCCACGGCGGCCATGCAAATCAGGGGTTGAATTATGGGCTTCGCGTGATGTACGGCCGGATGCGCTCGGACGGTCCGCCTGGCCTAGCTTGCGGGAGGCGTTGCCGGTGGGAGAAGTTGGGCTGGGCTCAGCAGGATATCGAATTTTCGCAGTGTCCAAGACATACACGAGGCTGAGCTCTTCCGGATCGCGGGGCGCGGTGCTCGGCTCGCCCCCAAGGACTATGATTTGTTTGCCGAATGATGTCATACTATGACCAGAGCGAGGAGAAGGCGATGGTCCCATGTTTTGGAAGGAAAACCATCGTCTAGTTGTGATACGGAACGCGGCTAGATCTGCCAAATCTGCGCCTTCTTCAGTGCGTCCGGAAAATATATACATAACGTCATTAATGAGGGCTGCAGCATGCCCTTCTCTCGCTGCTGGTACGAACCCAACATAATCAAGTTGTGCCCAAAGATTCGTCCTGGGGTCGTAGCACCAGACGTCATTAAACCATTGCAGCCCGTTCGTTCCACCGAACCTGTAAAAATTAGATCTAATACTTAAAAATTTATGTTGTAGGCAGAGGGACTCACAAGTAAAGCTTATCATTGAAGCTGACGATAGTGTGATTCGTTCGAGCTGGTGGGATTTTACCCGGAGGTGGCCCACCATCATGGCTATTGCGGATTAAAAATTCCCATTTATTCGACGGATTCTGGAGAGCATTGAGATCAAAGGCAACTAGATCATTGAAGAAAAAGCCATCGACTTGGCCACCGAAAATATAGATCTTTGAGCCTAATATATTCAATGTATGGCCGTATCTGCCAGCGGGTCGAGGTCCGGGAGGGACAGCACGAGACCATTGTCGAGATGCTGGAATAACGATGAGTGATCTGGAAATCCAACACAGTAAGGTAATAAAAACAGGTGGAGGAGAAACTTACAAGTATTTAATAAATATAATGTGTCGTCCAATGTATCATTGTCATCCGTTTTTGTGTCCCCCCCGAACACAATAAATGCGTTTCCAACTAATAAACTTGCATGTCCAACTCTAGGACCAGGTCCTTCAGTCACAGGATTGATAGGGAAGCATGACAAGTTTCCTCCGTTACTTTCTACCATCCATAAGTCCCCCTTCGCCGTAGTACCATCCACCAACCCGCCCATCATATAAATATCGCCGTCCTTTGAAGCTACTCCATTCACTGCGGCGCCATATCGAGGAAAAGGGCGGGAATTTTGGGGGAAGTTCATTCGTCGTTGCGACCATGGAAACAGGGCCGGGTTCGGAACGGGTGACGGTGCGTTATTTCCATTTGGAACCTGTGTTCGTGGACCCTGAGCAGTGCATGGTTATTAGCTATGGTATGGGCAAGCCTCTCATTACGTAAGAGCAAGGACACAATCGAATTTTGAGCAACAGAAATCTGCCTGAAGAGATGGGATGTACCTGGGGCTCCGAATCTGCTCTATCCCTGCGTGTCCTAGATTGATCTGGACTAACTGTACCACTCAGAGAGCTCAACGAGTTGTCCGCGCTCCCATAATTGGGAGACTGAACCGGCCCACCATCTCTGACGCCGTTGGGTGGTGCCGTTGAGGAACCTTGTGCCGTGCCTTCTGAGGTATGAATAGTTCTGGTGGCCGGGGGCAAGCTGTTATTCGCAGCCTGGCTTTTTTTCGACTTAAACAGGAATGCCATAATGAGATAGAAAAAGAAAGCGTCTTAACATAAAGGTAGATTAGATTGAAAAAGACCGAGTCAGCGACGGAAATGGGGATGGGTAGAGATGGCAGGTTAGAAGAGGTAAGAAGCAAAAAGACAACTACAAGTAGTCATCAAAAACGTTGTGCGCGCGCCGGGCAAAAGACAGCAAGTCGGTTTCGTTAACAGCGAATCGTGCGGAACATCGAGGGTACGAATGAGAATGGGAGCTGCTACGGGAACGAAGAAAAATCTGGCTGCGGCAGTACAGGCTCCCAAGTCAGCATATTGACGAAGAGGCACGAAGTTATCAAAGTGCTCGCAGAGAGCAGTTTACAGATCAAGAATCAAGAATAAAAGAAAGGGGGGGTGTTGAAATGCTACCTTGATGGGATGGGGCCGCACCGGTTCCTGGATTTGCGGCTCCAACTTTTTTGAGGAGTCCAACCAAGGTTCATCTATTCTCCCGTGTTCCTGAGCCACTAAAAGACCATCAAGCCTGCCCGTCCACAGGTGAGGTCGATAAAATCAAAGGTGAATGCCAACACCAAGACCATTGGACTCTGCCAAGCAGTCAGGCTGGTAGAAAAAATGGTCGTCGAAGGGTACGGGGACTGCAAACGATGATGCCAGATGTCCTGGGATGGGCAGTTGGGTTGGGTGAGCAAAGAGGACAATCAAGCGGAACCACAGCACTGAGGGGACATGAAAATGCCCTTGTCATGCAATCATGGGAACTCGCCTGCTGAACGGGCTCCGGACGACTAGAAGCACGGCGAGTTCAGAACCGCTTGGTCACAGTCGAGGGAGTGAAAGCAGCGTGTCCATGTTGCTGTGCATGTTCAGGATGAGATTTCCGTCCGCTGCCGTTGGTTTGGGAGAAAAAAGAAGTTGGTTGGCTTCAGGGGCGCCAAGCCTGCCCCGATCAGGCCTAGTGGACAGCGCCCTGCTAGGGCTGCTGTTGGGGGCGGTGGGTTCTGGGTACTTCTCCCGCACCAACTTCTCCACTGTGAGCTAGGTACCAATACTTTCCTGACGCTCTAAGATATGTATTCTCCTTACCTGCGACTCAGCTCTCCGGGTGATCATTGCGCTCAGTTTTTTTCCATAAAATAATCAATTTTTACTTTATTGACCGCAGCAAGTAGGCGCATATAGTACTACTACTCATGGCTTTAAGCAGTTCTAATTCTTTGTGTCTACGAATGCGAATATTATGGGCGTCTTTATCTCAATCTAGCCTTAATGTTGGCAGGAACTGCGGCCATTTCCTTAATCTTTGGTTTCCCACGTACTCAAGGACGACATCATGGAAGGCCTCCAAGAAGCGAGATGGGCACGCCCTGCACATAAATAATCGACTTGTCTCGTATATAAATTCGTCTATTCAGGCGGCTGGTGGTGTTATGGGGAATGGTGCTACCGTGCTAGCTTGCCAAGTTGCTCCGTTGTCCTCTCCTGCGGCTACCTAGCGAAAAGTAATTCTTCCGTGTCGTTTGAATTTAGTAATATGCGTACCCCGTAGAATGTGCTGGGGATGAGTGGACCCATATCAGACACAATTTTAAACGGACTGGGGACTATGAGTCTATGACCAGCCAGGCACCTTATTTCTTGACTGGCGAGAGTAGTAGGTAGTTGTTGCTCTGAGGGACTGTCCATGTACCATACTCCATGAACTGCCCTTCTAGACCTGCGTTGCAACCCGTGCAGGAATCGTCTTTACTTTGAGAAGCAGAAGGAGAAGGGCATTCGAAGAAGAGACTTTTTGTGGGACTCTTTGTTGTAAGCAGTACGCAGGGCCGGGGGGGAAATATTATTTATCAAAAAGGAGGTGATTGGCGCACTAAAACGCATTTGTTGGCGATAAGTTTTCTTCCCCTGTTGGTGTTGGCAGGAGGGCGCGTCCCTTGAGGTCTTCTCAGGCGGGCCATGGATGTCATTGGACATCGGGATGGGCGTTAGTTAGCAAGGAACTGATGGGCGCTTTTCTGAAGCGCCAGTAAAGAAAGATGGGCTTGTGAAGCATCTGTGGTATAAAAACGAGAGGGAGAGATGAAGTTTGAGGGAGTTGTGCATCCTACATGTTGCCAACATGACATGAATCAGTCAACAGCCATTGTGCTACGGAGAAATGTCTTTTGTTACCCAGATTTTCCATATATTCTCCGTCAACCAACATTACAAGACGAAAGCTAGTGGGAACATTTCCGCAGAGGCAATATCCAGAGGGAATTATGGAGGACACAACAGCAGGTTACAAGATCTTGTAGTGTGCTATGTATCCAGGAATTTTTGAACTACGCCGTACTTTTTCTTCAAAAGCATAAACATGGCACAGAAAAATGGAATGTTCCATGATCTTTATTGAGTGAGTTGACTAACTAGTTATTCCAAGCGTGTTTCATAATATGCCCGACTAAACCACTTTCACAGCTGAAAACGCCAACTGAGCGCCCCTGAATGCTAAGTTACTGGACTGACAGGGCTGCAAACTAGCAGCAGTTTCTCCGTACTTTGTTCTTCGCGGGGGAAAGTCACGCTGAATGTTGTGCAACCAACTTGTTTTGCGGGATACTGCAGTACGAGAAAGTCAACAGGCGGGAGGAAAAGGTAAGATAATTGGCAGGAAACCAGTATATAATACGATATAAATACGGTCTAACTATCGCAGACAAAACGAAGACTTAGTGAAAGGAGCGATGTTCGACTTTATACATACTTCATGCTGAAATTTCTGAAATTTCTCCACTGTCTATTAATCCAGTGTGACAGTGTTTGTATAGCCTTGATTCGTATAGGATTTTCTATATAAGTTGCGTGATTTTTCACCCAGCGCCGGATTTGGAACTAAGCCTGGGACATCAGGGGGTTCATTACATATCGAAGTACATGGCTGTGTGCTAGAAATATATATGGGAAGCATGTCATATACGGAGTACTCCGTAGTTAACTACCAATTGACAAGCCCCCGAACAGTCGCGGGAGGAGGGTGGAGTGGGTGGGAAGAGTTTAGGGGCTTGGCGCCTAAAGCTTGGCTGTCGAGTTAGGCATCAAGGCCTCATTACCTACGTATCCTGTGAGGACCTGATTCATTGAGCTCCAGTATTGATATTTCCGTTTAAATTTCTAGCCGGGTGCAAGGTAAACTATCGCTCAGGCTGGACGTCATGCTGTTATTGTGATTGAGCTGATATTGCAGTAGAGCCATAGTAACCGAAATGAGAAAGACTGGTCCGAGAAACAGCTTCAAGCGAGCTCCGTCATGGACATGTATGAATATCAAAAACAAGGTCAAGTCACTCACTGCCACTGAGCTTATCTCACCAGTTTTCCTTCAGCTGCGGAAACTGATCTGTAGAAAAATCCACAAACGATTCCCATGGAAGCTCGTTTTCCACAGAAGCCCGTTTGTCCCCGTAGGGAGTTTCCATGTGACTCATGGATGTACACTGAAGGGCTCTGCTCTTTGAGATATCGAGTGAAAATGGTTACCGGTTTGTAAAGGCTAATGCGGCCAAACTCGACAATTGAGGAAAACTTGGAGTAAAGGTATTCGCCACGCACGAATGGTCTTTTCGTCCACCGTGTTCGATATCTATGTCAATGATAGTTCTGCGCCAAGCGTATAGAGACGAAAAGAATAGTAGCGGTAAATGGATTATAGGAGGGAAAGACAATGTCAACATGGAGATATTATAGATCGTCAACAACTGGCTTGACCAGGTCAACAAACAAACCCATGAGGTGGTATGAGCAGCACGCAGGTTTGGCATCCTTAGGTATGTATAGAGTGGAAAATCATGTTAAAACGAGTCTGGTGTAATGTCTGCCGTTGATGTCCAAGTTGACAACTGTTTTTATCCTGGTTGTTAGGCGTCTTGACTTTGTGGTGCTTAATGGACAGCCTAGGAGAAAGGAAATAGGGAATGGAAGTGCCGCACACGTTAATCCAACATCCAAAGGGATGCCGCGAACATCCTGGATAATATGAACTCATCAATAAGTGTAATGAGGTCACCGCAAGGCCACGGCATAATCTGGTTAGCAGCAGGACGTCGTATATGTTGTCGGAACTACCTCATGGGTATGAACTTTGGACTAGGTTAACTATCCATGGGGTTGACTACAAGCTGCCCATTTGCTCACTTCAAGACTCATCGGGGAGCCCGCTTGTTGGGCGGCTAATCATGTCGTGGTGGGCACTGGATTATTGTTAATCCGTCGCCAAACCTAGCTGTGACGACAGAACTGAACTTCAGTCCTTTGCAGGACGGTGTAGGTTCGGTTTGTCGGACGCAGATATACAATCCACTTTGCGTATCGAAAACAGGGGATGTCTTCATTTGCTGACAGCCATTCATGTTAACTTTTATTTTGATTTGACGGGAGGTATTTGGTTGTCATTTTTACCGGTCTGAGCTCTACTGTATGGTAGTTCCGGCGCAAGGTAAGCGCACTTTTGTTTGCGGACGCCCTCTCCTTCGAAATAATGCAAGTTCTAATACATCATGCCAGCTTAATGACGATTGAAAGACGTAGTAATACCTCTCGTTGTTTCGAACGCAAGTCGTTGCAACCATCTTAAAGCCATGAATGGCTTCCTTTAAAACGATCCCCCAACTTTGACATGGATCAAACTGCGCCAGCGCAGAAGTATCCCAATATGGCACAAGGTGCTGGCCCACAACAACGTGGCCAGGGCAAGTCGGTCAGAGTCGCCTTTGGTCCACAGGTCGACGAGTATATACCGCAGTCAAACAATGCACCATCGCCTACTGCACCCGGCCACCAGCGAGCGAGAACAACTGTCGCCGAGCAACTTCAAAGCAATGGAAGGCAGAATTCTTCACAAGCTCCCTCCAGTAGTGCAGATGGAAATAAAGGGACTGCATCACCGGCTGTAACAAGGAACCTACGCCCCATACCCGCTCTTATCAGGGCGAAGAGCGAACACTTCCCCAAGTTTGGAGTTGAGAACGGGGCGCCCCATAGCGACGATGAGGATTTCCAGCTAAGACACGGCTGGCATGAGGAATACACTTCCAGTGAATATCTGAAGATTCTCAACTCCGTGAGTCTTAACGTGGCGTGACTTTGATCTCATACCAATGCGGATTCTAACTCCAGCCTTCCAGAGTTTTTACATGTATTTCACAGAGAAACGGCATGAAACCAGTGGCATACCGAGGGACCCAGCTGGGAGCTGGCCAAGCCAAGACTGGCGTATGAGAGATCGACTGAAAACTGTGTCTGCTGCGCTGGCCATCTGTCTAAACATTGGTGTCGATCCGCCCGATGTAGTGAAAACCAACCCCACCTCAAAGCTAGAATGCTGGGTGGATCCGACTTCTACCACAGGAGCACAGAACAAGGTGATGGAACAAATTGGAAAGAAGTTGCAAGAACAATATGAAACTCTGAGCCTTCGTACGCGTTATAAGCAATATTTGGACCCTTCTGTCGATGAGACGAAAAAATTCTGCATCTCTCTTCGTCGCAACGCGAAGGACGAGCGCGTACTTTTTCATTATAATGGACACGGGGTCCCTTTGCCAACCCAATCAGGGGAGCTCTGGGTATTCAATAAGAATTATACCCAATACATCCCGGTTTCATTGTACGATTTGCAGACTTGGCTTGCTGGGCCAAGTTTGTTCGTGTTTGACGTATCTCATGCTGGCAATATCGTCCATAACTTCCAAACATTTGTAGAGAAGCACGAGAAGGAAAATATCGAACTTCGCAAACGAGATCCAAATGCACTTATCCAACATTATGGCGATTGTATTTTACTCGCTGCCTGCGAGAGAACCGAAACCCTTCCAACTAATCCCAACCTCCCTGCTGATCTTTTCACCTGCTGCTTAACTACCCCGATCGAGATTGCGTTGAGATATTTTATTTTGCAGAATCCTTTGCACACCAATATATCCATTGACGATTTCAGAGTACCTGGGCGTCTCCAAGACAGAAGGAGTCCTCTTGGCGAATTGAATTGGATATTTACCGCAATTACAGATACAATTGCTTGGAATACTCTTCCTAGACCTCTTTTCAAGAAACTCTTCCGACAAGACCTCATGGTTGCAGCCTTGTTTAGAAATTTCCTTCTCGCCGAACGTATTATGAGGGCTCATGAATGCCATCCAATTTCTTCGCCAAAGCTTCCCGAAACTCACTCCCATCCTTTGTGGCAGAGCTGGGATCTTGCCATTGAGATGGTCCTTGCTCAGCTCCCGGCCCTCATTGAACATGAGGAAGGCAAACGACATTACGATTACCAGCATTCGTCATTTTTTGCTGAACAACTCACTGCTTTCGAAGTTTATCTTTCTTCAGGCCCGACGGAGAAGAACCCGCCTGATCAGCTTCCCATTGTGTTGCAAGTGTTGTTGAGTCAAGCTCATCGCCTCCGTGCGTTGATTCTGCTCAGCAAATTTCTTGACCTAGGGCCGTGGGCAGTCCATCTAGCTCTGAGCATCGGTATATTTCCATATGTTGTCAAACTTCTACAAAGCACCGCCCAGGAGCTTAAACCCGTCATGGTATTTATCTGGGCTAGGATCATCGCTGTTGACCATACCGTCCAGAATGACTTGCTCAAGGATAATGGAATTCACTATTTCATTACAATCTTGAGTCCTGCGTCCCCCATTCCTGTCGGTAACGCTAGTGAGCACCGTGCCATGTGCGCATTTATTGTTGCGATCTTCTGCAAATACTACCCTCAGGGACAAAATGTTTGTCTTGCCCCGGAGCTCTTCGAGGCTTGCCTTACTCATTTGATGGATGTTGAAAACCCTCTCCTACGCCAATGGTCTTGCCTCTGCTTAAGTATGCTTTGGCTCGACTTCCCTGAGGCTAAATGGGTTGGTATTCGATGCTCTGCGCCATCAAGACTCTGTGAACTTACCCTTGACCCCGTTCCAGAGGTACGAGCTGCTATGCTGCACGCCTTAACTAGTTTCATTGGAATCCCTGAGTTGACCGATCAAGTGGCTCAAATTGAAGAGTCCCTGGCCCTCACTGTTATGCCCATGGGTTCTGATGGTAGTGTGTTAGTCAGAAAGGAGCTGCTAGTTTTCCTCTCGACTTTTGTAAAGCGATGTCAGGGCAAATTCCTCGTCGCTGCATATGAACAGCTACTTGAAGAACGGCACATTTTATTACATCAAACATCCTCCAACAAACATTCCCAAATGCCACCGTTCCCATACGAGAATGGAGTGTCCTATAACACAATATTTGGCTCGATCTGGAAACTAGTCCTCATGCTGTCGGTCGATCCACACCCTGAAGTTGCTCGAGATGCGGGCATCATTGTCGATTCTATTCATAAATCCCTACTGGAGTCTCCCATGAAAACTTTAGCCAAAACTGCCAAAGATGAGATTCTGAAACTATTCTCTCGGGTACACGTTAATAAACCTCGGCGTGCAGAACAAGCTGATTTGAACCGGTCACTGCCTGCTCTCCCACCAGCTCAGTCTACATTAGCACCAAAAACTGAAGGATATTTGTCTCTTAGTTTCAGGAGAACGGCCAGCGTAGCTGCATCCTTGAAAAATCTGGCTTTTGGCTCCGGGGGTAACAATGAACGCCCTCAATCGCCCATTAAGTCCGCTTCTGTGAAACACCGTGTCCCTATTACCCCACGCGGTCGGGCACCCGCCGAATGGACTCGACCTCCCGAAGTTAATGATCAGCCAGCTACATCAGGATCATACAGGCAAGCACGTATCCCCCTATCCCGTGGCTTTCAGCAAAGAGATATTACGAGTATACCTACCATTCCCCTGGAAAGCAAGTTTTTGGACTGGTCGACTGAGGTAAGATGATCTATTTTCCGAAAGTATTTTTTTGAGCATTGTTCCTATTTATTAGGTGAATGGATTCTTCTCACACTGCGATAGTACTTTCGCGAGCCCCAAATGAAACCCAACGAATCAGATGAACCCGGAAGCGCAGATTACAATGAGCGCCTCTGGCGTCGGAGCCGAAATGAAAAAATTATTACCGATACTCAGCCTCTCAAAGAAAGGGCAGGCAATAGCCGATGGGATACTTCTGCTGCTCTTCTGAGCAATCCGACTCAACCAACAAAAATGTGCTTCCACCAATTTGAAGATCACATTGCGGTAGCTGATGATAGAGACACTGTTTGGTACGTCTTTTAATCCAGTTAGACTTGGGAAAAATCCACTGAGACGTCAGATTAGTATCTGGGACTGGGCAAAACCATGCACGCCTCAGCCGGTTTTCCAATGGCAATCCATTAGGGGTCGAAAATAAATGAAATTCGATTCATCAATGAGGACGACCAAGCACTTCTGATGACTGGCTCCTCAGACGGTGTTCTTAAAATATTCCGCAATATGAATCCAAATCTGAAGTTGAGATTGTAACAGCATTCCATGCTCCTCCCTGACTTGGATCCTAGCAACAAAAATGCTGGCTTGGTTTTCGACTGGCAACAAGGGCAAGGGAAAGCACTTGTCGCGGGTGACGTTAAAGTTATTCGAGTTTGGAATGCAGCCACTGAAGTTTGCACTAATGTGAGTTTTCTTTTGGCGATTTAAGTTTAATTGGTGGTAATAATTCTGACTTGTATTAGGATATATCTGCGCGTTCGGGTTCTTGTATAACCTCCTTGACATCTGACCAGGTCGCTGGGAATATTTTCATCGCCGGATTTGGCGATGGCGCCGTACGAGTATTTGACCAACGCCTGAAGCCTACAACTGCTATGGTTAAAGTGTGGCGAGAGCATAAACAGTGGATCACAAATATCCATATGCAACGGGGAGGAGTTAGAGAGCTGATTTCTGGTAGCCGAAATGGCGAGGTTCGTCTTTGGGACTTGCGAATGGATACGTCAATAGACATAATCCACGCCACTAGAGACACCTTGCGAACCCTAGCCGTGCATGAACACGCACCTGTATTCACCATGTAAGTGCCTATATAGTCTTTCCCCTTGAATACTCCTCACATGAAATATTCTTGCGCATAAATCTAACGCGATCGATCTACCCCATAGTGGCACCAACCGCCATGAGGTTAAAACATTCAATACCGATGGCACATACCTCTCAACATACGAACCCCATTTTAGCTTTCTGCACTCTAATAGATCCTCTCCCATTATGAGCACTGCCTTCCATCCCCACAGGACACTTCTGGCCTGTGCAGCTCTCAACGATAACCATATCAATCTTGTTTCATGTTAAACTGCAATTTTGCTTTCCATAAAGGCGAAGTTTTTCCGTCATGTCCATATCTTCTTCATATGGCAGAGGCGATTCCCACCCACATTATTTCACTAATAATTTTTTGTTGCTAGTAATGCTCTTACTTCTTCCTTGTCGCATTTTTCTGAGTAAATAAACCCCTTATATTATTCCCAGGCACCACAAAGGGGAGTGTGCCGAATTACGTTGTCTCATTGGTATGCAGTTGTATGTATTTTTTCCGTTACCATCAGTATTTATATTATTCTTTTCGTCATTCTCAGCATTATGCTGCTGTTCCTTGAGAGATAGTTCCCACGTCGTCGTTTACACCATTCTTTCTCCTCCTCTGCTCTTTGCTTTACTATAATTTGCACTATAACATTTACCCGCTTTGTTGGTGATTTAAGTAAGTTCTTCTTACTCCATGTTGATAATTAAATTATATACCTCTTTCCCAGTCGCGCTTGGTCGCTCTTATTTCTTATCCTATCCTATTTATGATAAGTGATTTTCTCTCTCTCTCTCTCTCTCTCTCTCTCTCTCTCTCTCTCTTTTTTTTTTTTTTTTTTTTTCTTTCTTTTTTTTATTGCGGATTTTTAATATTCATGCTTCCAAAGCTTCGTCCCCGCAAATTTATCATTTGATTGAATCGGAAATTCAGCTTTTTCACATCACAAGCCATCTCCCCCTAGCATAGATGGAACTAACCACCCTGCTCATTTTTAGCCTCTCTCCCTCGAAGCCCGGTCGCGTAGACAGAACAGAACACGATAAACCATGGACCAGAGAGCAATCCGCCTGATGTAATAATCCATGATCTTTAGAGAAGCCGATCACATTTTCCTTCCGGTTAGATCTCGCTTGGCCATAGTTATACGACTTTCGCACGTAAGCGGGACTTTTATAGATCGATCCTCAGTTCCTGCTCCTCGTTGAAAATCCAGAACTAACAAGAAACCCAAATTATACAGAAAAAAGGGAGAGAAGACGGATAAGGAAACCAAAGAAGACGCAGAAGAAGGAAGTGGGAGTGAATGGCTGAGAACTGACGGCGATGATCGCTGAAAAGTTGTTAATAACGCGATAGGAGTGAGTTGCTTTGAACAATACCACGATCAAAATCTGAATTTCTACCCGTTGCAAACCAGTTTTATCTCGTACCATCCAGTCTGGTGCAGTTCATGCATGATATCCCTTTTTAGCCCAGTTACCAGAATGCATGCATGCCCAATAACTAGAAACAAAAAGGTAAAGAATAGCGAACGAAATTTACTCTAATCTACCCTATCCCGTGTGCGCAATTTAAAAGTCAAGTTTGTTTTCGTTTGAAGCAAGCGAACTCCTTTTCGAGGAGCATTGTTCAAGCCAATAATTGTAACCATTCAAGTTCTTGAAGATACAAAAAAGGTAATTTCGAAAACATCAATACCAATTCCGATTCCAATTCCAATAAGACTGCATTTTAATACATCTTGCATGTTTCTCTAGACGCCTTTACCCTCTTTCTCCTTCGAGAGTTCCATTTCTTCCCCACGGAGGACGAGAGGGCTTTGAGATACAGGATAACGTAGAGGGGCCAATTTCCAAGGATCGGCGATATTGTCTATGTCAAAAAAAACTTCTGGGGCCACCGCGTGTAGGTTCATCATAAAGCTTTGGGGCAGAGCTAAAGTTCGCAAAGCCTCTAGTTTGATTAGAGTCACCCACGGTATAGGACTGTAGATTGGCGAGAACATGCCCCAATAAAACCGTTCCAGCTTCAGCTACTCCTTCCCGCTCGCCAGGGCGAAGTTGCATCTTTGTAGCCCTTTGGTGTTCTGCCTCGTCTCGTGCAATCTCGGCAATACGCTGCCGAAAAATATCTTCACCGCGGGTGTCAGTGTGGAACCAGATGTTGGAGTGAACAAGTCTCGACGCGGGAGTATCTTCAAATGGCTTATTAGAAGAAGCCACTTGAAGGCCTGGTGGAATTGGCAACCCGGGTGGGGGGAACTTGAACTTGAACCGTGATCGAAGTGCATTGGGTGATTTGGAGAGAATCTCATCACTCTTGGGCCTGCTGGGAAATGCAGATGCAAATACTGAGCTCACGTCTGTGCCATAGTTCGAAGAAGTGTATGTTAAGGGCATGGACGTTGATATGCTACCTGAGTCTAGCGGATACCCCTGTACTTTCCCATTTTTAAATGTATGCTGAATTTGCGGGATTTCCGCATTCGTAGATGAGGACTGGTCTAGTTTGGAGAGCTCTGAAGGGCGATTTTAGTGGGTTTGCGATTAATGGTATACGATCGATATTGCCCACACAATCCTTGACCTCACTTTGAAATTCCTCATCGCGATTGCTTTCACTCGCAGCTTGAGAAGTCGTGATGGTATCCTTCAGATACTTGGTTATGCTTTGTCGCTTGGTGTGCGATGGTTGGTCAGAATCGAGGCGTTGAGGAATAATACTGACTTTAGTTTCATGAGACGTACACATGGTAAGAGACAAGGGTGAAGCTGAGGAGATTTTTATACTCTCTGTATCCTTGAATAATTCTGCCGTACAAGAGGTCCCACTTTCTGAATACATCCCAGGAGTCAAAGAGTGCTGTATTTTGCCCGGGCCAAACCCAGAATAATGGGAATTGCCGTTCTCTCGAACCACGGTAGATTGCTGCAACGAATAGTCATGATCGGTATGACCAGTCATCTGGCCATAGCTAGATTTAGAATCCGCTGCCCCGTCACGGTAGCCAGCACATCTTGGAGAGTCAGTGGGACAAGAATTTTGTACTTGGTTACTGCTGCAGGATGATTCCGGCGGATAATGACCAGTTTGAAGGTTGCTTTGAGATACCATACTGTATTGTAACGCTCTCAATGCCTGCTTTTCTTCCTGTTTGGTAGGGCTAATATCATCAGGAACCATTACGCGAGGACCAGCTTCTGGCGTGTCAATACTTCTGTGAGGTACGGCTGCAAGTCGAGGATTCTGGCGAGGGAGATTAGTACCCAAGTTTTGTTTATAATATCCAAATGCCGCTGTATGGCCCGGGTGCGGTTGCCGTCGTATTCCGTGCATCCATTGAGGAGCTCGTTGGGGTGATGCCCTTTGGAAGCCAAACATATTTGATCTGTGATCAAATGTTGTAACGTTCCTGAGTGGGTGGTTAACTGTGATTGCGCTGGGAGTAAGAAACCGAGCGGGTAGCCTTGCGCCATAGCTTTGATTGCGGCGATCCATCTCATTGCAATCTTCGTTTAGATCTTCGAGACTGAACGGTATCCACGATTTTGAGCCTTTGTTCCGACTATGTGTTCGAAGAGCGAATGAACTTAGGGAGATGGGTCTTGAAGAGGGAAGGCTATCGATATCGTCTAGTTCTGCGCTAGATTTCCGTGACCTCGCTGCTCGAAAAGGAGAATGATGAAACGACAAATCGCGGAATTTACTTTCAGAATTGCAACTGGCTAGACGCGTAGTTTGGGGGATTTGATCGTCTGTTACTGTAACTTCAGGCGGCGCAGCGAAGCTAGCAGAGGAGCACACAAGAGGTAGTTTCCCGTTCGTAAAGGGGGAAAATGTGCATGGGGAAGAGGTGGCCTCCGGGAATATTGAAGAGCATTGGTTGTTAGTGTCAACAGGAGATGGTTTTGTAAACTGCTCTGGATCACAAATCGGCATGGCAATCTCTTCAGCTGCTGTTGCTATCAGGTCTGTTTGCATTGTTCCATCGCCTGAGAGACAAATATCATTGTTTTTTGTTGTTATAGGGGCCATGGGACCCGCAACAACAAGTCCATCATCGGAACCAGTGGAGCTTTTCTGAACCACATCCCCATTATCATCATCAATACCACCCCCGGAACAGATATCAGAGTCCATGAGCCCAGACTCCGTTGCTACAAAACCAACATGAGGTCCGCCAGGAACTATACTCTCGATTGCTTGAGTGGGCTTTTTTTTGTGAGATCGGGATCCTAGAGGTATTTGTTGTCAGTCTCGATGAAGCGCAACGGAGGAGATATGGTAGGGGCATTGGTAGCCTGAAAATGCCAATACATACTGCGATGGGATTTCTTGGGGTACAGGGCCTCCATTATACCACATACATCTACAGGACCGCTGTGAGTGCAGGAAAGCAACAGAACTTATGCGAAGGGAAGATTTTCTATTGGAGATTTGTAACTGATTTCTCACAGGGAAGCAAAGACGCCGCCTCACGTGCTGCAAAGAAAAATCCAGCAGGAAGGAGGACTCTGGTTCGATGCTGCAGACTGCAGAAATAGGGAGATAGAGCGGGTTTTTGGAAGGAAATGGAAAGACCTCCAATGGGTTTAGATGATTAGATCCTGATTCACCTCCCCTGTCTTGAACCCCTGATTCGGATACAGAAACCCCTGATTCGGATACAGAAACGTGTCCAGACAAGAAGTGAGGCCGAGATACAACTCTGCAGCCATGCCCCATTATTTATCTTTCTGATACTGTGCTAATGAACCACCTTTGTGTGTGCTGCACAGTATATCGAAGATTCCAGTTCAAGAAAGGTCTTGAAGGCCCTAGACAAAGAACGAATGATAAAAGAAATGGGACCAGAGAATCAGGATCGCGATGCTTGGAAGACTAAGTGAATGAATTCCTTTTCAGAACAAAATCCACGGCAAAGAAAGGAGAACATAATATGCAAGCGGTTGCGAATATTACTCCCAAAAATATTCAAATCGTCGTCGTGAAGAGGAAGTACGGAGTATCCGCTGAGTTTGTCCACCAGACGCAGGGCTTGATATGTACCAGTCCGATGCAGGCATAAAAACGAAAGACTTGACCGCTGTAAGTGAAATCTACAGCAAAGCCCACTTCAGGCTAATAATTGAATAATTCGCTCCCGGCGGAGCTTAAGTCTGACATAAAGAAGTACAATACATGCCAAAAGGTGAGGGCAAGAGCAGGAAGAATGAATGATCGAAGAGAGTAGTAAAATTGTGGTCAGCTTTCCGTCTCACCCACAGAAAGCAGAGATAGAGAGATAAACATTGTCCTGGAACATCTTGAGCCTATGGCCTGGTATTCTAGTTCTGATCACAACGGGTCGGAAATGATAAAAGACGTGGCTGTTCTTGAATGGAACTTCAAGAGTTGGCAACCATTCATGTTTCTGAAGGCTGTTAACTAAATATTATTTTACTAACGACGTATTTTATGATATGGTATTGTATTGTAACCACTTTCTTGGCAATTTAGAGTCTTCATTTACTATATACACTCGGCGAAGAGACTTGAAAGACAAATCACACGGATATTTATCATCCAGGTCATAACTGCCCCCCATGTCCAAATTTGCGGGAACGGAAATATGAAGAAAACGTAGTCAAAACAATGGTCATTAATCAATCACAAAGCCCTAACTAAGAAATGCAAGATCCATACCCCCGAAGCAAGTCACCTGGCTTTGCACTCTGTCATCGCATATGATCGTGTGTTGGGTCATCATGGGCAACTTCTGGAGCTCCAATATGCTTGCTCATCACACTCTGGGGTACCTGAGCTGCATCCACGGGCCCTTGTCAAAAATTTCCCAGTTCGAGAGCTTGAAAAAAAAAAAGAAAAATGAGGGGAAAAAAAATGAGGTTGAAGAATGAGAAACTGATGTCCTCGCTTTCCGACACCAGCTCGGCGGGTTTCAGCCTACTTGCGAGTTACGTTACCACCAACTGTACGGCTGTTGTAAAGATCTGAGTCGACGCTGTTGTTTGGATGCTTTGTTAGCTGGCCGGTCTTTCCGTGATGGTGAACGTTCATCCACACGGGTAGTAGTTAACGCGGCATAACTCTTCTCATTTTTACTCACCGTGGGTCGAGTTTGTTCTCGACATTAGAACTGTGGGGAACAGCAGCGCGGTCTGCTGTTCCTGACCCAACACTTGACTTCGTGGCGTTTGAGCTGGATTGGCCTGTTGCGTGATGACCTGTTCCTGAACCAAGGGCTTGACCGGTACCCCCAATCCCACCGGACACTGGATCAGTGTGCATCAGACCGGTCCCTCCAGAGCTTTTGTGGCCGGTTGTTCCGCCAGTTGCGCCGCCCACTGCTCCTGTACCAAGGGCTGAACCAGTACTACCAGTGCTCGTGGACATCCGTGGATTGTCTGTCATTTAGCATGTCAGCTTCTCTCCACAAGCTTAGACTTGAGAGCTACATACACTGGTCCTCCGCCACCCGGGGGTCGAGTTTTTTGGCGACGTTTGAGGAATGTGGTGGCTGAATGCTGGAAGTCGTGCCTCCACCGGTGTGATGGGTTGTTCCTTGGGTGGTCCCCTGGGTGCCGTGATTTCCTTGACCTACTCAGAATTGTTAGTCCGATTACAGGCAACAATGCGAATGTGTGTGAAATGAGAGTAACCATACCGACACCAGAGGTGGTTTGGGTATCGCCATGGTGCGAATGGCCGGTCACGGCATCCTTTGCTTTCTGCACTATATTTGACATGATTGTGGTCACAACGAATAGGCTGCTGATTCAAGAAGCTAAAGTGAAGGTTTTAGAAAATACAAGGGAAAAATAACATTTAATATGAATGTGTTGTGATTTTGATAATGTTGATGAAATAAATATAATCTATGGGTGTTGACGTCTTCTTATCTAGAGAACTTACTACGTTTACCTCCGTAAACGCATAATTCACTAAATGGTCGTAATCCGTGAATATTGGACCACCTCAGTATATTAAGCAGTATCAGATACTCCATAATCAAGATATAATAAAAGCTCCAGTGGGGCAAATACAGTAATCATGACGGCGAAAATATCCACCACACGAAACTTGTAGGAGCGGAGGCTAGAGTAGAGTAATGCGAAGTGCGGAAAGAACTTGGTCAAACTCAAGTAGCTCCCCTCTCCATGAGATGCCTCAATGGACGTTTGTTGAGTTGGACTGAGCTGGTTTACCTTTCCTCGACGCCGTTGTTGCACCTATAATGAGTAACTCCCACGACAATCATGAGATAAACCTGACGTCATATTTACAAGCCACAGCTGGTTACTCCTGAAACCAGGTTACTGACTTTTCATATTCGTCACATCAATCGAACGTTTTCCGTCGGATACGTCATTAACCTGATATCGCCTCATGATGAGCTAGCGGCAAAGGCATGAGATGTAGATAGTGTCACAAAATATGGCTCAATGTGCGAAAATCATTCCAGCCCTTCCAATCTTCAATCTTGGTTTATCGAGATAATTACTACTATTGATAATGTATCATCAGTCGACGGATAATCCGATACTGCACCATGGGAATCTCAAAGCACATCAGCACAGAAAATGGTACATCTCCCATTAAATACGATTAGATCCAAAAGGTCACGAACAACATGCAGATATGCTGGGAAATCGGGATGGCTCGTTGACGATGGAGGAGGTTTACGAAAGAAAAAAGTTCGCGAAAGGGGAAAAGAGCCAGAAACAAAATTTTGGGCGCTGCCAGAATCCACGGCGACATCGTCAATGCGAACGATATGTTATTCCTCTAGCCAAGTGTATACTTTTGTGTTTTTTCAAAAGTGTTAGGTGGCTGATCTTGGCGGAGCCTTCAAAGTTATCTCATAAACTGGAGACAAGGATATAAAAATTAGATCTAGTAGGAGACAAATAATATACATATCCCTTCTAGTGATATAGAATTGCTGAATAGATGAAGTTGAATATTGGCATTCATTCAAACAGTTGTAAATCTCAAAACAGCATACAGATTGTGAAAAGCCCTTAAGTTTTATTGTGCTTGTCCTTTTAGGATTAGTGTAGGTGATTCTGGACGGTGGTTGGTTCGTGACTTGGTAGAAGTCCAAATCGGGTTAGTATACGCCCTCCACGGAGCCCTGGAGTGGCTGGTGGCTGAGTCTGCTGAAACACACCAATGCCGTGGGACGCTTGTGGTTGGTGCTGGAGCCAAGTCATGTGACCCAGTGTCTTCGCCGCCTGGGGTTTGGTGGAGGAGCAGCAAGCATCCAGAGCAATCCCTTCAACAACCTCATCTCCATCTATTCCTGTTTGTCGTCTTCTGTTCTTTAGATCATTCCTGCGTTGCTGCACTCGTAGAGCCTTTATCGAACAATTTCCTGTTCGTCCAAACCTACTAACTGCCACACTCTCGATGACTGGCCTCCTCCCGTGGGCGACGACCTAGTGGATTGGTCTGTGCAAAATCTCAACATCATGCGTCCTCCTCGCCTTATTCTTCTACTGGCCTGTTTTATTTTCCTTCCGATCTTTCTGACCATCTTGTCGCTCCTTTTCTCTCACCCGCAACATGGCTCCGCCTCCCAATCCTCGGTTTCTGGCGGGGCTGGGCGCCTCAGAGCCCTCTTCTCTTTCCATGCACCCTCCTCCCTATTTCCGCCCTCCGCGATGATAAGCCTTACAGATGATAACTCAACCTTCTTCCTGGCCCGGCCTGCTGCGTTTGGGCCAACTTTGCCATCCAGCGGATTAAGCGGTCAGCTTTGGATTGGAAGCGGCTTCGGTGATGACGTCTTGCGAAAAGGGGGCGTAAGTACCGGGGCTGAAGGAGAGCTCGGTTGCTCCGATGTTCCAGGATGGGAGGATAACGATAAAAATCAGAATCATGATGTTGGCTCCGGCCAGGGAACCGCGAAACTTACTTCTGGCATCAAAAAGAAAAATACTGCCAACAAGCCCGTGAAGGCGCTTAATGAACGGCGTGACGAACACTCTTCCGATCTCGTTGGATTTAGTGATCAAACGAATCACCCGTCAAAAGAAGATGGAACAGATGATCACTTGCATCATCCTCTTCCGGCGTCCGGTCCTCCTGGTCTCCCAAGCGCCGCCAAAGGCAAAGAACCAGCACATGCTGATATCCAATCTTTGCAAGAGAGTGCCGAAATTAGAGGCAAGATTGTTCTGCTAAGTAGAGGAGGATGCGGATTTTTGGAAAAAGTTAAATGGGCTCAACGAAGGGGTGGTATAGCATTGGTTGTTGGCGATGATACCAGAGGTGGTGGATTGGTGACCATGTATGCCCGTGGAGACACTTCTAACATAACAATTCCCGCCATATTTACGTCCCATACCACCGCACATCTCCTGTCCTCCCTTATTCCATCCGAGACGCAGTCCGACCCCAGCTCAGCTAAGGACCAATCAAAGGCCACTTTTGTGGGCAAGCCAGCAGATATTGAAAATTCTCGCAAACCTGCAACAGCTACACATGTTGCAACTCAACCAACTAAAATGGCGGATTCGAAATCCTATACCCCAAGCAAAGGTTTCTTTCAGTCGCTATTTTCGGCCATCGGCCTCGGTCGCGATAAAGCCAGTACTTGGCAGCTCCAGGAGGATAGCCGTCGCCCGCCAAGCAGTGGAAACATTGACTGGGTTATGCAAAATGAATTTGACGACGAAGAAACGTCTCCTAAATCAAGGAAGCCTACACCAAATAATATGAGGAAAGAAAACGGGGATGACATTTCTCTTGAATCTCACCAAGGTGGCAGTGATGACTTCGTTATAGGAGTTCAGGATTGGCGAGATCCCGATCTCGTGGCACCCCCCAAAACCAATAACCCTCCACAAACTACATTGAAACCTAAATCGTCTAACGTCAAACAGAAGGATGATCAAGCTGGAGTACTCGGTGGGGATAATACCAATGGCCCCGGTGGCAGCGGTCTCAAAGGAGGAAGTATCACTCCGGGTAGCGGCGAATATTCCTCCCAAGATAAATCAGCGGTCGATAAGGGAACTGGGAGGGATCCTAGTACCCCTCCGGGTGCGGCAGATTCTCGGTATGGAAACTCAAAACAAGATTCGCATTGGTGGTCTGGGTGGGGGAAAACAAGCGATGATGATCAGATTTCGACTTCATCAAATGATAGAGATAAAGGACAACAGAACATGAACGTCAAAGAAACCTCCACTCCCCTGCAAAAGTCTTCGAAAGAGAGGGGTAAGCACCCAGAACACGAAGGTCTTTGGGTCACCTTGACTCCAACGAGCATGTCTACCAGTCCCTTTTTCGACACCCTCTTGGTTTTGGTTGTCAGCCCATTGATAACACTTACGGTTGTGTATGCATTGCTATTGCTTCGCTCTCGGATTCGACGCCGTCGTTGGCGCGCACCTAAAGCTGTCGTCGACCGGCTCCCTGTTAGAACGTATCATTCCATACCATCCGGATCACCATCTTCGACTAGTTCTCAGACTGCAACCTCTCCCGAAGCATCATCTGCATCTTCTCCTCTCCTGTCCCATTCCCGCGCTCGATCCCCACGACCCAGACCGCGTTCTCAAACCACCGCTGGCATTGTAGCCTCTTCTTCACATGACGCCACAAATGACTCATCGACTAATGCAGAAAAATCGAACTCAGATTCGAGCCTGTGGCGCCGAAGATATACAGGCAGACAAGTTGAGTGCGTTGTCTGCCTCGAAGAGTATATTGATGGACAGAGCAGAGTGATGAGCCTCCCTTGTGGACATGAATTCCACGCAGAGTGCATGTGAGTAATTCTCTCCATTTTGCTGTTATTAATCTATTCAAATTAGCGTACTGATTAGCCTTGTTCCAGTACCCCTTGGCTTACTACGCGTCGACGAACTTGTCCGATATGCAAGGGTGATGTTGTACGATCCATGGGTGGCCCATCATCTAGTGATCAGACTTTGGAAGGTCCTGAGCGAATGTCAGAAGACCTCCAAGCCCGTATTGCTGAAACGCGAAACGATTCTCCATCAGCAGCTGTTCCTATATCTAACGTTTCTGGCTTTATCAATTCCGACCTAGAGCGTGGCGATGATTCCAGGGTGTCGCTTCTTAACCGCGCCGAGGCTCCAAATCCCCAATCTAGTTGGAGGAACCTTGCATCCTTAAGCATTTCTGCATTAAATGGGGATTCAGTGTGGCATCAATCCCGAAGCCCTCGGTCCGATCGAAACCGTTAATATCGAACTTTCCTCTCAACTTCTTTATATATATTTTTAATACTACAGAGTTTCTAATCTGTACCCCATTCACCTTCCAGGCATATCTGTTCCCTTTGTATCTTTGGTTTAGCGAACGTGGGGGTTTATTCGATTACTGGGTACCTCGGCGTTGTACATGTGACTATTGTTAATTGAAACAAAATAAAACGAGTGGCTTTAGCTTTGCGATCCCAGTGTTTATAGGATGGCACAAGAATGGATGTCGTTGCTTTGCTTCAGATTAGTTGGTATCATCGTAGGAGGTCTTCCCTTTGTCGAATTGAGATCCAATTTCTAAAATTAACAGGCTATGATGATGAGATGAAGAAGACTCGTAACGCTGTTTTTTTGTTACACAGGCATAAATTCCTTCACATTAGTTTTTAATACACCCATTTGTGGGGGAAAAAGGAACGCCTCAATCATATCTCATTGTCTTAAAAGACATGTGAGTTCGTCTACTATATATAACTCCCCCGGTTTAGATATCTATAAAATAAGGTTTAGGCATGTCACATGCCTGACGTCATTCTTCCCTGGCTCCAGCTTCGACAGAATAACTTAACAACGGGCTCATCTATATACATTACAACCTCAACTCCTTGTTCATACAAAAGAGAACGTGACGGTCAGTCCTACACATATCTCATCTAGCTTAACTAACTGACCAACACATCAAAGGAGAGGGAATTCCAACTCGCGCCACTCATACGCTCGTATCCATCCACATATAATATGGCAAACAAGCTCATATCAATCCTCGTCAGCGAGGTCAATGACCTGATAGCATTTCTAGCGGAATTGGCCAAGTCAGGCACATACATATATCCCTTCCAGGTATGCGCTTATATCCGTCATTTCAACGCCTAGGAAAGCAACCCAAAACTCCCAACATATGCCAGCACGTCCTAATAGACAACACCAGGGAATCCTCTACCTAGTCTCCCATCGCTCCCTCCGGCAACCCCTAGTATCTAAACTCTCCAAAAATAGTCTCCATCGGTATCCCCGTGACCACAATGATGTTCTTCTTTACCTACATCCCCCAGATGGCCGTCCTAGCTTTCACTAACGGGCCCCTGGCCCCATTCTCTGCGATCCTTCTCGTCCTCAGCGAAAGCTCCACAATTACAAACTTCCTCTCGCGTAGTTTCATTCTGCGAGATTCCCTCGTTGACACGTTCGATGGCACGCTGATTGCTCGTGGCGACACGGAGTTAGTCTGTCAGGGCCGCAAGATCAAGGACCCCGCAGCATCACTAGATCCAATATCACGGTTGGGAGATATGATTCGCAAGCCGTTGGCGACGTTCTCGTTGTCATCGCTGGTGAGGTCTCTTGTATATTTGCCGTTGAATATGATTCCAGTTTTGGGAACAGTGATGTACATCCTTTCTCAAGGGAAAAGATTCGGGCCGATCTCCCTAAGGGAAGGTATTTTCAGTTGAAGGGGTGGGATTCGAGGAAGG
>NW_001813978.1:1751903-1766886 GCF_000149585.1 Histoplasma mississippiense
CCACAGGTCCCATCCGTGCTTACACCGTGCCGAGAGACGTATCACGAACGAAACAGAGAGTTAGCAATTCGTGTAGCCTAAGAATTATTCCACTGCCTAGATAACGCATCCACTCCTCGGTATATATTATATGCAAAAATTTAAGGTGACAGCAAAACATCACTTACCACACCAATCAGGGCCTGTACCGCAATATCCAGATACGCTGCAGCAATCGCCAAATTTCGAGCCAGAACATGTCTTATTACCTGGGAATAGTGGGCCACAAGTTCCGTCAAAACTTATGTTTCCATCATCTTTCTCACAGGCGCCAGCCAAGCAATTTCCGACACCTAGTCATCATTAGAGAGCGAGAATGCAGAGCTGTAAATGGATAGTTACCAGCTAATTACTTACCGCACCAGTCAGATCCAGTCCCACAATACCCACTGGTGCTGCAACAGTCACCAAAACTGGATCCTGTGCATGAGACATTTAAAGAGCATTTCCCATCTACGCTAATGGCCATAGTAGCATTGTCAGGACGTCCTGTTTCCTTTGGTGGGACAGGTTTTGTGGGGGTTGTGTTCCCCGGGGTGGGATCATCCGCAGTAGGAGTTGGTTCAGGGGTAGCAAAGTCGTCCTGAGCACTATCGCTCGGGAAAGTGGGAGCCGTACTACTGGGAGCAGGGAGTTCTGGCACCGGCTTAGTTGGCGAGGAATCAACGGGTGTAGAAGGAGCTGGGTTATTGGGCATAGTGTCCGTCGGAGTGACGTCTTCTGGATCTAAGTCATCGAGATCACAAGGCCCACAGCGATTGTTCGATTTACACTGAAAATAATGGCAGATTAATTAAAGGTAGTGAGAGTTTGGAGATATTGAGCCTTACGCATCTAGCATATATATGTTAGTCGTTTGGACAGCTTTTTTTGTAACGAGTAAAGTAAACTCACGAGCCAAACTCTGAGCCCTTACATACGGTCCCATATCCTTCTCCACAATTTCCATCTGTGGAAATTGGCTCTTTTTCAATCGGAGATATGCAGATCGCATGATCTGCCCACAAGTTGGAGCAAGTCCGATCCAGCTAAATTTTGAGCACTGATTAGCAACGCTGAGGTATGCGAACCATAAACTGTTGATTAAATCTACATTGAGGACTTAGTTGACACTCACCTCCACATTAAAGCGCTTGATTTCATAGATTGAGATCCCCCTGGAACTTATGAATAAAAATCTTCACATATGGTTAACGCTAATCACACTTACAACTTGGCCGCAATCCTTCCGCACTATAATTTTATGATTAGCAAGCATTAATTTGACAATGCTATGAGGTATATAACTAACAGTATCACCTTCAACTACGTCGTAATATTGGCCACAGTTTTCAATAGCCCCTGGGTGTGTTGGAAGTGCTGGGGTAGCTAGTGGGAACATTAGTTTTAAAATCTGTGATAAGAACTTGGATTAGAAACTTACAAGCTCCATCATAGACCCCATCTGCTCTTTTTGCAACAGGCGAAGGTGATTCACCTACTTCGGCAGCCGTAGGCTCCGTGCTGGGCGAATCCGAACAGACTGCGTTAATTTTATTGAACTCGTCAACCAGGTACTCTGCAAATTTGCCGGGAGATAGGATAGGCGAAAGAAGCCTTTGTCTCCACATCTTCATGAAACATTCACTACAAAACTACAATATAAAGTCAGATCCTCCAGGAGCCCAGTTGATGCAGAACATTCCGTCACTTACCAAATCCTTGCTATACATATTAGTCACAGATATCTCATCTGGATCAGCGGCAGCGTCTGCTTCTATGAGGACCTGGTCATCGCACTGGGATGGAGGATCATCGCCATAACATAGATCCAAGAACCATCTTAATATTGTCAGAGTTGCATACAGACTAAAGAATTCAGCACGAGGGCATACTTAGAATTTCCATCGCTTTCCCAACCCTGAGATTCCAGAAAACACCAATTATTAAAGCTGTGCAGTGTTAGAATTGACTGACAAACTTAAAACATAAACAGTCATACCTATCTTGCAAGCAAGCCATATCAAAGCCCGCAATGTACTTCAAGGGGATTGTATAAGGCTCAATGAGATGGTCGTCAATATTGATTCGGTCTCCTGCACATTGAGCTTCCACGTCGGAGAGCCATGTTGAAAGAGTCTCCGAGCATTCCGCTGTGCACAACGCCGTTACATTATCCCTAAACCAGACTATCAAGTTATCATCCATCAGTAAAGGTATTTCGACCATGGATATGAGAAGGAAGAGACATATTGGAAGGGCGAATACAATCATCATCGGCACCATTGGCAACTCGGGCGATATTGATAGCATCACAATCGATGGTTTGGTTCCTTTGCAATTATTAGCAACATGTTCAATAAACGGTGATTTAACTGGTCAAATCATACAGAGCTGCTAAACAACCATCTGATATCCCAATGGAGGTACCAATAGCAGTATCCTCATATTTAGCGTATAAGTTGAATTCAGTTGTTGCCAGTGGAACGAACACCAAGCTAAATAACAGCAATACAAACGACTTCATGTCTGTTGCAAAGACAGCACAAAGGAAGGGTTCGCCGTAAGGAAAATTGATATGCTGCTAGTAGTTTTAAAAGGAGGGATAAAATGAGGATGTAACAATTCAGTCAATTAACGGAACAGCCGTTGCTATTATATATTTACCCGTTGAAAATGAACTAGTCCGTAGGATAGAACGAAGGGGAAAAGGAAAACGAAAACAAGTAGAAATTAAAACAGGGGAAAATAAACAATACAGAGAATACTCTGCATGTTGTATAATGGAATGAGCAGCCCAGAAGCGTGGCCGAGAGGAAGCGGCAATCCAGTCCTGCAGCTCCTGAGATAGTAGGCCCATTGCGCATGGCCGTACGGAGCATCTTGTTGCGAAGATAAATATCTGAGGACTCATTTCTCTTTTGATATGAGTTTGTACAACTGCATGTCGAGCTTGTTAATGTCTTAAACTGAAAGGTGTGATCAGGAGTTATGCGTACAGAACATGTATATATCGACCACACCTCAGTTGCAAAATTTCAAGAGCTAACATTCAGATACAGGACAAACAGCCGCTTATACCACCCGACGAACCTCCCGAAGCAATGGAGGTGACAGAAGGAGGTTCCATGTGTTAAAAGGAGAGGAAGGGTTTACCAGGCTTGGATGGTTGGCTGGGTATCTGCATCACGCAAAAATATATTTCCGCCAACTTCTCAACTTCAATTTTGCACGTTTTCGAGTTGAAAATGAAACTTCTATCTGTTATTTCCTTTCGTTACACATAACTATCTGCTTTATCTCTTCTAGGTATCTAACTAGAAACTTAATGTCATCGCAGCTCTATACTGGTCGACCCATCACCATCATAAATTCATTACATATCCCACCCTTATTTCAGAGTATATATATGTAGCAATGAGTCTCTCAGGGGGGAAATGCCGTTGCTCTAACCCCTCAAATTCGTACGGATGGTCTCAATATCTTCACTGGTAAAACCCAACTTGTCCCGAAGATAACCCTCTGCACCATTCTCAAATCCCTCTTCCACGAATCCTAGAAACTGCACCATCGTCTCATACATTATCCCCCCAGCGACTAGAATGCCCCGAGTCGTCGACTCATCAAGATCTTTCTTACCAAGTAGCGAACCATACAGAGCTTCCCTTACAGGCTCGAAACCCACTCGGGTTAGCACGTAATCGTCCACGATTATATCCGGCGAATAGTCGGCAATACGAAGGATGAGGGCAGCTAAGACTCCTGTCCTATCCTTGCCGGCTGCACGATTGGAGAACAGGTATAGCGAATGTCAAAGGCTCACAAACCAATCTCCCAAAGAAAACTCAGGGGAAAGAGAAATTTCTTTACCTGTACAATGGAAAAAGAAGGGCTGCTTCGGGAAGTCCCGTATATGCTCGAAAACAGCTCGGTAGATAGGCACATGAGTGACCAAAATATTTTGATACATCTTAAGCATGGTTGCTGCAGGGTCGCCCACAGCATAATCAGCCCAATTAAAACGCACTGTGTCCTGCGCTGTTGGCAGCCAGTGAATTTGCACACCCTCGATTTCGGGCGATGGGAACCTGTCCCGTTCTGCCGCAGTTCTCAAATCAAAGACCTTTTTCACCCCCAAGCCAGTTGTAAGTTTGACCTTGCCTTCTTCCTCGAGAAAAGCGAGCATTCCAGAGCGGAAGATGTAATTCTGCTTCAGGGATGTTAGCGTGGCATGGGGATAGCTAAGATCCCTAAAGTTAAAAAGACCAGGAACAGAAATGAATGGAGGACTGGCAAGAATATGAGAGACGACATCGGCCGATATGGCGTTCAGAACATCGGTTTCGACGACATCGCGGAGGACGTAGGTTGGAACCTGGACGCTGGAACCCATGTTGAACTCGCTTATCGTATCTGTTTCCGATACGTTCGCAATTACGGTCTTTCTTTCAACCCCTTCATAAATCAGCCAAATGCGGGAATTATGTGTGCTTTGAGAAACCAGGACATTTAGTCCTTCAGCCTTAAAGTGAACAACCGCCACGTCGCCCCATAAAGTTATTGTCGAAGCCCCCTCATCATGATCCTGGCCTGCACGCTAACAGGCAACGGCGGATGAACTGATGTCTGGCCAATCACACGCCGACTCCTTGGTCTGGTGAGATGCGTAAAAAGGCCAAGCGCGCACTTTTTCCAGCGGAGTATTCAGCGTCCTTGGTGGACCAACTCTGCAACCAAAATGAAACAACAGGAAGAATTCTCTTTGAAATCAAGTGGTTTTATTTGCTTCCTCATCTGATATACCGTACCTTTCAAAGTAAAGTACGTAGAATATCTAGTGAAAATGTCAACCTGTATCATGATACTGAGAAATGTAACTCCTCTTTCTCTTTCGTATTTCTCAAGCATTTCATCGGCGAATCATAAACAACCAAAAGAGAAGAAGAAGAAGGGGGTGGGATTTGTTGCATGTTAAGGACAAACCATGTACATGAGAAATATCGTATAAGGCAGGAGAGAATCGAAAAGAGGAAAGTTAACATAAAAGACAGTAAGGGAGACTATTCTCGAAGATTCAATCGGGGTAACTAACAAAGGAAAATCAATCGAAAGAAAAAAATAACGTAAAAGAAAATAAAAATAGGATGAGGGAAACAAGAGGAAGAATGTTAATATATATAACGTTGAGAAGTGAAATAGGTTAGGTTAGTTAATCAACCAACTCCTGAAACTTTCAAGAGGGGGCGAGTTCGTCATCATCGCCCAACATACCAAGTATACATGATTGGTGCGGGACATATTAATTGTGTGTGAATAAAAAGTCGAAGTAACACAGAAAGGGTGAATCGGCAGTTGGACAAAGGCATAAAAATGTAACTCCAACAAACCAACTTCGAATGGACCGCCAGACCTGCTTGCAAGAACCAACCATACAAATTGGGAGAAGGTAAATAAGATAACATTAGGAAAGAAATAGGCTGCAAGGAACGGAAACGGTCGTGTTATACACGCCATGGTCGGATGTCAGGAAGACCGCCTATCCTAACGATTAAATTTCCAGCTGCTGGAAATAGGACGAAAGAGAGGGAGGAGGGATAATAGGCGGTACAGTTAGTTAGTCATTTATCCCCTCTCTGCCAGCCGTTTAAATACGCCATGATCCCCACACCTAAAAGGACTACACCGAGCATCGAAGCGTACGGCGCACTGTGGTCCAGCATGTTTTTATGACGCTGTTTCACATACGCTCCATATACCTCCTTGCTTGCTTGATCGAGTTGGTGAGATGTTAAGCTAGTGTTTTGTGGACCTTTGCTGAGCCAGCCTCTCGTTCAAGATATCATCCAGAGTATCACATTCAGTGTGAGAATCATCCAAACCGATTTTGATGGCTTCCGATGATGAACTAGCGGAGGTTTCAGTTTGGGTCCTTCGAATCTGTTCGATCATTTCACCAAGGGATTTGCGGCTCTCAAAAGCCTCGTTTTCAGCTTTCTCCGCAGACTGTTTATACTTGGCGACTTGTTTCCTCATTTCGTCCATTTCAGCAATCATGCTATCGAGGCGCTGTTGGAGCTGCTGAGAAATTGCATCAGACGACGTCTTGCTCTGCTGAGGCAGGATCGAATCAGAAGATAGGTTTGACTCTTCCGGTTCTGAAGGTTCAACAAGAGATATCTCTTCAACTACTACAGTTGTGCCGTTCTCTGATGTAGAGTGCGGTTCACAGACTGCCACTACTTCCGAATCTGCTTTCTGTTCAGAGACACTTCCCTCAAGGTTTCGTGCTCGTTCCTCAGCCTGTTCTCTGGCTGCACGCTCCGTCAAGAGTAGATTTTCTAGCTCTTTAACTCGAGCACCCTGTGCATCAAGGTCTTTCTTAGCTGACGCCAACGCTTCTATAAGTGATAGTATCTGGCTTGATTCCCGATTTGCTGACGAATGAATGGGAGCCTTGGGTTTCTCCGTGTCAGATCGTTTCAAACTCGGTTGTGACATAGAATCCGAGTTGGTATGAGGCGGAGCATCAGGCTTCTCTGGTAAGGGTTGTTGTGGTGGGGGGGCTGGTGGGTCTGAAAATCTGGATATCTGATCCACTTTTGGCATCTTGGGGCGTCCGTTCACTAAACGCCCACCGCCATGACTCTCGGTGGGAGAATGTTTTGCCCGTTCTTTTTCTAAGATATCATGGGGAGACCAAATGACTTAGAAAGTTGTTGGTTTGGTTGAGATCGTGAGCCCTGTTGTTTTGCTTGTTTCATCTCAGACTGGGGGGAGCAAATGCATGTCAGCACCATTCAAATTCCGCAAGGGGCGCATCTAATACATACCGATAGCCGTTTCACCACCTGCTCGATAGAGATGGGGGAGAGCCAGTAGTTCATTTGTCGCTGTTGGTGTAAAATGCCCACATGATTTCCAGCCGCGCTTTGGTTGCTGCGATTACTACCAACAGAAGCAGCGCTCCCAGGTCTGCCACGCATGTGCGAAAGAGGTAGGCTGAGATGTGAAGGAAGAAGCCCACCGCCAGCAGTCGGGTCAATGTCGCCAAAGCTCAAATCCAAGATGTTCATATTCGGGCCATAAATTCCAGCATGCTCTACTTTCGCCGAAACTTTATGGTGGACAATAGATTTCTGGTCTTCACTCACAATATCAATCCCAAGCTCAAGCGTGTCATGTTCTCGAAGTTCGTGTGGTTCGGAATCGCGATTCTCCGGAGATAAACGTTGCCCATTGACGAACGTTCCATTGGATGATTTCACATCTCTTATCCAAATTTTCCCCGCCCGGTCAGCCCAAACTTCTGCATGCTGTCGTGAGAGCACTTTTGAATCAAAATAACCATTCACCGGCGTGGGAACCGTTTTCGCGTTAGTTTGTCTTCCAACACGGAGTACTTCAGGGAAATAGGGAACCGTTATCTGCTTTCTTTCAAATGTCCCATTTACTGGCAATAACGTCAGGATCGCCGGAGGGTCACTGGGTAAGGCCCCATTGGTGAGTCGGCTGCCATTTTGTTGCTGGTTTTGGATCGCATGTTGAGACGGGGCAACTGGGGTCGGTTGATGAAGAGCAGACATAGCGGATGACGCAGAGGTCCCAGACGGTGTTATGGACACAGGTTGAGATCTTGCATTCGTCACCCCGGACACTGGTTCAGCCTTCGAGTTAGACCAACTATATTTGTATGGCTTTTTCTTGGATGCCGCGGATCCCGACTCGTTGGATGCGTGGTTAGCATTACTGTGTTGCGAATTCGCGATTATAGTAGATGTTGAAGACGAGTTTGAATTCAGTGACGATGAAGAGTTTGCTCGTTGGACACTTTTCCTAGGCATAAACATTCGTAGTCCTTCGTCTGAGTTCGAAGGGGTAAGCGTTCCTTGTCCACCATCAACGGCAGGATGCCACCCCAAACGAGGCCCAGATTGCACACTTGGTGGAGACGCCACAGCAGTCATGGATAAGGATAAGGCAGCGGATCCGGATGCAGCAATCCTCGTTCAAATGGGTCAATCGCAGCAGACTGACTAAACTGCTCCTGATCAGAAGAATCTGTGTCGACTACGCGAGACACACAGGCGGCTCGAAAACACGTAGAGTGTTCCAACCAGCATAGGGAACCCTTCGGCAATGCGCGGATATGGGATATGAATAGGGGAGTGTGTGTGTGTGTGTGTTTCGCTTGAGGACCGTAAACCTTGAAGGATGGATAGATAGATGTAGGATCGTCGTAAGCTCGTGCTCAAATTTTTTGTTTTTTTAAAAAAGTCGGCCCTGAACTTAAAAGGAACAGATATAGCATCAAGGGAAGGGCTAAAAGACAATTGCTAGGTCATGGAAAATTGAACATGTCAAACACTGCACTCACAAGCCTAGCAAATTGCGATAGGGCCTAGGTCGTGAAAGGTCTGGGCAGGCGACTGGTCTCGCGAGATGTTCCAAGATGGGGCTCGGCGGCAACAGCATCCACAACAGCAGCAAACAGAGAGGAAGATGGGGTCAAGAGATTGATAACTCTATGGTAACCAAAGAAGCTCGCAAGAAACTATCACAGCACCGGGTCCAAGGGAGCTGGAACGCAATGTTGGCCAGTGGGGAGATGGACAGTAGAAGAATCATCCCAAGAAAGGGTCAAGTGTATGATATGTCACGTGAAAGCTGGGCCGATAAGCGAAACTAGCCTAAAAGAGGCTAGTCTCTCCTGAACTGGTAGCCTTTTTGCCGCTTAGTCAGATTTCATGGCCCGTAAACTTTGGGGAAGCTCAGGGCAAAACAAAACCGAAACGGCTATTTGAAACTTCTGTTCAAGATCCTCCACCTCCCTTGCGTGCGCTCTGCGGAAAATTTCCCAATTTGTTCAAAAGAAAGTCGTATTTTGTCGTCCGACAATAATGCCGCCAGTGGTGTCTGCAAGTGGTGGGGGTGGCATGCATGGTCCCTCGACCTTTGACAAGTGTCAGTCTCCCACTGCTCCATCCAAGTTAACCATTGAGATCTAGAATTTTGCTGACTGATATATCTCAATAGTTAAAATGGGGGCAATGATGGGCGGATGTATGTTCCTTCTTCTGTTCTGCGACTTCTCCAGAATTTTTGGTGTTGCATTGCTTTGCGAGCCTTCCATATTAACGGCTTACAGCGGTTGGTCTCATTATGGGGTTCATCATGGGTGAGAATCACGGATTACCGCACAAAATAGAAGAAATTAGGTGTGATTGACAACTCTGTCAGGAACTGTTGCGATATTTCAGTATGGTGCCGGACCGAACGGCGTGATGCGCACCCTGGGCAAATATATGATCGGTTCGGGCGCAACTTTCGGGTATTTCAATTTTTCTTATTCGTACCCGCTGATATCTCGACCCTTTCCAAGGAGGATTTTTTTTCTGATGAGGCACGTCTAACAAAATTTAGATTTTTTATGTCGATTGGAAGCGTTATCCGAACAGAAGGACACCCCAACTCCTACCAAGTGTGGGCTAGAGCTCGAGGAGCTCCCATGATGATTCCCCGCCAGTACCACCCCCGCCCACGACACGATTAGATGTGAACATGCATATATGTACAATAGGATAAGGAAGGCATATTCGGGGCTAGGCATATTATACAACATGTTATATTTATTTATTTAATGGGAGCAGGAACGGCACCCGTGTATCTAACTTCGACGATTCTTCCCCTGGCATGGGACCGAAGAAACATTTCATCTCAACACTCCTAGGATATGAGGTTATATTTTGACTATGGCGTTTCGCACGATGGAAAAAAAATGAAACAACCCTTTTGTACAAGTAGTCGAGATCATTATCTTCACAACATTGTACGGTTTCGGAACTTCCGGTGGCGGTCGGCCCAACAAGTGCCGGTGATATCTTGATGGGCTAGCCAAAAAATCACGACCCTTAGAAATTATTTTGAATGGCTCGCCTCGATCTGCTCCTATGTCGGGTTCGGAAGAAATTGATCGTCAACGGACATTAGAACCGCGGAATGAAGGGTTGCGTGCAAGTTGAACATTGTAAATTGCCCAAGAACAGGCGAAATGTAATAGACTCGCACGGCATTTATGTCTGCAGAGTATACACTGACTGGGCCAATGAATCGTGTATGAAGCCTGTATGCGAAAGTGGAACACAGGTATCAATATTCTCCCTGATTTCAGTGCCCAACCAACCATATGTAAACATGGTTTCTGTCCGTTTGATCTTTCCGAGTCCCTGGACTCGAAAGAAGGGGGAAAGTAGGCCAGCAATACCTACCGCAAGAAGTAGCCCGCGATATCGCAAGTCGCCCCACGGATACGCAAAACTCGTATAGATTCCAAAAGAACCTTGGAAATAAGGTGCCTGTGCCTGAGTTTTTCAATGATGACAGCGAACGTTATAGTGTTGCGCATGGGCAGCGAGTGGTGGATATGTTTCTCAGAACATCGTAGTTTCCGGAGTTTTACTCCATTGGATGTCATGATTCTGTACGAAAAATGAATTTCTGAAGACACACAAATTTGGGCTGCCTACCCAGGTAAGTAGCTGACTAGGCCAACAAGGAAATAAAGAAGTTTGATAGGAGGAAAATATGTATGGCAAACCAACCTCAAAATATCGAGGTAGCTATACGCCATAGAAGTCCAGGAATACATTTCCTCTTTTACAAAAAAAAAAAAAAAAGGGGGTTGCATTGGCAATAAATCCCGTCCAAAGAAGAAGGGGAAACCCCAAGGGACATGAGCCCAGTTCTTGTCATTCTCCCTTGAAATCGCAGGCTGGGTAGCAGAAGAGATGATTTCAGTGCAAGAAACAATGGCATTCCTGAAGGAAAACACATGGCAAAAAGGGATACGAGAAGATGTGGTCTCCAGCTCACTATCGGCGACCAACGCGCTCAAAGCTCCAGGGGACTCCGTGCCAGAATAAGGGGAGCGCATAAAGTGATCGTCCCTCCTAGTTCTCCAATAAGAGAGTCTGCAAAATGGTAAAAACCAAAAACGAACGAGGAAATCATGCGATCAGCCAATCGAATGCGATGCGGCTCAAATAATCTCCTCAGCCTCGCCACTTTTCCAAGGAGGGAGCGCAAACAAAAAGCCAGACTCATCCCCTTTTCCCAGAGAATTGTTCCAGTACGCACTCCGTCAATTACAGCGCTGACGGAGTATTGCCGACGTACATACATACATCGACTGCGGATGATATTTTTCATCACAAATATTGACACAGAGGGTCGAAACGAGAGATAACGATCTCTCTGCTGCCTCGCAAAGAGGTAATCATCTAGGCTGTTCTATTTAATTTTTTTTTTTTCGCTGATCTGCGATCGTCGGTCAGGGCCCATACAGACCAAGCTCTGTGACAGAACAGCTAGCTACTGCGTATCGCTCAGTGGTTCTAAGACGACAGAGAGTGCTACATAGCTGCCCACGAGGTTGCTGAATTTTTAGTTTAGTTAAACTATAGAAGCTCTTTGCCTGTATCATACCGTCACTAATAGAGATGAATACACGAGCAGTGAAAATCTTGGTCGGGAACAACTTAGACCCGGCTCAAGTACTAATCTTTTTCCTAGCTCGCTTTCATTTCACTTGCAAATGCCACAAGACCGTATTGGATACCATGTCGTAGGAGGAGCAAGCAGGCCGCGAGGTGAAGCTGGCGAGCGCACGAAACATCGAGTGGGGGCCTGCGTTTGTTTGGTTGTGAGAAGGGAAAAGGGAGGTACCTTTAGGTAGATTCCACGAATGTTAATTTTAACAACAGTTGGAGCGAGCGCTTCTTATTCTTCCCGGCGTTAGCAACAAGTTCAAGCCCCGACGTCCGAAGTGTTAGTCACCTTCGTGTTAATGGGTCTCACGGGCTTTGGGAGTTTGAAAGGCAGAGAGGGTGACAGAGTGAAGTTTCAAAATAACCATAAAGATCACTTCGGATCAAAAAGAGTGTATGAAACTGAGGCCAGCGGGCGTTTTGTGAGAAAGCTGTTTCGAACGGTTTACATCCGAAACGGTGATTGAGGCTTGTCCTAGATATTAGTTCGTAATTCGTATATTTCTAAGTTGGGTCTCTCTCAATGTAGCGTAAAACTCATGAGTAGGCAATGATAATCCTCGATTCACCCTCGTAATTCATGAGAGAATAAAATATCCATCCCCTTGTCTTGGGTGAGGCGCATCTATGTAGCGTATATTTTCTGCCCGCGTTTCATGCATTGGGCGTTGAGTTTGACAGGCGACGGACTCGGCCACTTCCAGAGGCTGTACTCCTAGGCTAATTTAGTATATGAAGTGACCTCCAAGACGAACAAGACGAACACAGCAATGCTCATTGTAACTTCTCAAGCTAAGTTAGCCTCCTACGTAGTTGGCTCAAGTTGACGAACTCGATTCGTTTCTCCGACAAAACCAGTCTGCTGCAGGCATATGTGAACAATTTTCTCCTTGCTTCTTTCATGATTTGGAGAATTCCAGGCAAATCAAAATGCCTCGCGTGATCTTCCAAGCGCTGTCATCACGTCAAGGGTACGAGCCAACCACAAGACAGCATTGTTGAAGATTGGCTTTCAATTATTAACGCGAGCAAGGTTTTGGTGTCCGTTTTTTGACTACCATTATCGACTACCCGGAGCGAAGCCCATGCTTTCATCGAGTCCGAGGAGAGCAGTTGAACTCTCAGTCACTGCGGCAGCAGAAACAGCAAGCCTTTTCAGGGGTTAAGGGTTGTCATCGTAATGCAGATATCAACTGGAGAAAGTTCTGTTTCTTCTCCTTTGTTTGTTGGCGGGGAAAATGGAGAGGAAAATGTTTGTTGCTTGTTGAACAGTGATGCAGCATTTGTTGGCCCTAGGCTGCCTATCACGGACTAGCGCCCCACACATATATACATACCTCAGCTGCCTACATGCTAATACAACCACTGAGACGTCCCACCACATTTGCCGCCGTGCATTTCCGGGTTTTGTCATCTGTGCAATCTGTGCTCGCATGTAATAAACAGGGGCCCTCGTTTCAGCCGGTGATGACACGCGGTAAGCAGCCAAGAAGCTCGGTCCAACGTATCGAATTACATCAGCCTTGGATAAAATACAAGGAGCGAAGAGATCGGTAATTTTATTATTATGACATGTCAAGAATCTTGTCAGAGTTTATTTCCTTTCGCTGCTGGAAGAACTAAGTCAGAATGTTCGATAGTAATGGGGCGGCGACTTGCCAGTACCAGGGCCCAAGGTCGTCCGTCTTCCTTCGCGTTCTTCAAGGTTGGCCAACGTGGACCCGACAGAGTCAAAGGGTTTCTCTTCAATGTTAAAAGGACGAAATCCAATCAGGGCATGCGCTAATGGCGTGAGATGGTTGAGATCCAGGCACAACACAGGGGCAAAAGGAAGCCAAACCGTGGAACGTGGCAAGAAAGAAGTTGGTTGCCGAACCCGCAAGCAGTAAGGGAGTAGCATTGTTCCTTGGTTTTCCGCAAGAAATACTTCATCTCAGAGGTTTGCCCGGCTGCGCTTGGGTTGGGCCGCCCTGCTGGTCCCTTGGTCGGCAAAGGATGGGGCCTAAATAATTGGAAAGCTGGTGCTGGTTGGGTGGAGAACAGAGTTTGCTCAGTTAAATTGTGTTGCTAACTTTCGTTGTTGTTAGCGCGTGAAGTTGGGGTGTTGTGGCTGCCGCTGAGGACGATGATAATACACGGATCTTGGTTATTATTTATTCAACATCGTGTCGCCTGGTTATTGTGGTTTTTTCCTCGTTCCCTCCCCTTGCCAACTCTCCCTTTTCAGTCGCTATATACCGCTCTTTTCGCTCTCAGGCATTTCCCAACCACCCACGCTCTTTAAGCCTTCATCCCATTGCGTGTGAGCCGCGCTCTTTACGCTCTCTTTTACCAGCTGTATTTCCCACTCCTGAATCGTTTCGCACCCTCACGTCCCTGCGCACGATCAGGGCCAGAGAATCCCCCCCATTTAGATCCAGCAGCGCCTGAATCCCTCCCATCTCGATTTGCGAATCCAAGCTGCATCAACTGAAGAACTACTCTCCTTTGCCCTCGCAAACCTACGGTCTCTCAGCCGACTCCTATCCATAATACGAAATTATCGTCGCAGGGCGCCTACCGATAACAATCCAGACCAATATTCCCTTCTTGTCCAGTCTGAGTGGTGTCGGTTACATAAACCAACACAAGGACCAACCACCTCCTACATACATATACATAGAATCGCTGCAGAAACGGAGAACCAAAAATGAATATCCTCTCTTTTTTCTCCGCGCTGTTCCTTCTGCTTGCGACTCAGCTCGTAGCTGCTGAAGATAGCATGGTCACCTCCACGAGAACCACCACGACCACCAACACCATCACTGTGACCATCATCCGCTCCGTCGCCAGCTCCTCCACCATCGGGGCCACTACCATAATCCCCACGGCTGCTGCATCTACAACTGCAGACGCCTCTTCGTCTTCTACGCCAAACATTGCCATTGCTGCAACACCAACCGCAATGCCAATGCTAATGGCTGGAGGTCTCGCCGTGATCCTAGGCGCGGCACTCTAAAATCCTTTGAAGAAAAGAAGCTAATCGGAAATGGGTGTGGAGTGGTGAAGGAAGCGGGAGTCGGGGAAGTGAATTGGAGAGAAGGGCTTGCAGAGGAAGCAAAGATAAAACCAACACATGATTGATGGATTGATTGATTATTGACGGATTGATTGACACCTAGGGGGTTTTGGTGGCACTGCTGTTTTCATTAACTTTTGTATACGATTTTTTATTGTTCTCTTCGAAAGATACCCACTTTATTTTACCCATTATTGGTGTAAGGTATATATTGGGCTCATTGGAAACTTATCCGAAAATCCATCCATATACGTATATCCACTAGGGTCCCGCCCTGTGTTTTGTTTTTTTTTTTTTTTTAACATTTCGCCTGGGGGGCTCATTGGCCAAATTCCAGAATTTATTTCCATTGGCACAGTATCCC
>NW_001813978.1:1767343-1769202 GCF_000149585.1 Histoplasma mississippiense
TTTCCCTTACCCTTTCTTTCCATCAAGTGGCATATCTAGCGGAATTTGATTGAGTTGTCTACTGGGGTAAATAGTGTTTAGAACATGGAGCTTCTTATGGTTCAAATAATTTAATTGAATTTGTTATCCCTTTCATTGTGAAGTTTTGCCCTAACTACCGTCCCCATCCATATGTATCAATGCGGCGCCCCCCCAAAACAAACTCGGAATAAGCGCCAATGGGGGATTCAACGGTCAGAAAATAACTTCAAAAAAAAAAAAAGAAAAAAAAAAAAAAGGAAAGAAAGAAAGAAAAGAAAGAAAAAGAAAAAGGTAAAAAGAAAATTCTGTTCTTTCCACAAGCCCAAACATACACCCTATCCACTCAGCCCACTACATCCACATCCACATCCACCCCGCCGTCCTCTCCCGCCTCATTCTCCCCAACGATAACCTCAACTTCCTCCAGACCGCTATCTTCAAACATAGCATCGAGCCACTTCAACATACCACCCCAAGCCCTAGGCATAATTGATTCGACATTCAGCGCCTCCCCGGAAGAATAGCAATTGCAACCGAACTGGTAGCGGCCAGCGACTGGCGTGTTGAGCGGTTTTTCAGAGAGTAAGTAGGCGCGACTGCGCGTGGACATGAAGTTGGCGAAATCTGGTGGGTGTAGGTGGTTTGTGTCGTGGAGGGGGTTGCTGAGGCAGAGGGAGGAGATGCGGGGTTTCCAGGCTGTCCCTGTGCTGCTTGTTAAGGCCGGCGTTGGATTGAAAAGTGGGGTCCGTCATAGGATATATATATATATATATATATGTTTACGCGAAACATAAAACTTACAATGTTCTGCCAAATATCTCACGGCGCCCAAACCCCCCTCCGCCAGCCCAATGATATCGATCCTCACATCCGGCGCGGCAAGTTTCCCCAGCACCTCCTCAAAGACATAAGTAATGTGATCCTGCCATGTCTCGTTACCGGGGATTTTATTCCGGAACGTCATCCGCATAGGCGGCTCCACGGCGCTGCGTCGAGGAAGTGCATGCCACATTGGCAGCGACATAGCCTGCTCTTTGGCGCAGTGCCATACCAGCTGCCCTGGATTTGCCAGAATAAACCCAGTTCCTGCAGGGAAGCTAGAGCTGTTATCCTGGTGTTGGTTATTATTTGCGTTAATAATGTTAGTGTCGATTGTCTGGCGCCCAGAGTCCCTCGGGCAGATGTTATTGCCTAGGATCGCAGCTGCAAAGTTTACAGCGGAGCCAATATTGATACCCTCCTTGCCGATGACGCGATACGCCCAGATGCCCAGGTCTTGGGTTGGCTCGCCAAACACGACGATGAGACGGGGTTGGGACTGGAAGCCTGGGGATGTCAGGATAGGCACATGCTGAGAGTTTGCGGCAGCGCCAATTGGGAGACGGAGGGTCTCAAGGCCCAGATTGAGCAGACGGGAAGCGACGATGTGTCGGATACATGCTAATTATTTTCCGAAAAAAATTAAATAATCGTTTCATGGAGTCAGCGATGTATACAGTTTGACACACGCAGTGTAGCTTCTCCGTTGTTTTTTGCATGAAAACATGCAAATGCGAGGAATACAGCAGTAGCGGAAAAATAAGTAGAGATATATATACTATTCATAGCTTCTTTCTGCATTTCATTGTAGCGGTCATTAGTATTTATTTTGAAGACAAAGTCCTCTTCTGGGTTCGAAATCTTCTTGATCTGGTCCTGATCGTTGATGAAGTAGCTGTTCGAGGGCTTCATCTTAGCTCAATGAACTGTAAAATTTCTATGGAAACGGACTAAGAACCATGATCAAGTTCTCAAGTGGAGCATACCCGAGCTGCTTCAAATCAGCAGGAAAGAGTGGG
>NW_001813978.1:1769302-1771769 GCF_000149585.1 Histoplasma mississippiense
TTCCGCGCTCGAGAAATTATCGTAATAGCCCTTGAGCAGCAGGAATAACAGCAGCAGTTGGGGAACGCGCCGAAGCGTTCTGGTAGCAGTGGCAATAAAGCACTGACGAAGACAAAGAAGGAAACGGCAATATCGAGGCACATGGTGGGGAAAGGAGGAAGGAGAGAAGAATAACGATGCCGTGGCTGAAAAGAGGAGGCGGAACGGAATTTAAAGATAAGCGCAATTTAGACAGTGGGGTGTGGCTCGGCAGCGATGATTCTGTGGAGTCGGTATTGTCAAATAGGAGCGGATTGGAGGGGAATGATCACCATGAGCGTTTTGTTCTTGGCCCGTCTTATACTACGGATATTGGTGGTGTAGGTGCCGCTACTAAAGGCAGGAATGGAGATAGGGAAGCTGGGGAACAGCAAGCTGCGCTCTTATGCGGCCCTGCATTTGCACGGAGTCGTCAAGTTGCTAGAGAGAATTCTACCAAGCCGATGCGGGTGGACGAGCCATATCAACATCGCCACGCGCGGCAAATTGTCGCGGATTGTCTTGAGACGGGTCATGAGTTTATTGACATCTCGTATGCATATGCCTTAAGGCCTTCCTGTTTCTGCCTTGTTTCAATTCCCGACACTCTGAAGGAAATAAAACATCTTCTGCTGCTAACATAGATTTAGAAATCTTAACCTGCGCACTATTCCCCCCGGCCTCCTTCGACCAATCTCGCAATTTACAAAGTACCCCATCATTGAGGAGATGGATAAAATATCCTCTTTAGCCCGCGCCAACCACGAGCAATTTTTTAGCTCCTTCGAGCCATTCCTCTGTCTGTTCATGACAAACAATCAACTGAAGACCCTACCAGCCGAAGTCTTCGAGCTCTCCAATCTCAGAGTGCTAAGCGTACGCCACAACGAGCTCGAACAGATCCCGGCCGCTATCGGCAACCTGACAAAGCTGCGCGAACTGAATGTGGCAGGGAACCAGCTCTCGTATCTACCGATTGAGGTGTTCCACCTATTGCAGAAATGCGACACGCACATGAAACAGCTGACTGTACATCCGAACCCGTTTGTGATGCCTGATAGCTCAAATGTGGCAGAATGGCATTGTCATTTCGAGTCAGATGAAAACCAGCAAGAAAGCGTAGCTGAAGTCATGAGCCCGCCTTTATCCACAAAAATATGTCCAAGATCCGCAGGCTCAAAGCCCATACCCGTTCCTATTGCAAGAGGTAAGGTGCAATTTTTCGACGCAGAGGGACGTCCAATTGACACAACCGAGCCAACTACCAATTCTAACACCAGCATCCTACCCCCACTTCCTCCTTTTTCTTCTGCATCAGCATCGTCAATGCGCTCTCCCAGTCTCTGCGACCTCGCCCTCCGCGCCTACAACCGTGGACCCCAAATCTCGCATCTCATCGACCCGGTCACCTTCGCCGGACCTGCCATGATCCTTGACCTTCTAAAACACGCTGAAAAGGTCCGAGATGCAGGCGGCAAGAAGTGCCCGGTTTGTGCGCGGTCATTTGTGATTACACGCGCCCAGTGGATCGAGTGGTGGGATTGTGAGTCGTATAGTGTGAGTCGTTATGGTGGCGGCGGCTATGAGGATGATCATGATTTTTTACGTGCATCTAAGGTGGAGAGATTTCGGATCCCGGGGGTGGTGATGAAGCCCCTCCCGTTTATGAGTGAAGTTTGTTCTTGGGGGTGTGTGCCCACGTTTGAATCATGGCGAGGAGGGCTGGGAAAGCGGGATGAATAGGGGTGCGTCCTGTTACTGTACATGGCTCACCCTGTCTTCTGCATAGCGTTCGGCGCTAGTTACGGAACGAATACCCAGATATATTATGTGACTTAACAGCTGTGGATATATAAATATATATATGTAACTAATTTTTTTGTGCATCTTACATAAGTTCGGTGCGGAGTCGATGGGGACTTGCTTCTCGTTTCCATTACCCTTCTCTTTCCATCCAGTGGCATATCTAGCTGGAATTTGATTGAGTTGTCTACTGGGGTAAAATAGTGTTTAGAACATGGAGCTTCTATGGTTCAAATAATTTAATTGAATTTGTTATCCCTTTCATTGTGAGGTTTGCCCTAACTCCCGTCCCATCCATATGTATCAAGACGGCGCCCCCCCAAATCAACACGGAATAACGGCAATGGGGGTATTCAACGGTCAAAAAATAACTTCAAAAAAAAAAAAAAAAAAAAAAAAAAAAGGAAAGAAAGAAAGAAAGAAAGAAAAAGAAAAAGGTAAAAAGAAAATTCTGTTCTTTCCACAAGCCCAAACATACACCCTATCCACTCAGCCCACTACATCCACATCCACATCCACCCCGCCGTCCTCTCCCGCCTCATTCTCCCCAACGATAACCTCAACTTCCTCCAGACCGCTATCTTCAAACATAGCATCGAGCCACTTCAACATACCACCCCAAGCCCTAGGCATAATTGATTCGGAA
>NW_001813978.1:1772253-1773146 GCF_000149585.1 Histoplasma mississippiense
GATGAAATATATGATGCAAGGATGGAGCCATGGGAGGACTGATTTCAAACTGTCATCGAATTCAAACTGCCATCGAAATTCAAACTTGCCATCGAATCCGGAACGTGCCATCGAATCCGAACCTGCCATCGAATCCCGAACCTGCCCATTGAATCCGAACCTGCCATCGAATCCCGAACCTGCCTCCTATTCGAAGTAGTCCAATCCCTCAGTTTGGTGAACACGCGGATCTGTTTATTGATGAGTTCTTCAACTGGTTGATGACAGAGAGACCTCGAAGAGCAGAAGCTCTTTTAACTGCAAAGAGCATTATTCAGAATGAAGGATTTGAACTGGATCATATACGGACAATGACAAATGAGCAGGTGGTTCAGTTGAATATTGGAATGGGTATATTCTCGATAATAAGAAATGGGTTAAAGAGTCCTATCTGGCAGTCACAGTTGAAGGAGATTAAATTGTCTTTATCTGCTGTTTGTAATGATGACAGCAGACCTCATACTGCTTCTGCTTCTGAATTTGAAACTTAGATATTATATATCATCATAATTGAATTGCAATCTGAATCTTTTTAAATTTTACAATACTATCCTATATGAGCAGATCTGAAATATCCTCTTGCATCTTCTTCTCCCATGAAATTCTCAACTGCATGATGCAAGAAGGCTTCAAAATCCCCATCAAACTGATTCTCTAACTGACATCTGTATCTTCTAATCCATTCTTTCAACGCGTGAAATGACTCCTCTATAGGATTATAATCAGGAGAATATGGAGGTAAGAATAAAAGTCCAATGCCAGCTTCTCTGCAGAGATCTCGCAGTGCTTGTGAACGATGAGAAGAGCAATTATCCATCACTAAGTAGTGATAACCTCGTTGGCATTTGGGCAGT
>NW_001813978.1:1773460-1775997 GCF_000149585.1 Histoplasma mississippiense
GAGAAAATAGATATGAAACTAAACGAACTTAGAGATCTCAGATATCGCATACGGGTATCCCATTGCATGCTCGAGGAAATGGCTCTGGGGTTCCGTTACTGATGTTGGAGATATGAAGAAAGTTGGTTGACACAGGCTACCTGGATAAGGCAGCTAAAAGCGCGAGAAGTAAATACCAGGAAACACCAAATTGAACAGCAAACGCTGAAATTTAATATATTCTCATAATGTAACTACTATACATAACTTACATATTTATCTATTACACACTCCCAATCCTAAAAATGCAAGAATTAAATTAAAAAAAACGCCGGAAACCAAATAATAACCAGATTGAGAAACAGCGGAATACGCCCATATATTCGCTCAAATATATTACCAACTCGCCTTCCTGACACCTGGAAGTTTTCCAGCAAGGGCTTGCATACGGAATTGGAACTGTGCAAAGTGAATCGTCCGTCAGCACATGGCAGCCAAGACAGAAGTGCAAACATGAATTTGGAAATATTGAGCACTCACCCTTCCCAGTCTGAAATCTCTGAAAACACCCCTCGCTATGCCTCCGGCCGTACATCTGTTCTTGATCTGTGTGGGATTGGTGTAACAGTGCATTTGGGAGAGCTTGAGTTGGGCTTGGGCGCGGACACGCATGGGGAGAGAGGTGTTGCGGACGAGGTAGCGGAGAGCTTGTCTAGAGAGTGTTGGTAGAGGTTAGCAAGTTGAGTTCGCCTTTCATAATATACATTGCTTTGGATATTACAGTGATAAAGGAATTGTAGATCGTAGGGCGATCGGGTATTTCATTACCTTTCAGGTTCAAATTGTTTGAAGACTTGTCGCTTTGTGTGATCCCTGATGATGCGCGGGTTGATGAACCCGGCAATGTCCAGCTTTTTGGCGCGAAACTGAGACATATTAGTTCGCAGGGAAAAGCTCCCGCTGTTTCCTTGTCTTGAGAGTTGCGAAGAGTGATGGCTGTGGTGGAGGATGGGTTTGATATATCAGTTCATCGGCGAAATCTGGATGTGGACCAAATCGGGTTATTGTGGCGGACGTAAAGCTTGCGAAAACAGAATTTTCTGCCACCCCCTGAAAAATAGTAGAACAACACCGCAAAAATAATCAAAATATCCACATATCTCTAGAATCATTCAAATATCATTCAATTCATTCAAATACACACCTTTATCATCAAATACGCATCTTTATCATCAAATCTGCCAATATGCCCCGCAACACCCACCGTTCTACTGCCTCGCAAGCTCGTAAAAGGACTCCAACTACCCTGCGCCTTCGTCTGTCCAAACCGCCTGTTCCGGATGTTCTGGATAATGACGAGAATCCAACTGATGATGAGAAGGAGGATAAGGAGGAGGAGGAGGAGGAGGAGGAGGAGGAGGGAGATCGGTTCAGAAGATCCTCGATTTCTGTGAACACCTACCCCTGAGCCTGAGATCTCATTCAGGCTGTATGAACGGGTGATTATCAATGGGATAAAGGAGCCTATAAAGATCAAGTTATGGAATGTCACAACAAATGATATGACTGTCAGCTTCTATCGTATCCAATATCTCTCTCAACTCCTTCTTCATCTAATATTGTGTCTCCAAGTGAGATAATCAATGTGATGGTGATGAAATATATGATGGAAGGAATGGGAGGCATGGGAGGACTGAATTCAAACTTGTCATCGAATTCAAACTTGCCATCAAATTCAAACTTGCCATCGAATCCGAACCTGCCATCGAATCCGAACCTGCCATCGAATCCGAACCTGCCATTGAATCCGAACCTGCCATCGAATCCGAACCTGCCTCCTATTCGAAGTAGTCCAATCCCTCAGTTTGGTGAACACGCGGATCTGTTTATTGATGAGTTCTTCAACTGGTTGATGACAGAGAGACCTCGAAGAGCAGAAGCTCTTTTAACTGCAAAGAGCATTATTCAGAATGAAGGATTTGAACTGGATCATATACGGACAATGACAAATGAGCAGGTGGTTCAGTTGAATATTGGAATGGGTATATTCTCGATAATAAGAAATGGGTTAAAGAGTCCTATCTGGCAGTCACAGTTGAAGGAGATTAAATTGTCTTTATCTGCTGTTTGTAATGATGACAGCAGACCTCATACTGCTTCTGCTTCTGAATTTGAAACTTAGATATTATATATCATCATAATTGAATTGCAATCTGAATCTTTTTAAATTTTACAATACTATCCTATATGAGCAGATCTGAAATATCCTCTTGCATCTTCTTCTCCCATGAAATTCTCAACTGCATGATGCAAGAAGGCTTCAAAATCCCCATCAAACTGATTCTCTAACTGACATCTGTATCTTCTAATCCATTCTTTCAACGCGTGAAATGACTCCTCTATAGGATTATAATCAGGAGAATATGGAGGTAAGAATAAAAGTCCAATGCCAGCTTCTCTGCAGAGATCTCGCAGTGCTTGTGAACGATGAGAAGAGCAATTATCCATCACTAAGTAGTGATAACCTCGTTGGCATTTGGGCAGTATCCCGGACACGT
>NW_001813978.1:1776485-1790874 GCF_000149585.1 Histoplasma mississippiense
AGTCCTCCAAACCTGACAAGATATCCGGTGTGATCTTTGGCTTTACACCCCATGTTGAACGAGGACTTCTAGCAGTTCCAAAGCAGCGAATATTTCGTTGGATTCGATATACAGTGGCCAGACTGCACTCAATGGTCCGCGCAATCTGAGCAGGCATATAACCATCATTTAGAAGGCGTACGATCTCATTGGTGGTAAATTCGCTGAGCTGGGGGGGCATATTGGCAGATTTGATGATAAAGGTGCGTATTTGAATGGATTGGATGATATTTGAATGATTTTAGAGATACGTGGATATTTTGGTTATTTCTGCGGTGTTTTGCTACTATTTTTCAGGGGGTGGCAGAAAATTCTGTTTTCGCAAGCTTTACGTCCGCCACAATAGCGCAGCCAACGGCAATTCGACACTGTACGAAATTTATGCCCTGCAATCTACAGGAGGAACTGGGAGCAATTGAGTAAGTATGAACAAATATAATATGGTAATGAAGCATTATAGGATGTATGTCTCATATATAACTTGGGAATGTTATGGTGGCGCGTTTGAATTTGTCTATGGCTCCCGAATACAACCTGCACAATGACAACGAGGGGAACCACCAATCAGGCTACAATTCCCGAGAGAAATATCCGTAAGGAGCATCCGGAGGCTGTGGAAGATCAAATGATAAAGAAAGGAAATTGATTGGACGTTCAATCCATCTCTATTCAATGTACATATGCAAAGCATTTATTCCCGCCCGGTTATCTTAATCGCCACTATCAAATGGATCATCCCCTTCAGACGAACATTAAAAAGAAAGGATCCTTCTCCTGCGTTTAGTGCTTCTCCTCAGGCTTGAGCGGCTTCGCGGTTGGGTTGCGGGGATCGTTCTTGAACTCAGGGGCTGTAAATGTGAGATAAATACTCAGTACACATGCTCCTCCATGACTCTCCGCAATTAATTCGCGCCACTGATCCTTTATCTGGAGACAAGAGGCCGAACATTGAATGTGGCGACAAGGTGGTCACTTACTTTCCATCATAACGTTCGCGAATCCATTGACACCGTAAAGGATAATGAGGCCTAGGATCATGAATCTCGGTTAGTAATTTAACTTCGCATCATTCTTCCATTTTCTTCCATTCGTTATGAGAAGCTCTTCGAGGAATGGGAGACACGAAGGGCGTCTAATGAGGAAGCTAATGCGGCATACCGGCAGCGAAGAAAGGAAGCATTGGCCGGGCTATAGGAGAGAAATTTCGGATCAGCATGAGTTACGATTGGGTTGATCGGGATATCTATGGGTTGGAGTATTTGACATACCGACTGGCGCCGCGTATTTTCGTCCTAGTAGAGACATGGTTGAAGGCTGTGTGGGTGAGGGAGAGAGGGCCTGATGTGCGCCAGCTGGTGGGTGGGATAGAGGGCTGATACGGTGATGCTTGAGGTGTTTGTTCTGGGGTTGTTGGCGAGAGGTTATCTCAGTAAAACTCAGCCACTCCACTTCGAGCTAACCCGATCCGAACTACTGCCAAGTCCTGCTAACATCTGAGCCAATCAACTGTCAAGGGGCTTACATTAAACCTAAATGGGACATCCTCAGCAAACTCTTCGCGGAGCGTCTGAGAAAAAACGGTTCCAGTTTGTTAGCAACACGGGAACGATTTGCTCCAACCATAACGTTTGAGATAGAATCACTGTACAACCTCACTTATAGATCATTTCTCTACCACCTTGAAGGGTTAATTTTCCAATTTCCTATCAATTGAACTAATTTTTATTCAAAAATACATATATTGTGAGTATGAAGTATCGCGTTGAAAACTGCTACTCTGATTTTGAACACGGGAACGATTTGCTAATTTTTCAACCATGATCATGTCTAGTCACTCAATGCCTTGATCTTGTCATCAAAACACATATCTGGTCATCAGTAGCTCTAGTCAAAGCACTGAGTGTATTTTCTGATGACTTCTGACATCTTTTGATGGTGTCCAACAACTTCTGGCAACTTCCGTCAACTTCACATAACTCTTGACCACTTCACACAGCACATCAACTTCTGACAACATCTGGGATCTTTCAACAACTTCTGAACCAATCACATAACACCTCTTTTTGACAGCTGGGTCAGACAACTCTGTTGAATATGGCTAAGGGGGATTGAAAAAAACGCAAAAGTCAGCAACAACAGCGGCTTCAAAAGCTATCATTAAAGCAAATACTTTCCATGAAAATTGAAGACATGCCACAAGTTGTTATGAGCTACACTGAACCCGAAAGTATCGACAAGCAACAGGATGTTATTGAGCATTGTCTTCGACGAATCCTTCAAAGCCCGCGTTCAGATCCTAAGTGCAATCTTCAGCCACACATAGAACAAGTCCGTATACTCCGACGCATGATATATGGATATGGCGACACTTTATTCATTGCCAGAACTGGCTATGGAAAGAGTCTTATTCTTCAATTCTATACAATTCTGACAGAGAAGATAACCATTCAACTGATTCCTCTAAACAAGCTTGGTGATCAGCAGACAAGTGATATAGCTCAGTTTCCCTCTACCAATCCTTGTCTGATCAGTGCCAACAATCTCCAGGGAGAAGAGCACTTACTTAAACGTATCCAACAGTGTGAATATACACATATCTTACTCAGTCCAGAGCAAGCACTTTCCAAGCATAATCATTGCCTGCCACACCAGGTGCATCAATGATCTCTTTCAGTGTTAAAAGTCTTGTGGAATCATGCATGATCTGAGTCAGACCAGATTCTGGAATTGCAGGGGAAATAACCACTGCAGCAGTAGTCACTGCAGCCATGTAATCATTATGCCCAATCATCTCATCTCATACAGTCTCTTTGAAGTTCATATTGTCATAGACTATAACGGCTTGAGGATCTTTGACAAGCTGCCGAAGTTTCATCTAATGATAAGAATTAGTCAAATGATTGGCTCAGAAGTTAACAGAAGTGGAAAGAACATGTCAGAAAAGAACAGAGATTATCAGTTTTTACTAAAAGTTTGAAAAATTAGATAGAAATATTAATAAATTAAGAATATCAACTCATACCTTCTTCTGTTTAGCAATTTCTGTCATCAATTTATTTCCCATCACATAGCTGAGACAGAGTTCAAAGCTGGAAATCGTTTCTATCACTCATTGTTTTACTCTTGAGCTATGAAAATATGCAGAGAGAATAGAGCTGAAGAAGTTTGAATTCTTCAAGGAATAAGAGTGGCATATAATATTCATAATAACAAACAGTCGTTTGATAGCTGTTGTTTCATCTGAGGCCTATTCATAGCTCTTTCGATTTGCATGTTTATTCTTTAGAACAGAAGTAAGCAGTTTAAACCAGGTTGATGCATCAGTCCGGATGGTTTCAAAAGCAGCCTGGAAATCAATGGTATCAAGATCAACACCATGGTTGAATTTTGCAAAGTATGGAGTATTGATAAGGTGTTTCAGCTCCTGTTTAAGCAAGGCAATATAATGGTGATGATCATGAAATGCTTCTGACTTTGAGAGTGCTGAATATAGTGCATTCCGCCGCTTTGCAGGAGTACAGTATCGTTTATGAGTTAAGATATCAGAACTCTGAATCCAAGCATCTATAAAAGCTTCCATTCCTCAACCATTTCGCTGTAATGCTTTGACAACATGAGATAATTTTGAACGTTTTTTCTGCTGGTTATGAGGCATAGTAGGCAGGCGCTGTGGGCCACGGGTGTTTGGTTGTGAACAAGCTGGTGGGGTATTGATACCAGTGGTCTCGAATTCTGAAGAAGTATCAATAGATTCAAGGTCTGTTAAATCACTATCTGATGTCTCATATCCATCATCTAGATCATTGAGAGAGTGTAGTGGTTGTTGAGAGGATTCATCTTCAAGTGATGAAGGATATTGGTTGAACCGCGCCTGATGTTGAGTGTCTTGAGATTCAAAAGACACGGTCAATGGTTGTGGCATGATGAGAAGAGGTAGCAAGTTGCAAAATAGCAGAGATGATAGTGAGATGGCTAAGGATTCAAAAAATATCAATTTGATGATGATCAGATAGATATTTAAGGTAGATGTATGATTCTGAAGTCAACTGAATATTTTGTATGAGCAGGTTTGATTTTCCACAGACGATGGAACCGTTTCTTCTCAGACTCTCTACGAGATATTATGTTGTGAGCATGTGTGGAGTAATTGATTGGTCCAGAAGTTAGCAGGACTTGGCAGAAGTCTAAAGAAGTTTAGTTGATCGCACTAATCTGAAAATATCGAGAAAAGAGGCTGAGCATGCTGAGATAAGCGAGAGGCAGCAGAGAAATGTATATATCACGTGATATAGGTTGCTTTAAATCAATATTTACAACTGCTTCGATACATTGTTGACGATGTTCCGGCAAGGATAATGATAGACGAGAGATGGCGTCCTCACTCTCCTCTTCTGTATCTTCCCTACAGATGTCCCTCCAATTACTAGAGTCTTCAATCAATATTCTCGACGAGGGGGTAAATGACTTCCCGCGCATTTGCAAAGTGCTCCAAACCACACGGGTAAGATCGCCTCGCGTTATCTCCGACTGCTAATAATCTTCCCAAAACAACAATCTAATAACAGTAACAATATTCAGCACTTCGAACTCCTTCCCGAGCCAACAGTCCGTGAAGCTCAGAAGGCCATTCATGATGAAATTAATCCAAGCATCGCACACCTTCTCTCCCTGGCCTCTAACCATATTGACAAGCTATCCCGCCGCGAACAATCACTCAAAGCTAAATTCGAGTTGCAGCAGGGTAGATTATCTCACGACGATGATGATGATGGCGACGATAACAATAACAATAACCCATTCGCTTCCCGACGAAGGAACAACTCGCAGCAGGCGAGAAAGCCGCTGTCGACAGGGAAGAATGTGATGGAGACAGCCGCGACGGCACGAGCGGCGGAACTGCGCAAGTTGGTGCAGAAAAAAGAGCGTCTACGGTATACAGTTGAGAGATTGGAGTTGCAGTCGAAGCAGAGGGAGAGGCAGTTGAGGAAAAGTATGGCGGCGCAGTGAAGCGACTCCGTTGCTGATCGAGAGAAAAAGGATCTGTTGGATGCAACCAAGCGCACAATGTGTTACGCTCAACTTATATTATGTGCGGGAGAGAAATGAGTCGTATAGTTTACGATATTATGTTCAATACGTCGGTAGGAAATACTCCCACGTTGATGGATCCTACGACGTCGACCTCATATATTGAGGAGGGAGAAGATTGGTTTACCTTTCATGCGTATTCAAGCAGTTGTTGCACCATATATACATTCATCGGTCTAGCCGCTATGAAGGCCGTGTGGCTAATGGGAGAACAGCAGTATCGGGACAGACGGACGGCTGACGGTCGGTGATGTCGGAGATGTCCTTGAAATTAACTATCTAAATTGCTATGACAAAACCGAGCCTGTTCGTCCTGGCTCGAGCAGCTCCTATTTTCCACAGACGAAGTCTGGGGTGAATAAGGACTTCATATCTTAATTAAAGATAGCCATTCGGCTATATGACTACCGATACTCACTGTTGATCTTCACTTAACAACGTACTGAAGATATGGATTGGATGGCTGTTCCCTGCTTTGTTTGCCGGGGTGGTAGAGGAGGAAATATGGGGGAGGATTTAAACAACTTACAAAAGTTTGGGCGCGAGGAGGCAGAGCGTGGTTGCAGATGATCAAATTGAGAATTCTAGGAGCATTGGTTTGATCTCAGATCTGTATAAATTATTTCGATGCAACGCAGATCGAGCGTACTCTCCATGGTATCGTATACGTACTACTGTACATGCGCTCGTTTTATAAAGCATTCTAGCTGAGAGAAGATTCCACGCCATGACCCAAGTCCCCCTACAACAAAAAAAAGCCCTGCCCCCAATCTAAGAAAGGAGAGAGCTAGTACTCTATCTATTATACATACGTGATATGGTCCAGAAAAAATGCGCAAAACAAACATTCTAGATCGGATCCGGAAGTCGTCCTATTTTCCTCGATCCCACATCTGTAGATTGAAATTTCAAACGCCGCCCGCCAATGCCCGTCCAGTAACACAGTCCGTTCCGAATCGATCCATCCCACACTGTTCTTCCTGCGAAACGTGAAACTACATGCCTTCAAAATCGTTAATCCGCCTCGCCTTCCTTTCCTTCCGTACCTCCATCTTCTTCACCCAAGCCGGAACTTTCTTCCGCTTCTCCGGCTTCCTACTACTTCGCTCCCTGCGCCCAGATGGATCCAGCCGACCCATCGCCTCCCGAAGCTCGTTCATTCCTCGATCCTCCCCCTCTCCTTCCTCCATTACCTCCCCAGAAGCACCGGAAGTGCCAAGTTGATATTCCTCATCCGCCATATCGTCAGCCAACGATTGCTTGCGCACGCGTCTCTCAAACTTCTTACCACCATTTTGATCATCGACGAAGCCAAGCTTGATGTTGCGTGGTGAGCGCGACTTGGCACCCAATGCCCATAGATCGCCCCAAGCGGACTTACGGGCGTCACGGTAGGCCTGTTTGCTAAACGAGCGTGGGACCGTCCACCGCTCAATCTTGCCTGCGGGAGTGCAGAGGTCTAGCGTGGAATGGCCATGGCGCTTCAGCGGTGGGAGGATCAGTCGTGGGAGGGAGAGGGGGTGGAATGGGATTGTCTCCCCTGCAGCGTTACCTTCGACGTTGCCCCCATCGAATGGGATGTCTTCGAATCCAGCAAAAGCCGCATCGGTTGCTCGTTGGCCCTGTATGATGCCGTGCGTCTCTCTCATATCAGTACCTCGTTGCACCGCGACGTAGCTGAATTTTGCGTCTTCGTGGTTCGTGTCTTTGGCGCCCTTGATCCGTTGTAGATACGGGGGCCGGATATAGCGTTGTTGGAAATGGCAAAAATCTTTGCGCGCGATTGACTTCCCTGGATTTGTATACATAGGGCACTTGGCGTGGGTGGTGCAAGGAGCTATGATCATCCCCTTTCCCTTCTGAAAAAATCTCTCGGAGTCAGGAGATTGAGTTGGATTTTCATACTCAGTTGATCCGGGCGACGCTATCAATCGCTCAAGAATCATTTCGCGGGCACCCGCAATAGCCTCGAATCCCCGTTGAATGCCTTTTTCAAGAAGGATAAGAACCCCTCCATCCGGATTGAGAAGCGACCATAAATTTTCCACATGCTCCTTCCGGTGATAATCCTCACGTATTGGCCATATCGTATGTGGGGCGATGATAACATCGAACTGCTTGCGCTGTGGAGGAGGCCGTTCGTCAGCTGTTGTCGACTGGTCGCGCAAGTGCACATAGTCAGGCAAGCGGGGAAGGAATGTAGTGTTCTCCAACAGCTGGCTCGCTCTATGTCGCAACGCGTTGGATCCTGTTACAACTGTCGACCTCCCGAACGGGATAGGGCTGCCTGGTGGCCTGTTGGGGGACATTAAGGACCATTCAGCCTTCAACACTTCCCTCCAGGCTAGAATTCCTGCTCCACCTCCTCCGACATCAAGAACCCTCGGGCCATCCTTTTGAGCCATCAAATCGCGAAGCCATTTCGAGCCTAGCCGTTTGCGCACTTCGACAAGAACAGGAAGTACGGAAGCGTATATACCAGGGTAGAGGACCGCAAGGAAAGCATGACTTTCTATCTCTGACATGATACGCTGTCCCGCATCGAGCTGGATAGGGGTTGGAGGGATGTTCTTGGGAGGGGTAGACGTGGAGTAGGGCAAATTTGCCCCACCAAACAGTCTGTGTGCAGTTTCTGCGAGGTGTTTGTTGGAGTAAGCTGAAAGCATCCGGGATATCGGTTTCGTCATGCTGTCATAAGGCAGTAACAAGGTTTTGGTTCCGGTTGTGAATTTCCCCTCCGTGGTAAGCGGATGCGTTCGCGGACCACTGCTATCAGCATGATCATCTTCAGAAACCACCTCTGAATCAGTAAATGGTACAACTTCCCCTCCTACCATTTTTGCTATCGAGTTTGCGCGATCCTCCAGGGACATTTCGCTGTAATCCACTTCGATTTCGGTGTTATTTTCGTATTCCGTAGTCATTGCAAGACTATGCTCCGTCTCTTCCTCCACTGCTGTATTTGCGCTGGGTTGTTCGATCTCAACCCATCCTCCTTCACCGTCATCTCGAAATAGCTGGTCTGGTTCCGGCCCATCCTCAACGGTGGTGGCAGCGTCTTCCATAGGTAGCGGTTCGCCATATAATGTTTTATACAATTGCATCTCTTCTTCACTTAACATATTTTCCGGAAGAGAATCACGGAATTGCTGCCGGACCCTCACGACCTTGGCAGTCAACTCTGCTTCATTTCGATGACCGACAATAGTGGTAACAGTATCCACCAGGTCGAGGTCTTCGGAGTAAACAAGGTGAGGGAATGCGTCAACAAGGTCCAGTTCTTGTAAGCTTTGTACAATGTCATCCTCCGCTTGATATATATTTTCGATTACAGCATATAAAGCCTCTTTTGTTGGCTTCGCAGCGAGGTCCTCGTTGGTAGCGGCGGCAGCGGCAGCGGCAGCGGTGGAGGTAAATCTTTGTTGAGTAACATTTTTTTCTTTTCGGACTGGTGCCTGGTATGGCCTTTGTATAATAGTAGTAGTTAGAGATCGACTGGAAGGGAAATGGTGGTGATTCGTCCTGCGAACGTGCGATGTGAATTGTTTCTTATGAGAAGCTTGAAGCACTTGCAGAGAGAAGGGCTGGACCCAAGCTTGAGAACATGCTGTGCAAACGGTCCTCGACGACCGTTTGGAAAGCATAGCTTGGCTGGCGCAACGGCAGTCTCAGCTACGAAAATTGAAATAAAATGAAGAACAGAAAAAATGATAACTGAGTATTTCGCAAGAATCTCGATCTCCGACGGTTGTTAAAGAAATTTTGGCACGAATCACGTGGTAAATTATATAATATTGATTTGAAAACCTTTGATTGGCTGGTGTTGTCCAGCCAATAGAAATCAAAGTTACAAGCCATGAACAAATCACTCATTATCCGTGTCGTCTTGCTCCATGACAACTGCGAGAGCGGTTTTCCACCTTGAAACTTCATGCCCGAGAGCTGTCAGCTTCGCCATGGCCGATAGCAGGCTCGGGTCCTGACTCTCTACTCTAGCCTTCTCCTTCACTTTAACCTCCTCCCCTTTCCAACTGAATACGTCTCCTGACTCGTCATGAATGGGATGTCGCGGTCCAAAGAGGCGGTCTCGCAGGGAGAATCCGCTGAGTGAAATCTCAGGTGCAAAGGATGTTGTTGGTGTGTCGCCAGGAGATATAGGGTCGAGTGTTCGTAGATTTAGAACTAGAGCAGCTTCGGAGATGGAAAGATGAAACGACATATAGGGCGGGAGTGGGGGGTTAAATGACTATTATCTCAACAAAATGCTCGTGAGTTAAAAAAATAAAAATAAAAAAATAAAAAGTGGGGGAATTGCTGGGAATACAAAAGGAAGAGAGGCTAAAACATACATTCTTATCCACGCTATCTTCGTTCCAGAGTTTTTTTGATTCTTCACCTTCCCCTTTCAACGTCAACCGAGCCTCACTGAGGTTATCATACAGCAATCGCAATTGGCCCTCTATGAAGCTGGCATTCATGGGATCACCAGTCCATGTGCTGACGTCTATCACATCGAGACTCTCGTTGATTAGGCGACGCACAAGCACAAGCTGACGAAGCGCTATCTCCGGCCCAGTAGCATCATCGGAAATTGTCAATCTTGTGGAATTAGACCCTTTGGGAGGGGTCAACGATTGTAAACGCAATTGGATGTCCTGGGATATAAACAAGCGTTTATTAGACAGGGTTGACTGGGGGGCTGTTTTATGTCCCCTCAAGTAGCCAAACGAATGTCGGAAACAATAAACATATCAAGAAACAATACCCACCCCTTTTACAATCTTAGTCCCGACCCTCGTTACAAACCCTTTCACATTTTCGGACCGCAACGAAGATAGAACAAGCGTAGAGCCTGGTTGTGAAGGTGCTAAAAGCGCCGCACACTCCTGAAGACCTTCCCGCAATGAGGCCAAAGATTCTTGCAGAGAGCCCAGGACCCATTTCAACTCTCGGGCCTACTAGTACGCGGAGAGTTAGCATTGGTAGCGAAAATGACAGGTAGATTGGTAGGGATGGTTTTGAGTTTACCAATGAGGCATCTTCCTCCTTCTTCAGTTGATCTGGCGGGAGTTGTGGATATGCCCACGTGGCCATAATTGGAGTACGCAATCAGAAAAGGGATCGAATCAAAAGCAGGTGTCAAAGTTGGCACCAACTAGATCCTTGACATTAGCAGCCTGAGCCGAGTATAAGAGCACTACAAGTAGACTCGTTGACGTGTACACCCACCGAACAAAAAACTCGAGTAGGAACCGGAGCAGGGCGGATAGTAGCGAGCACTATCCGCGAGCACCATCCGCGAACATCAACGACAAACAGCCCGGTATCGTATCGGTGTGGCGGCTTCCTCTGGCGGCGGACTGACAAACAAACCGACAGACCAACACCAGGACGTCATAGAAGCAGACACAAGCAGAGGCAGGTTTGTGCTGGGCAGTAAGGCCTTACTTAATCGGGGCGCGTGGCCCAGAGCCGACTCGCACCAGTCCCAATGCGGCTGAAGCTGGGCCGGAATAAGGTTTCGGGACTAGCCGCTTGCAGTTAGCGTGGCCGTGGGCCGAAGCTTGATCGGCAGCTTCCAGGGTTCCCGATGTCTTCTGCGCTTCCGCAGATCAAAGGGCTGGACCCATTATGTCATCGCGAACACTATTCGCAGGGAAGGCTTGCTGGGCCCCGGTCAACTCCCCCATTTGCTGCCCTGCTCTTTGCCTCTGAATCGCTTTGCAGATGCTGTCTTACCTTGTCTCGTATCCTCCTCCTCGATCTCTCCATCTGTTTCTTACAAGAATAGCACCTACCCTACCAAGTCGTGTTAGGATTATTTGCTCAAGAAATCAGGAAAGGAGACCAGAGACCACGGTCCTTGGGTTAGATCAAGGAATAGCCAACTTGCTTCGTTGGTTTGCTGGGTTTTCAAAAACAGCAGACTCTTCGACACTATGGGTGCAGGCAGTGCGTTCATACTCTGCTCCCCAATGCCAAAGCCAAGTTTCATGGAAGCCAGGTGCTAACGTTGGGTCTGCCAGGACCACTTATCGCCCTACTGGGCCTTTTGTTCACGGCTGGAGCCTTTATCCTCATGATGCTCACACTAATAGGCGGATCGCGGAATACCAACCCTCTCAATCGTACGTGGTTCCTCGAGGCCGATACTTCGAACATCCCTGGGGCACCAGAGACATCGAGATGGACCTTCTGGGGCGTGTGCGGTGTCTCCGATGGGAAAAATGACTGTCATGGCACTACAGCCGCCTTTCCTCTTGATCCGCCATCGTCGTGGAATTTCGACACTACCGACGGTGTGCCTCCTCAGTTTATCGGGTATTATATCCCTCTTCGTATCCAATGCTTCTCTGCGCTTGCACCTTATGTGCCCACGAGGCGCTATATGATTTAATGATGGAGAGAGACCATAACTATACATACATATATACATACATACATACATACATGAACAGCATAGAGGGTGTTCGCATAACTAACTAATAATAACAGAACTAGTCGATATTTCTATATCACACGGTTCATGTTCGCGTTTATGTTGATCGGCGTATTTTGGGTGGTTTTGTCGCTGTTCACTGGGTTGTTGGCTCTTTGCACGCGCATTGGGGCCTGGGTCTCCGCCTTCTTCGCCGTGCTCGGTCTTATTTTCCAGACTCTGACATCTTCTTTAATGACGTATGGTTCACTCTCCCGATACGAAATCTTTCTTCCCCATTTTGAACCCCAGACAAAACCAACCCTGTCGCGAAATGAACATGTTTTCCTCTTCAGGGGATACTGACTTATGTGTGTACCAACAGTGCCGGATATGTAAAGGGACGCAATAACTTCTCATCAAACGGCCAGCCGGCCAAAGTCGGGCCAAACGCATTTGCGTGGATGTGGACGGCAGTTGCACTCCTCTTCCTCTCCAGCTGTCTATATTGCGTATCTGGGACCGGAAGGTCGAAGCGACGGGCCAATGCTACCGCTAGTGGAGCTACGACGAGACATAAACCGAGAGGGTTCTTCAAATCTCAAGATACCCAGAGGGCTCCCACTGACGGCGCGGTTGATAAGGGTTACGCGTGAGGATGGAGGGTGCCAGGGCTCATATAGCCTTTTATCGAAATGATCTGGCTGATGAAGATGATGAAAGGGATGGAAGAAAGAAAGGATAAAAAAAAAAAAAAAAAAAAAAACTACTCTCGTGTTGAAAATACTTCATTTGGATTGGATTGGTTTAGCAAAGGATTCACCCCACCCTCACTTTTTATTTCATCGCATACATTCTATTTGTTGTTTAGCAGAGCTTAATTTCTGCGTTGGAAATGGGCATTCGTGTTGAACTCGCATCGCGTCCGCGTCCCCAATGCATTCGAAATCCTTTTCGTGTCTATCCTCAGAAAAAAAGTTACTTGCTGATCAATTGGAAACCAAGTTTATCAAAAAGGACTCTCGCTATCAAAATCTCAAGCACAGCCACAACCACAACCGCAAATTAAGCGTATGGCGTCCACTTAACTGGCTTATTACCTTTCACTTTTGAAGGTGTCGATTAAACGGGCTTTTTTTGCCTTCTAATTTCGCCGGAAGGGGTTTTGAGATGTGGTTATTTCCGGTAAACTATGAGGGATGTTGGTCTCTGGATTTTGTAATCACTTATTTACTTACTAGGGGAAAATATGTAACTTATTTTTAACGTCCTGAAAGGAAAGGTAAAAAAAAAAAAAAAAAAAAAAAAAAAGTTACCCAAGGAACAGGCTAACACATACATTATCTATTGCTCTAAATGCCTTTTTATTTATTATTAAAATGGATGCAAGGCGGGGTTATGGAGGGGGGAAGGGGGGATAGCCCGACGGAGTGAGCAACAGGAAACGAGGAGGAATTTGTGCATATCAGGCATATTTTATAACGCGAAACAGGAAGAAGAAAGAAAGAAAGAAAAACGAACCAACAAACCATTTATGTACTTCCATTCTCCACCGGCTTAGGCGCATCCACCAGAACCCGAACACCATCCTTTCCACCAACTTCCCGACCCATTATTTGGACAGCCAGCTGCTCGCTCACGCCTACCATCACCTCCACTTTCCCATTGGCCTTGACGCCCCTGATGGCAAATTCCGCAATAGGTTTCGAGACCTTCCAGACCACTTCTCGAATCTCCTCCTCCTCCTCCTCATCATCATCGTCATCATCGGAGTCGAAGTCTGAATCGACGTCCTCATTGTCGTTCTCGCCGCCTGCTTCTTTGGCGAGCTGCTTCCACTTGGGATCCGCTTTCGTAACCTTGATCTCGCGAATGCCTTCGCAGACACGGACGAGGACGTCGCCGCCGGCCTTGGGGACTGCGTATCGGGCAGTGCGTCGGGCGGGGAGGGCCGTCTCGGCATTGAGGAGCGGTTTGAAGATGGCGTGTGCGTCATCTGTTGCGGAGATGAGTTGGATGCCGATGGCTTTTTCGAGGTGGGGGGTGACGGTGACCATTGGGTGGGTCGATTGCTCGATGTCATCCTTTTCAAATTCTTCGATTAGGGAGGCTTGGATGGCCGCGCCTCGAGCGGACAGGTCGGATGGGTTGATGGCGGTTGGCGATGTGACTGGTGCAAGCACTGTTGTTGTGGCGGGGAAAAGAGATTGAACGAGCCGTGCGATCTTTGGGGTGTGGGATGTTCCTCCGCAGAGGATAGCCTGTTTTGGAATTGTGAGTTAGTTAGGAAGTCTCTTGAATAACTGGATGTTTTTCCAAGAGAGAGCAGCTAACCTCATCAATATCAAGGATGTCAAGATCAGCCTTTTTCACGGACTCTTCGATAAGCCGAGTAAAGTTTGCAAACACTTTGCCGGACAGAAGCTCATATCTTGTTCTGTTGACAGTAGAGCTGAAGTCAACTCCACTCGCAAGACTTTCTATGCTCAGAGTGGCATTGGTACCCAGACTTAAAGATTTCTTGGTTAGTTCCGCTTCTAATTTCAGTTTGGCCAAACTCCTAGCATTTTCCCTTGGGTCCACCTTATGCTTCTTTATGAACTCCTTGGAAAAATGATCAATCAAAACTTGGTCCAATTGGGCGCCTCCCAGCTCATAATCATGAGCAGTTGCAAGGATGGTGTACATTCCGCCCCGCGTTGCAATGACAGCAACGTCTGATCTCGTGCCTCCAAAATCAGCCACCACGACTAGCTTGTCCTTCACTACAGCCTCAGGGCGAGCGTCATATGCAAGTAGGAAAGCAACGGGCTCTGGGATAAATTGCAAAACTTCAATGCCAGC
>NW_001813978.1:1790974-1814637 GCF_000149585.1 Histoplasma mississippiense
TCCAGGCAGTGCGTTGAGCATCTGAGAAGTTTGTTGGGACTGTGAAACCAGTGCGGCATTAACGTCTTTTCCTAGGAATTCCGATGCAGACCGTCGGAGACCACGAAGGTGGCGGGTGGTTATTTCTGAGACGGTCACTGTGCTAGGCTCTGCATTTGTGGTATCGTGGATTGTAAAGGCTACCGTGGAATCATGCAATTGGGGGGGAGCAGACGCATGGCAAGGAGTAGGATCTATCGATTTAAAGCTTTGATTGGCGATATTAGTTTAAAATCTAATCTGGTTGTAGAATACGATTACCCGGGATTGAAACAAGGTGGGGAAGAAGTATTTACTCTTTTCCTAGAAAATCTCTGAAATAAGCAACCGTGTTGGAGGAATTTCGGATTAGCTGTATCTTGGCCTGGTTTCCATGGTATTCCTCCGCATCAACGTATGAAAGAATGGAGGGAATATGGCGATCTATGCAGACTCCATTAGTCGCTGAGGATCAAGAGGTTCTCGGCGGGTCCGAGTGCAAACGTACCTCCCTCCTCATTAGCTATGACTTCTGCTTTTCCCTCCTTTAAAGTAAGAAGAAGAAAGAAAAATTATGATCAGCAAAGGCTTTACTTCAAGATATTAATACCGCAATCATGTCACTTACTGGTGATGTATACGCAATGGAGCTGTTAGTGTTTCCAAATGATAATCCGATGGCGCATCGCTCCGCATTCTCGGGAGAAACCCCGTTAGTCTCTTCGCTCATGGCGTTGTTAAATGTAAATACGGCCGGTATACACAAGGAACTAGCGGAGAGGAGAATAAGTACAAAGGCTACTAGACGTGATTTTGTGTTTGGTTTTTTTTCTCGCGGTTGGGCTGGGATTATCTAGTAAAATTGCTAGAAATTTTTTGGCAAAAAATCTTCAGGCGAAGGTTGGGTAGGGGAAAAGTAGCCGCATTCGGTGCAGCTATCGATAGCACGAGCAAACAGAGCAAACATGCGAACCGATCGAGTTCAACTCGCTCTTCAAGCTAGTAAATCTATTAAATCCATCGTCAGAAACACAATACCTGGCTAAGGTCTTTGCTTGATACCCACTTGCAGTTATGACGAAGCCAAATCCTTACCCCGAACTGAAGTTCGAGAAGAAAAATAAAAATATGCGAAGGGTCCCCAGCTGTACGTATCCAAACTTCGCGCTTCAATGCCACTCCATTGAAACTGCTACTAAACAACAAACCTTCGCCGTCCGTAGATGCACGGATTCAAAAGCGGCCAATCCCGCATCCACCATCTGCCTCTCCTTATGCCGGCGCGAAAGTTCCTAAGGTAGTTTATGTTTCAACCAAGACACCATTTATGAGCGCCGCGAAGCGCGTGCAGAAACTGCTCAAACATGCAGAAAGACGGGCAACAGCTAAGATCGATCTAAGTGAGAAAATCAGCGAGAAACAGAAGCTCACACAGCTTACTGAGAGTGCTGAGGATCTTAAAAAAGAGGAGGTTTTCATCAAAGCGACAGGGCGAGCTATAGAGAAGGCGATGAGCATTGGGAATTGGTTTGCGGCAAAAGAGGAGTACGCGATTAAGGTGAATACTGGGGCCGTGATGGTGGTGGATGATATTGTGGAGGATGAGAAGCTTAAGCGGAAACAGGAGGGGATAGAGAAGGATGAAAAGGAAGCTGTTTCTGGCACGCCTAAAGAAACGCCGGGCGAAGCTTGTGTCAACCCAAAGTCCGCAGATGATGTAGACAACTGCAATGTTGCCTCATTACAAAAATCGAAACCCTCAACAAAAAAAAGGAGACGAAAGAATGAGGCCGTCGATTCAACGGGAGAACTGCTAGAATCTCGAACACGTTGGGTGAATATGGTAGAGATTGCAGTCACGTTAAAATGAGGATTCATCGGCTAGGTTAAACCTTTATGCATCCCTTGGACCCCCTATCCAACGGCACAATTTATTGGGGAATGCCGATTACTGTTTTCCCATCACGTTCATATCTGGACTTGATATATCGATGTGCCCCACAAGTCCCCAATACAGTACTGGACAGAGTGATGCTTGGATGCTGGGAAGCGCCGAAAATTTTCGTCAGAACCTCATTAACTTTTATCAGGAACATGGGGACATATTGTATATCTAGCGCCTTCTAGGTGTTTAAGAGCACGGTAGCGTTGCGGTCCGCTCCCGAAAATTCGCTCGAATTTGTCGCCCTCTATGTTTCTGAAATGGACCGTGAAAGAATCCATAGATGGCAGAGCGGACAAGGTCCTATCCTGTCTTAGCAGAATTTAACCTCCCCTGAACCACAAATAGGCGCGAAACACGCGGATGCGGAAATAATTCACAGAGGACACTTGATTCCTGGGGTCCACCAAGAGAACGTGGATGGACTCATATCTGGCTGATCTTGGAGTTGATCACTGTATGTTATGTATGTACTGTATTTGGTCGCGTGCCGCTACCTCGTGGTTTCCAGAGCTAAATTTAATGTGGCGGAAACAAGCTTCATCGTAGCAATGTTGAAAGCAGAAACTCCCTCTTTACTGTCTTGTCCGAGAAATAAATAAATATATAAGTTAATACATAAGGAAATAAGGACCGATGAATAACGAAACGAGACTAAATCCTTCTGACCGACCGCCCGCCTACGAAGATATAGAATCGCACCACTACGAACGATCCACACCAGAGCCATTACCTCATGCCCACCCTCGACTTCAATCCCAATCAACTCCATATCTTCATCTTACCGCACAACTTCCTCCGCCGGTCCTTTCCGATATAACCCTAGATGGCACCTTAATTTACCCAACGACACCACCAGCCACTGCCCTCTATGCGATCTCCAATAACCTCAACTTGGACTACAGTACAATATCAGTATCCCGACTGGAGCCCCGACGCTCCAGCACAGGCGGCCTCAGTCCAAACCTCAACCCGCGGGATAAGATCATCTATAAATTCACACGTCCAGTGATGTCTGAGACGGTGGAAATTATCGGCCAACGCCGCAGCACCCTGCCCGGAATTCTACTACTGAAATCCACCCGACAGCTGCTGAAGACGGTATGGGCGTTATGGCATGTGTATAAGAACACGGAGTCAATGGTGTTTCGTGTAAAGCCGAAGCGGAATCCGGAGAAACATGAAGTGCTGGAGTGGCAGGATGGGTGTGGAACTACCGTTGCGATTGAGACTTTGGCCACCGATCTGGACGATGTTCAGCGTGATCGTAGTCGAGCACGACGGCCACGATTGCAAATTGTCTCTGCTACGCCGCTAGATGATATAATGACGGATGTCCTGGTGACGGCGTGGTGTGCGCGGATTTGGATTACGTTTTAAGGTTAAACAGGAGGGTGGGATGGAGAAGCATATTGCCAGTATGTTTTAACGATTTATTGTTTTTTCCTAATGTCTCCTGCTGCTTGATGGCCTTGAACTTGTGCATCCTCGATAAATTTGACTTTCGTACTCTAGCTCTGGGTTTAGATCGTGAATTGGTGAAACAGTGATTGGGTTATGCTTTCGAGTGAGCAAGTGGGACGATGTATGAGCCAAAGCCGAGAAAATGTTGCTGTTTCTGTATTTCCTATTTCCCCTTTCGAAGAATATGTATATTACCCAGCGAAGATAAAAGTCGATGTTTCAATACGACACGGGGGCGATGTGAATATTAAGTACCATGGGTATTTTGATTCTGACTGGCTTAACGAGCACTATGCGGTGATCTGTATGGATTCGCTGGGAATCTCAGGGACATTAGACCAGAGATCGCTGCTCAAACGCTAATGTCATTGTTTGTAATACAAAAAAAAAAAAAAAAAAAAAAAAAAAAAAGTAACTCCAATATAAACCCCACAGTCCAAAAAGGCAAAGACCACCAAGATATATATCTGATATAGATTTTTCGATGATCGCGAACACCTTCACAATCCCATCTCCCTCAACACGACCCCAACTAATTTCCTCTGCTCCGAAGTCCCAAGCCTTTTCTCATCCGTCTCCCTCAAACATCTCCCCACCGCAACTATAGTCTTAACTGCCTTCGCCGCATCCACATCTCCACCGCCTCCCTTCCTCGCAACCGGGCAATCTACCCAAACCTTCCCATTCCTCCCAACTGCAATCTCAAACCCGCCATGGCCCTCCAATCTCGACCCCAGTTCCTCTAACACCACAACCCCACTAACTCCTTCACTGCCACCCCTCAACGACAACCTCTCCGCCAATCCCGTAGAGATATCAAACACCATCCCACCAGCCAACGGCCCCAGACCACCAGGCTCCGCCTTCCCCGTAGCCGGGTTCACACATGTAAGCTCCACCTCCCCCGCATTGCCCACACCGGTAGATAACACGCGCGCGTACACGAGGTCACCGTGTTTAAGGAGCGGGCGGGTTTTGCGCGTCGCGCCCTCGAATGCTAGTTGGCCTAAAAGCGCGTACGGCGTGTGCGGGGTTATGTTGCAGTGGAAGTAATCGACGCTAGAGTGGTGGATTTGGGCGATCAGAAAGTCATTGGGGGATGGGATGTAGCGGCGTTGGGGGAATGTGTGGAGCGTTAAGACGTTTCGTTTGGGATCGGTTGTTAGGAGGCCAGCTTGGGTTGCCGTTATTAGTGCAGTGCTGTTTTTGTTGGAGGAGGGTGTTTGGAGCGTGCGTAGGCCTGAGGAGAGCTTGGTGGTGGTAGCAGGATGGCTTGGTTGTTGATGAGGGTAGGAGATTGGGTCTCCTGGAAGTAGGAGTAGGTGGGATTGGGATGCCATTTAGAATTGATCTAGTTATTATTCAATCAATGTTGCTGGATCAAGTGCTGCGGGGGAGGAATCGGCGGACACTTTGAAGGGGTGGTTTTTCGTTAATTAAAGCGTTGCTCCAGCGGCAGTTAGAAATTAAGTGATAAAACCGCCTTGGCTACCATGTACTTCTTTGTCCAGTGTCCAACAGCGAGAGGGATTGAATAGCATTTAGCGATGCAAGGAGTCGACAAATCGGGTAAATTTGGGGCGTTGAGATATCGGCGCTGAAGAAGTTAAAAGCTTCCAAGGTTGGCTCGTGAAAGTCCGTTATCGATAAGGGCTTGGATTATCACGTGGCGTTACTGGCCCTGAATGTCATGCAGCTCTTGAGGGCCGACAGAATTTACCTCGCTACCCTTTTGTTACTTCAGTGCAAAATTGCCAGTTGCAGCACTTGGAGCAGGGGAGATTCATAGAATTTGAAGTTCGCCATGGGGGGCCCCATATACTACAAAGCCGACTATTTCCTTTCTCTAAGAACAAAACAAAAACGCCAGCTCCTAGCGATTTGTTTGTATAGTACGGAGTAGAATCAAATTAGACACAATATCCACAGATAAGGGTAAACATCCATACGTCACGCAAACATCCACAAGCCCAAGAGAGAAAGCGGGATCCTATATCTTTCTAATGACGAGGCTCACAGGAAGGACAAAACTGAAAAAGACAAACGAAATCATGAATACAAAGAGAAAGCACCAGCAGTACATATAGAGTACAATAAAAAACGTTAAACGGCACAAATGCCACAATATACAAAACATCGACACGTAGGGGACTCGACGCATTGCAGGGATCGGACGCGGCACAGTAGAGTACGGGAGAGCTCCAACTCTCAGAGCGTAGGTCCCGGGGCTAAATCTGAGACTACACCTGTTCAAGCAATGAATGTTCTCTTGATGAAAGGAAAGCGTCGACTAGCGCGACCAAAAGGGAATCTGTTTGGAAGCTGGCCTCTGCCATTGCCCCGGCCATTTTCGCCCCTTCTACCCTGACCTCCTCTACCCTGACCTCCTCTACCCTGACCTCCTCTACCCTGACCTCCTCTACCCTGGTTATTCTGGCCGTTGTTCTGGCCGTCGTTCTGACCGTCGTTCTGACCGTCGTTCTGACCGTTATTTTGACCATTATTATTGTTATTGTTGTTGTTCCCTTGACCCACAGTAAAGCGTATACAATCATCTTGGGCACCACGTTGAGCAACCTAGACGATGGAAAATCAGTTCACAGCTACGCTAGGGGTAGGTGATATTGCCAGGGTACTCACAGGCATGATTACGGGCTGGTGGTTACTGGCTGAATTAATAGTACAGAGACGGTAGACGCCAGCGGGGAGGCCGCCGTCAACCTGAGCTCTGAGTCCACCCTGCCCGTTACCGGGATCATTGATGCCCTTGAAGAAAACGAAATTGTCGGGGTCTGGCGGGTTCTGCGCCTTGATATTATTTCCAAGACTTTGGATAGTGACGTGACTGTGCCCCTGGACCTTCCCTCCAACTAGTTGCTGCGGAGCCGAGTAGTAAGTGACATCAGGGTTGGTGAACGAGCCAGCCACGAGATTGTCAACTTGAACGTCGACATTGAAACTCTGATTTTCTTGGAGGTCTTCACCGTTCGAAGGGTTTAAAATAATGGCGGAAATCATATTGCTGCGGGAAGGGATATCGCCCATAACTATTTAATTCTAATTAGGAGCTTGCACTTCGGGCAATGTGCAGTCGGTAATATACAGCGGGGTGTAAACACACTTACCAATGCCATTGCAAGAACCACCATCCAGTTGAAGACCGTTGGTCAATGTCTTGCCAGTGCAGAAATTGATAAAGTTGGCATCATCACTTTGTAGATCATTAGCATGTTTCTCTCTTGTGGGGTAACGGTTGCAATTCTCACGTGAGAGAGGCAGATTGTCCTGCTTCGGCATTGGCGGCTCCGTCGCTCTTGCTAGCCTCCTGGACGTTGTTCTGGCTGAGTAGAAGCTGATTATTGTTCCCGCCATTGTTCCCGCCGTTGTTCCCGCCGTTGTTCCCGCCATTGTTTCCGCCGTTGTTCCCGCCATTGTTTCCACCGTTGTTTCCACCGTTTTGCCGCTGACCTTGGTTACCGCGGCCACCTTGTCCGCCCTGGCGCCGACCACCTCTACCTCGTCCGAATGGGAAACGTTGCCCGAATCGGAAACCTTGCCCGAATCGGAAACCCTGCCCACCCTGCGCCTGAACTTCTTGACCTTGCGCGGCCTGGTCATCTTGACCTTGCCCGGCTTGGGGTTGGCCATCTTGACCTTGTCCGGCTTGGGGCTGGCCATCTTGACCCTGTCCGGCCTGGCGTTGGTCATCTCCACCACCTTGGGCAGCGACTTCAGCCTGGCCACCATTCTGACGAGCTCGGAGATCCGCACCAACAACTACATCGAGAAACCCGGACGAGAGAACCAAAGCAAGCAAGAGGTTTTTGTACAGCATGCTGTTCAAACGCTGCTGTGAGGATTGAGAGTAGCAATAAGATTTCTGAACTCAGATGGTCTTTCAAATTTGGGAAGGAAAGTAAAAGGTGACTTTTTCACAGGATGTGTATCGCGCCACAAAATATATGTATAAAAGGTGCACCGCTCCTCGAATATAAAGAATGTAATCATATGGGATGTTTGTGGGGAATATTCCACGATCAACGTGGAATTATTTCAAAAATGAATGATGAAATTTCTCTTTATCGAGTGCGGGAGGACGGGGGGTAAAGAAAAAAGAGTGCAATCCCTCAAAACGACCATATGGACATTTGAAGCACCAAGATTGTGTATGGAGGGAAGAAGAATGGCAAACACATACAAAAAAAGGAGAGAAGAGAGAATGGAGATCAAAAATGAATAGACATGTAGAACAAGGGAAAAAGAGGAATGTAGGGCTGTACAACAGCCGCCAAGGCGGCTATATATGAATGATCGATATGAAGAACCCATATCGAACGCATGAAGCAGGAGTGCTAGAGTGAAACTACAGTGACATCCAAGCTGTCGCAGGGCCGACTGGGCACGGATGTCAAGGGGCACCATGATGCAGGCTGACAGGAGAACCATTTCAGTCATATCCGCTAAGGGTCGGGTTAAGCCAGGTTAGTGAGATCTTGCAGGTTTTGGGTGCTGAGAACATGGCCTCTGGGATTGTCGTTGAGGATGGTGAGGTTGAAGTCCGGAGGGAGGGTTTGAGGTTGAGAGAAGGTTGTACGGTTGGCAGATGCGGCTTAGCGTGGGCGGCTCCGGCTGGCATCGTCCAACACAAACTGCCGCACCTCGGCATGGAGCCAAGCTTCTTCAGACGTCCGTCGCTTGGGCAGCGTTATGCTCTGTGTCAATGCCTCCTGTTTTTCCTCTTGCCATATCTTCTCTTGTCAAAAAATTCTCCCTCTATTTCTCGTTTTGTCCGTCGCTCGTCCTAAACCCTCCACCCAGCTTTCGGCAACGAAGGAGCTGAGCCTTCACACAAACCATCCGCCACACCGAACGAGGAGGTGCTCCGTTCCATATTGTCAGAATCTCGTTTTGCGGCGCATTCATTGTGGGGACTCTGAAGGATGACGGCGACAAAAGAAGCTAGACCAGCAGGGTTTTTACCTCAGATGCTCCTTTTGACACTACAGGGAATACTTGAGCAGTCCATTTCTTCCACATCGGGCTCACTGATCCCCCTTCCTCCCTGTATTTTGCCTGATCCGGAGATCTTGTCTTGCATTGGTACGGATGATCTTACAGTTGTGAACTGATTTCTACAGGCCTGTGTTTGATCCTTCGACCGCTAGTATTACCCGGTTAATTAGTCTTTATGAAACACCTTTATTCCCACCGATACTTCTTTTTGTACTCTTTATCTCTGAACCCTCCACGGAGAATCTCTTCCAAACTCAAAAAACACAGAAGCATCGAAAGTTGTCATCTTTCAGAAACACTACTGGCGTTGATTGCAGGGAGGTCTGTCTGAGATCATTGCTCTGGAGCTGCTTTCGTGACATTCTCTTGGTTCAATGTCCCTTGCCTGACTTCCCTGAGCTGGGAAATAATTTAGCTAAGCATCGAGCGGTCCTGCACCCGGGGCCGAGGCATCAGATTGCTGTAGCTTCGCAGAAGTCCCGTCAAACTACGAAACAAATCCATGCATCAATCATTTCAAACACTGCTTATACAGTACATGTTATGACCGAAATTCGTCCTCTTCCTTCAAAAACCCATAGGTCCTTCCGCATTGCATCCTGCCACAATCTGAATTTGCCAGGATTAAACAAATCCTTTTGCCGCCGAAGACAACGTTATCGAAGTGGGCCATGCACAAGACAAAATGCTCATTTAAATTCCAGTCTTGGGCGCCTAAATGCATAATGCTAATATTATTAAGCGTCCCTTGCTTCGGATTGTTATATCTGCTGATATCCCTTGGGGAGTTTTGGGCACAAACAAACAGGGTGTTAACTTCCCTTCCACATTTAAAACGCAGCCAAACGCAAGATGAGTAGATGAGCGAATAAGTAATAGAATTTCCACAGTTAAACCCTATCCGTCTAAGGACTCGTAAACAGATATCTGCTTCAGAAATTGAGGTGAAACGTCAGGTATTCGACTCCGGGCGAAAATATTGAGGGGCGGAGCAAATCCTCCCATCGCCCAGTAGGGCTATTTTACCATGAGACTCCCTTTCTTATCCCGGCAGCTGGTAGGCGAGGAGATTGCGGCATATAAATACTAGTATCATATACCCCGACCCCGCGCGCAGCCAGAAACCAACCCCGCACTTCGGTCCGGCTGGCCTCATCTCCTCGCAGGGCGAAAGGGCCGGTCGTTCTGGGGACATCGGCTGTCATGCCCTGTCTTAATTTTACTTGCACAGCAGGTATTTATTTAGTTGAAAAGGATATATGCACTTTTCCGCATAATCCGGATGACACGGGACTCGAATATAAAGAAGAAGAAGAAGGACAAATACAAATACAAGTATGAGGTATAAACATTAGTGTATTAAGGACTTGGTGGATTCCCTCCCTCCCCGTCCCTAGAGCGGGCCACTACCCTTTTCATACATATAAGCATTCTTGCAGTGGGTAACTAGCAGCGTATAGCTTCTTGGGCATCTATATGCGGCGCGTGTGCCGTACGGTACTAGTGTGTATGCGACGTAGCGCATGTGCGCGCGACTCCGAAGTTAAATCGCTTATGGATATTGATTGTGTTGTATTTGGTTCTGCTATTGTCATTGCACGAACGTTACATGAGGGCTGGGTAATAACTACCTCTATACAGTGACATAAAATCGGGCCCCCGGTGCAGCATCAGGCATGCACAATACATGTATAAACATATAGTTGAACCCATTGTCTTGGATAGGAAGTTGATTGTATGGACTACGAAAGGGTCGTATAATAATTTTTTTTCTTCTTCTTGTCGTCCCTGTTGGCTACTATTTTACGATGTGTAAAAAAGCGGGTAAGTTGGATATATTCAACCCGGGGGGGGGGGGGGGAGGGAATGAGGACCCTTTTTAGTCATGTGTGAATATGCATATCCTTCTGCTATCCAGCTCCATACGTATAAGTTGAAGGTGGGGTATGTTTTGAAACTGTATGCTGAAAGGAATTTGGACGGTGGATGGGCGAATATGCAGACCTGAGATTTTGTAGCTTATGCAGGCGATAACGTAGTAATGGACAGGGTTGACTGTGGAAATAGTAGGTGGTTTTTGTCCGTGGGGAATATTATTATCATTGTTGTTTTGTTTTCGTTCATATAGTCGTCTGTTATTTACCCAATTCGCCATAAAACGGTTGAAACAACGAGGTATTTATGTAGTTAAAGCACGGATATGCAAATGCAAAAATTGGGAAATAACATGAAGTAAACGCTCAATGCGATCAGAAAAGTAAGTGAAAGGTAAATAAATACCCATTGATCAAATCTTCTACAGCAACCTCCCCTCCATCACAAACGTCGCTTTAGCTGAGAGTGATACCCGGGACACACTAGTCCCGGTCTCATTCAACCTCACCTCAACGCGCAACTGACTCGCCCTCCCGATATCAACCCCCTGCTCAATGGCGTAGGCATGCCTTGAATTCGCCCCTCCTTTTTGGAGTGCCAGGTACGCCGCCAGGGCAGAGCAGCCGCTTGCTGACGCCGTCTCCTCCAGCCCTGCCGCAATCACCCGCACCCGTAGCCGCGTAATATATGGCTCCTCTGTGAAATCCGTCTGCAGCTGGAGGAAATACACGCAGCCACAGAAGGGTGTGGGGGCACCTTCGCCTACCCGTACCGCTCAGCCAGCATCTAAGGTGGGTTCAGGCGCGTAGCCGTGTTCCAGCCGCGGGAGGAGCGAGGGGCACGAGGTGAAGTCAATAAGGGTGAAGGTCATGCCTGGGGCAATGGAGAAGATGGGGTAGGAGGCTTTCATTTTGTCAGTTTCCTCCGGGTGAGGGAGTAGCTGACGCTGGACGGCGAGGACCTCGTCCTTTGTAGTTTCACGGGCGTGGATGTGGATGTTATGTGGGATTTCGATGGCGGCCACCTGGCGAGCGGGATCATAGTGGGCCTGGATAAGACCACCCTCTGTCTCGAGGGTACAGCGGTTGATTGACTTGGGGGCTTGCCGTTTCTGTTGAATTTCTGCGGCCGGTAGGTTGGACCAGTCGCTGATCAAGATGGAGTCCTCGGCCTCGAGCTTCTGGAAAATGTAGTGGGCTGCCCCAAGGACCGCCCGGCCAGAAAAGCTCCGCTCTCCAGTCTTGCTGAATATCTCCACTTTCCGGGATAGGCCAGGCTGGGGGGCATCGTGGAGGAAGACTATGTTCACGTAGCCGAATTCTAAGGCAATGCGCTGCTTTCGAGCCCGGGAAAGGGGCATTGTTTCGCACGCTTACGATCGCTAGCTGGGTTCCGAGATATCTGCAGTTGCGAATGCGAAGGGATATGTTAACTAAGAAGCACACACCCCAGTGCCAAGAGGGCAATATATGTGTACGAGGAGGCCGGTATACCTTTCCGAGGTGAAAACATCCGCAACGACTGCCAAAGTCGGTTAGCGACATATATCCTCCGCCCTTCGTTACGGATACTACTTCAACTAAGTTATGCAGTGGATTGAGCAGTTACTTCCCAAAAGTATGCGGTCCCGCTGCCATGACTGTTGCGAGGACGTGTGAATAAAGATACTGCTCAAAAGAAGGAGTCTGGGCGCGGGGCGTTCAAACAATTGGTATCGTGAGGGGTAGAACAAATGCGGCAGGCATCAATAGCGCGGGTAATCAGTTAGCGGAAGAGAGTAATCAGAAGAGAAAGGAGACGTAAGAGCAATCATGAGTGAATGTTGAAATAAGAGGGCTACAAAACGTTTGAATCCCATGGGCAGATTACAAAAAATCTCGGGAGATATGAGGTCATTGTAGAATGGAGCCTGAAGGCAGGCCTAGGCCAGTCAGGATCTGACGATTTTCTCGCTATCTGCAATATTAGGAGAACAGAGAGGGCAAAAGGTGGAATCGAACAATCCACTGACTTGTTCAGCAACTCAATTGTACCATTCCATCCAAGTGCATTTTGTTGTGTGAACGCGGCCACAGTAACAGTGTAATTCAGAACAAAAGCCGGGATGAAATAATTAACCTACAATTTGTGACAAACTCGAGGGCCCGCAGATCCAAAGCTTAACTTTGCGTTAACTGCCCAGTAGTTATTTAGTTAAGTGCATGAATGTATTTCTCATTTCTCGGCTGATTTTTGATTTACGGGTCCCAATAACAATTGTTTTCTCCTACCAATGAGTAGTTTACTCCTATAAAATATCCCGTTGCCATTCGCTCTCTATTTCCCCATTCGCCCTTCCGATTCGTCTATCACCTTTGGGCTGCAGAGTTTCTGTAGGTGCTCCAGGTCGCGGTTGAGCGTTTCATCCTAATAAATGGCCAGTCTAATCACCAAATTCTTCCTGGGGTCGTTGTATTTCATCCTTGACCGTCATTTATCAAAGAAACACTGCTGTGTATTGTCTAGTGTGGAACCAACGGCAATTGTCTAGTAAACATTGCCTCGCCTGACATGGATCAGTATTGTTTAGGTCTGGTTCAACAGATTCTATAGCAAATTTTCACCGCTTGCATTTATAAGGCACTTGTTTTGGAGGCAGGCAGACCGTGGACTGAGTTTCTATAGGCTAAGATGCGAATTTGCCCATTCGACCCTCTCTACCTCTGGTTCTGCAATGGTGAACGCCGTCTATTTGAGAGAATACCCCATCAATGGCACAATGGCACAATCCGTCCAATTAATTGCTCCTCCCCCGCAGGGCTGATCGAATAGCAGTCATATTGGAGATATCCAATAGCACGCGGGTAGGTAGAGATTTCTGTGCGTACGGAGTAGCTGTTGATTACCCCTGAAGCCGTGCAGCTCCTGTCTAAGAATCAGTGGCCCTCGCGATGACCCCGGAAGTCAACTCTATATAAAATCACACACACAAAGTGGCATTGTCTCTGAGCCGAACCTGAGAGGCTGAGAATAAATTAATAAATAAATGAAAAAAAAAAAAAAATTGTATGTATGCGGGTTGGGGTGATGGGATGGGAATGGAAATGCACATTCCCGTCCCTTCTCTCGTTGACATTTAACCACTAGCTCTGTACCCCGTACATTTTTTGAGTTTGTCTTTCAAAAAAAAAAATTTAGTTTGAATATAGCTTCGAGGGATCAGACAGGCTTTTTTCTATTTGCTTTTTCTTGACAAATTGGGACGATACGACGAGGGGGTTTCAAAAAAAAGTGAAGCGATAGGGACGAAACGCAACCATATCCGATTCACATTATAGCCGACCCGTCGGGAACCGGGGATGGTGATTGACAGGTACTAGGCGCGTGCCGTGGAGGAAAACATATGTAGCAGCTGCATCCTGTTGTTTCCCTTTGTCTTGGATGCAGGGGAGACGGAGAGACAACGCAGATGCGAAAATTTGTGGGGAGATAAGGTGACTGGGGAATCCAAAATGTGACGAACCAGGATTTTGGAGAAGCTGCGGTTGTACTATTATTTCCCGTGTCTTGTTATTCAAAGCTGCTTCGTTTCCTTCAAGAGTGCCGTGTTGTTGAAGTAAGTTCGTCCTAAGATGGGTGGTGTGTTGGCCTGTCATTATCTCCTTGTTTCTAGAAATTCTCACGAAGAGGGTGACTCTTTCCGCCACGATAGAGGGATAGTTAATGTTTTACAGATATCACAACGTCTAGTCAATAATATACGATGCCAATTTTCCTCTATAGCATCTCCCTTTCCACACAGGATGGTCATTTCTCTTCCACAATCCCAGCCCAAAAAATTTTTCGGCATTAAAGTTGATAAGAGCTACATTCACCAAGAAAGCCATCACCGGGTTGCTGCTGGCCACATATCTGGCCACATACTGCGTACATATACATATGCAAGGTAAATCTATCCTCGCCTCGGTTTGTTCCAACCCTCCAGTCTTTCCTAGCCCTGTGGGGGGGGTTTTTTCATTTCGGTCTCCTCTCAGCAACTCACTTGATCGCCCAACCCGCCTGCGCACTCTGTCAACAATGCCTTAGCAGGAAAGTAGGTAACGTAGGGGAAAGCAGGTAAAGCACCATCCACGACATGCATCGTATGCCGCTTCGGATCTCGTTCCTACCTCATCTCTCTCCCCACCACAGGGGCGAGGGCCCTTCCTAACGTTTAACCCAGCACCAGCATACATTCGCCACTTTGTGGGGAGTTCCCTGCATCAGTAATAACACGCTGTGCAGTGTACATCCAATGTCTTATGTAGTTTTATATGACTGTACTGTAACATGTTACAGGGGACAAGCGCGAAAGAGAGAGATATATCCTAAATCCTTCTTAATTTCTCATCTCCTCTCCCCACTATTCTCATATAAAGTGTTGTGTCAATTGGCTGATTCGCGCTTTGTTGTAGCATAGAGCTGGGATGCACGTATATGTATCATTTTGTGTGTGTGTGTGGATGGTGAGATATTTCCGGTGGGGAAATACTGAGAAAGAAGAAAGAAATGGTAAGAGCAGGAGAGAAGAATGCCATGTGGTGGGTATTTCGTCAGACAGCCAGAAGGGAGTAAGGAATACAGGAGATAGCGAAGAGATACGACCAAAGGAGAGCACAGTGGAGTAGAAACAAGAGGCGGGCTATCATGTTCACATTTGACGGAGGTTGAAGGTATAGATTGGATTTCATTGAATAGAATAATAGGTTGAGACATGAAGCAATTCCGTCACGGCACCATAATAAGATTCATGGACTGGGACAGCTGGTCGCATCGTGCACATGCATCTCTATCCAAGTACTGTACCCCTACGTACTGTACATGAATGTACCTGTGTAGGTGAAGATGCAGGGCACAGCATCATGCAGGTATCCCGATACCCCGATGGACCCCTAGTTGTTACCGAGGACTCTGTAGACCGCTTTCCGAGGGTGGCTGGAGATAAGTGATACGGGTTATTGTAGAAGGGAGGAAGAGGCATTGTTTGCTTTTACCTACCAGGGTTTTTAGTCCATCAGGGTAAACAAAGGGGCTCAGCAATCGGTGCTGGAGGCGATTCCAGGAAATATCATGTTGGATATTAGAACGGAATCCGTGTTCCATATTTTATCAAGGTTCGAACAGTTTTGCTGTAAGCTGTAAGTAAGTATATGTTCATGTGCATACATGGACATGCCCTGTACATGTACATAGCTGATAACTGGAGCCCGACGAATATCTATCTGATTCTCAAAACCCCCGTGGAAAAGACATCAGGGGGGCTCAGGCGTAGATATGTTCCCGTCAATATGTCCTTGCTGTCTCCAGCATCCACTCCCTATCTCTCTCTCTCTATTATATATTTTTTAAACTTAAGATTGTAACTCAGGTGGGCGTTTTCAAGTTCTTTCGGCCTCGGGGGTAGGATTCCTTTAGCTGGATATAATGGTGCCTGCAGATGTACTGTACATGTACAACTGGAGTCACTTGCCTCATGATTATCCCCTTCGTCAAATGAACAGGATGACTTCTACCTCAGTCCTGTTTTTCGTTTTCGATCGCCCCACACGCAATACCGACCCAGGTCGTGAGCACGTTGCTGAGTTGAAGCGGGGTTGGCAGATGCTACATCGCATTAAGACGAGAGAGATAAGGGAACCAGATCTGGTACGATGGTCTGATCGTGTGCTACCCCGCCACCCCATATCTGTGTTGCAAAGTCGCACACCTTGGGAGATGTAAACAATGTAACATTATCCCATCCAGATTCCGACCCATCCTCATGATTCATGAGGTGTGTGAAAAGTGTCAGGCATAGAAAGATGGATGGGTTGAAGTGAAGGAACAAGTCAAGCTAGAACAAGGTAGAGAGAGAGGTAACTAGTTAAGTAAACTTGTTTCTGATTTCAGAATTATGCATTTTCCCCCCTCGTGCCAGTAGCTGCGTAAATAATCCCGGATACCTGGGACCATGTGCGCCCTTGTGTGTCATCTGAACAGGGTCTTGATGTTAGAAAAGTGATCCCTCTTACCTTCGTATGTTAAACACATGTACCAAGGTCCCCTCATTCATGGATCGGTTTGGCGTAGAACGTTGTGTGGCGGTCGACATCCATAAGGGGGGTTAGGACTCATGCTCTCTGTTTGATACAATTCAAGAGGTGAACCATTTATTCCGTGGCTAACCAGGCCAGTCGGAAGCTGAGAAAATGGAAACACACACAAGCACAAAAAAAACATCTCTGCGCTTTTACTGGACCGGCTTCTCGTGGTGCTCTTGTAACCTAAGAAAGTTATTGGATCAAACATTCAGCTAACCTACCGTAGTTCTTCGGCAGCGATAAGTTGCCCACTAAAACGAGCACCAGCCCGATGATAGATCGAATTACCCGATCGAGTACGGAGTATGTAGCTGCAGGTGGAAAAATATAAACAAGTAGCTCAGCAAACTCAACAAACAAATAAATAAACCTTGTGGAGGGCGATTAAAGAATTCCATCCCAGAGTGATATTTTCGAGACCCTGTTCTACATAACAGACATGAGTGAAATTGACGTCGAAAATAAAAATGGACGAATTGTGGGAGAAAAAAAGACAAGAAAAAGAAACGAGAGCGAAGAATAATAGCCGCATCATCGACCATGTAAAGTAGGAACGGTACCCACAGACGTTGTTTGGGGGTTTGGGAGCAATAATTGATCCTCTTGTCGTATTATTTTAACCATTTTTGGGTCTTGCAACTACCCCAATACTACCATAACTCACGGATTAGCGCCGAACAAATTGCTACCCTTGAGGTTCGGCTGGAACTCGAAGCATCAGAAGGTAGAAGACTACTACTGTTTCTGGGCCGGCCCGGAATTTTCAAGAGTTTGTATTTTGCTTAGTCCAGCAGATCCTGCGGCGCTGCGCCTAAGGAAGATGGTGACGACGATAGTTGTCCAAACGGATGAATTCAACCCAGGAGGTCAGTGGACCGAATCATGATCGGATCCTTGGAAAACCCAGGCCTTCACACAAACTAGCTAGGGTAAGGGCCGTTGGAAAAGCTGGAGAATTCTTGATTTCAATCCATCACAGTATGTACCTACACTTGAATACTGGTATTTTCTATTTCCGTTATTGTTTCCATGCGTCTGGTGGCATTTCGGAGGCTTAAAAGTTGATTGTGTTTGGTATTATTATCCAAAACCGCTTCAATCTTTATGCGAGGGTTTTTCTTGATTTCATTCGATATTCATGTTGTCCCGAAGCCGTCCAAGGCGCTTGTCAAGGGCTCCACAACACGTCTCTTTTTCGTTCTTCTTTCAATCACTCGGATTGATTTATTGATCTGCACGATGGCCCATCGATGCGGGTTTACAGGCTTTCCACAGCCCTAAAAAGGTTGAAAAGTGGAACATGCCGTAAGCTGGAAGAAACGGGCCCATCTGGTTCCGTTCCCCATTTTCAGTTTGGGGGGAAAAAGGTCATAAAAAGCAAATCTCAGTAAGCGAAAAGAATTTGTGAGACAGCGAGTTTCACCTTTTGACATGCAGCAGTGGCAGCAGCACCAGCAGCACCAGCAGCGCCAGAAATCGTTGCTCTGTCATCTTTATCCGCCTAGGTAGCTAGTCTGGAGATAGGACTCAAATATCATTGAGCGAGGGCATCAATGGACGAAAGCAGAGGGATGACAATACTGAGGTAATTATTGCTAGTAACTTACTTACTTATTATTATTATTATTATTATTATTAGATCCTATCCTAGGCAGGATCATGAAAACAGCTGCAGAACGAATTCGCATCCAGGCCCTGTTATTCCTCGTAAACTATTAAATGACTAGTCTTTTTCCACAACAAATAACAAAACACTGGAAACGAATAGGCCAATCAGTGTCCCAGGATGCGATGTGGACATCCCCAAGTGGCGTGGCCCAGATATGCCGGGGAAAGATGCAGTTCCTGTGACGCGAGCTGCTTTGGCTTCGGCAGAGAGTTTAAAATATCTGAGGCAAAAGTAGAAAACGGGAACGAAAAAAGGGAAAACGAAAAATCCGTGTCAGAATGTTCTGATAACATTTTCTAGTGCTGAGTGGATCTACAGCTTTCCGGTATGGACCTGTAGGATGTAGTAGGATATGCACCTCTCGGTACCTGTAGGCTGTAGGCTCCATGGAGGCTGTCGCACCAGCCTGCTGCGGCCGCTTCTGGTCGATAATCAATCACATTACATATCGTGCACTCGAAGGTTAGCTAACTTATACATTAACTTATGTTTCTCCCAGCGGACAAGTTCCAGGCTCTTGTTTTATTTTTCTCTTTTTCACCTTGTGTTCGTAAGACAGGACGGAGTCTGCGGGCTGTTTGAAGCATCCTTTGGATTCTTTCAACGTCTTTTTTAGATACTTCTTTTATCTCCATCTCGAGACTGAACATTTCCCCATTTCCCCATTCGAAAAGCAATTGTTGCTTTTTGCCGGTTCTGCTTACTGCTGGGCCATATACAGGTATTCTAACTTGGAAGTCATTCATTATATCAACGCCTGGAGTGCTTTTGCAGAAGGTATATAATTTATGTGATTTTTGATTCTGCCCACTCACTCACTCCACCTTCTTTCACATTCTCTCACAACAACATGACACCCAATCACTCTCATTTTTTGTTTGCATTGTCTTGTTTCTGTGTTTCTGTACTCAGGATAATGACTGACGATATATTTCAAATGCAATTGATAGCTGATGGGTTCCATGGCGTGAGATGGTTGCCACCGCAGCAACCAAACGTCCAATATTATCTCCCAACTCACGCCTCTTATCATGGAGGATGCAGTGACGACGTGACGTGTAGCTATAAACATTTGCCGTCAACATCTTCGTAACTTTTTCAACAAACCTATTCGATTCAAACCCTGTCAGAGCTGGCATCGTTTCTGTTGTATCACAAGTTCACAATCCATTGTGTACTCTTTTCTGGTCTCTCTTTGCGCTGCATTGTTTCGCCGTTATATCGACCATTTTTTTCTCCGCTATACTTACCGGTCTTATTGCCATTGCCACTGCTGCTGCAACTATCACAATATCCCGCCCTTGGACCATGGCGAGCTGTCAATTCGCCAGTCCTCATTGCAGAGAGGACTCTGCTTGGGTGTGGATCGCTGAACACTACAGCCAGCCCGAGACATATGAAATCCCCCTACGCACCATGTATGCCCTGAATTCAACTGCTGGGGTTAATTCCTCTCTCTCTCTTCTCCCCAAGAGCCCCGGTTCAAATGCTGTCTCACCTTTCTCCCGTGAATTCGACGGCAACGCGTTCCCTCCATCGCGTTACAGCCCCGGACGCAAGGATGACAAGAACCCCGCACACAACATGAACAGCACTACCGCGATTTTTAAGATGCACCTTATGTCCCAGATATCTCAATTGCCTTCTCAGCCATGTTCTCTACCACCCAACTTTATTTGTTCTTTTGTCCGCCGCTGTCTCCCGGAAGACCTCGCTCTCGTTGACTTTCCCCAGGCATTGACGGCTCTAGACTACCTTCGGGACCTTGAGCAGCGTCGTGGCAAAGAGATCAAAACTGCCTTGGAGAAACTTGGTGTGCTTGATGATGCTTTTGACAAAGATGATCTTGTGAAACGGTATCCTGGAGTTTCAAGCTGGATTGACTCAATCATGGAGAAGGACAGATATGCTGCTGCTCTATACTCACAAGTCTATCTCCGTCTTAGATATTGGGTAAGCCTCTAGCATGCGAACAGTTTCCCTTGTTTGACGTTGAAAATATTTTTTATTCAATGCTAACATTTGGCGTCAGACTCTAATTAACGAGATGCTTCTACCCCCTTTCAACAAAGCAAAATGCGTTGCCCATGCTAAACACGCTTATCCCCGCTGTTATATCTGTCCGGCTTGCTGCGCACGTTTGTGAAAGGATGCTCATGGAAGAACGTCATACGTTCTTTAGGTATATATGCCAAGTAGAAGATAAAGGCCAACGCGTACTCGATCCGCTCATCTTAAAGGACAGGCGGCCGGGGGAGTCTACAGGATGGCCTGTGGTGCACGAATATATCAACAAATTCATGTGTTCAGCGATTGATATCATCAACGAATGCTTCGAAATCAACAATCGGGACAGCCTCGAGGAACAATCTGGATACAACAGAACCAGTAAGGGCCGAAAGGTCGATTCGGGAATCAGCTTTGGATCTAATAATGACTACGGCCGCCCGTCAACCAGCAGCAGCACCGGTAACACAAACAACAACGATAGCAATACCAACATAAACCACAACTACAGCGGCAGCACCAGCTCCGTCAACGGCGGATCCCTCAACAAACCACTCCCACCATCCCCAACGCCCAAAACGGTCAAAATGCCTAAAACACCTAAGGCTAGCAAGACGAGCAGTAGCTCCACACTTGAACGCATCGGCAAGGAGCTGCGCAAGATGCGCTCGCGTGGCGACTTCAACGAGGACAAGCCGCCCAGGTCATCGCGCAGCGTCAGCACGCTCCGCAAAATGCGCTCCACGAGCATTCTGGGCGAGCGCGATCGAAATCTTGGCAGTAGCCACGGTGAGAGCGAGTTTGATGCTGAGGAGTTTCGACGAAAGCGGATGATTTGGGAAGCGAAGCATAATCACAACCATACGAGTCAGCGCGTGATATAACGTGCGAACCTGAGATTTTTCTTTTCTTTGAACCCAATCGTGATATTTGTTACGGAACGAATTGGCATATTTGCTTTCCATTCGTTTTAATCTTGTGTTTATAATAACTTATTTTTTTCGTTCTGCCACAATACAACGTATGTGAAACGATATCCGCTCACTTATGGAAATGACACGCAACATGAAACTGGACGGGCCGCTCTTTCCTCTTCTTCTTTTCCTTTTTTTCTCCAATATTTTCTTCTCCGAAAATGGGGTGGGGGAGTTTGTTGTTTTGTTCTGATCTTTCCTTTCCCATCTCGCTATGTCGTCGTTCATTCAACGAGTTATGTTGATGACGGAGGGAGGAACATTCTCTTTCGTTGCGATGACTACCTACCTACTCGCCTCGTTTCCTGTGCTGCTATCATACCGCTACAGGCTCAACGGCATTTCTGTTTCTTTTCCCTTCTTAAAATTACCCGTTTTCGTTATTAATTTTGTTCATGATACGAGCTTTTATCAAGCCCCTACATACAAGCTGCTTTATTTGTTTACCCCCCTCTCCCTTTGTTTTTTTGTCCGTGTGCAACCCAAAGCTGCGCTCCAGATCGGGAGAAGCTGGTGTACCGTGTCCAACCTCGATATCCAGAATTCCTTTTCATTGCTCTTTCAATTCCTCTCTATGCACCTATTCTTTCTTTGATAATTTCTCTTACTCTGTTGCGACGAACACCGGAGCAAGCGGCGTATTGGTAGTTGTGGAGTGCGCTTTTTGTCTGGAGATAAAGACTTGCTGCTCTGCGATACCGTTACACTAAATCCTTAGCACTTGCATGCATACTATTTAATAACCATCCCAGGATTGTTGATCTGAGGCCCCATTGCGCGTTTATTACACTTTGGTTCTATTCGCGTGGACACGTGATATATTGTTTTGATTTACTTCGTTTCCTTCTTTGCACGACTTTCGTTTTTTCCTTCCTTTTTTTTTTTTACAAGAATCTTTGATGCTGGATGCAAAACCCGTGGGGCCCCCAAATAAAGTAAGAAAGCGAATTGAACGATTCGGGTTGAGAAAGAAAAGAGAAAAAACAACACAAAGAAAAAAAATGGCGCAACAACGACAAAACGGTTGCTTTTTAGGTTTTACGGCGACGAGGTGAAAATGGAAAAAATGGGGCCGGAAAAGTTAAAAAGGAAGACTAAAAAGGGCCTCAGTTCATTTTAATTCTGTTTGAAGAAAGATCATGGGCTCCCACGAGCAGGAAATGCGCACTGCGAAATGCAGAACGCGGGCCTGGAAGCGCATGGGCGCAAAGGTGGGAAATTCATTCCTTTCTTTCTTTTTTCTTTTTTCTTTGCTTTTTGATCCTCGACCTTTCCACATGGCTTGTTCAGATCGGCCGCCCGACGCGTTCATGTTACCATGCGAGGTGGAGAGAGGGCGTGTACCATCTTCGATGGTTTCCTGCTGTGCTGTGCGCGCTTTGCTCTCTGCGGTGCCGCATCCCTATCTATAAATGCACGAACCTTTGGTGTGATTGGTTTTAACCTGCGATGTGAGCTGGTCAATTGATACTTAATTTCGTTTCATTTTTCTGTTGTTTTTCTTTCGTTTCTGGAGCTGGCTTTTCGTTTTGGGATGCTCACCACGTTGACGATGACATGATGAACACACTAAGCGCTTGTTATTTTTGTTTTTGTTTTGTTTTTTTGTGCAGTACAGTACATGAGTTTACGTATGAAGCTGCTCTGTACTGCTATTGGGGGAAAATGATTTAATGAGTGGTTGATTGGGTGACTTGACTGGCTTGGTTTATTCTTTTGAGAATGTATGTATGTTGGGAAAGAGGATGGAGCAGGGAGATACGGTAAAAACAAAACAGACTAATGATGGGGATAGTGATTGAATTCAATTGGCGATGGGGTATGCTCTCTTCATCCCGGCCAATACTTGTCTTTGACATCTTGCTATCATGAAAATGTACGGAGTAGAGCTCGTTAATTAGTTAGCCGAGGTCCACTGAGCGCTTCCCCACGGCGAATATGTATACAGGCCACGGACCACGCAACTTGCAAGTGAGGGACCCGCGAGAGCCTCGGAGCCCAGAAGTTTCCAAAGTCCTACCCCTCGAATCGATGAGACCATCTCACAGCTAACGAATGCCTGGGGAATATTGCATGGACTTAAAACCAAAAATATCCCGAGGTCCGCTCGGATCAATCTTCGACCGCCTCCAGAGCTGCCTTGCAACGACCTCCTCTCCTAATTGACCTCTTAGAACTGGCAAAGCTGCCCGTTTTTTGGTTGCATGAAATGAACGACTGTTTTCTTGCTGCGTCTTCTGCATCTTGTCGAAACCAGAATTCATAATAATAATAATAATGGAGTCCGGGAAACAGTTTGGTAGTGCTCTTCCATGGGCTGAGCCGGCCTGGTGAGCTTTCAACGAAGCCCTGTTATTTTGCGGCCTGTTATTTTGCGGCACTTTCACTCGTTTTGTCTTTATTACATTGCCTGGGGAAGGACATGTTTTATAGATAAGGGAGCAACAAAAAAATTGATGCTTGTTGTTAACACTTCAATTAATTGCAGGTACTCCGGTCGCCCTTCGCCATAATACAACGAATCCCACTTCAAACTGCGCGATGCTGTGCGCAAAAGGGGGGAGGAGGTGTGCCACACTCACTACCTTTCCTTCCCTACCTCA
>NW_001813978.1:1814737-1834096 GCF_000149585.1 Histoplasma mississippiense
TTGTTCCATTGCATAGAACATCACGTTGAGAGAAGGAGAGGCGAAGAATGGCGGGCACTCGGAATGGTGCCGGACGACGTGTATCAAAAATGCGCCCGTGACGGGCTCCTGCTCCCAATCGCCTTTGGCAAGTCAATCCCGGAGGAATTTGCACATTACCCCATCATTGGCGGTATCAAGGCCAAGGAGTGGAATGGGTTCCATGACTTTGTGTTGTGGGATGAGCTGTGCCGTAGCGAGTCAATTTCCAGTGTCTTTGTCGGGTTGGTGGGTTATTTTCATCCCCCCTACGCTTCCATGGGAAAACTATACCCTGCATGCATCTGTATACTTACTGACTCTATATGCCTTGTTCCTCTAGACTGTGGGAGCGCCACCTATCCGGCAATTCGCGTCGAAGTGGTTGCAGAAGAAGGTTTTGCCGGAGATCCTCAGCGGCCAGAAGAGGATCTGTCTTGCTGTTACAGAGCCTTCTTGCGGATCTGATGTTAGGAACCTAGCGACGACGGCGGAGAAATCTGCGTGCGGGAAGTATTATATTGTCAATGGAGAGAAGAAGATAAGTTTTCTGGAAAACAGTTCTCATTCACCAATTAATGTATAAATAAGCTGACGTTGCCTTCACTGGATCACCAACGGCATGTATTCAGACTATTTCATGGTAAGTTCTTATTCAAATTGGTAAAAAATACAGGCAAATGAAAGCAATGGAAAGAAATCCCAGCTTCCAACAATCCCAGGTCTGACTATTCTTGCTAGACGGCCGTCCGAACAGGTGGCCCTGGCGCGGATGGTATTTCCTTCCTCCTGATCCCGCGCACCGAAGGCATCCGGACGCGCAAAATCGAAATCGGCGCTGATGGCCTCAGCGCCACCACGTATATCATCTTCGAGGACGTCAGGGTCCCCGTGGAGTACCTCATCGGCTCCGAGGGCCAAGGATTCCGATACGTCATGAGCAACTTCAACCACGAACGTTTGTGGATTGCGTTCCAGGCCCTTCGCAATGCTCGCACCTGCTTGCAAGACGCAATGGCGTGGGCTATGAAGCGCGAGGCATTTGGCATGAAGCTAATCGACCAGCCGGTCGTGAGGTATAAATTCGGCTCGATGGCTAAGGAGGTCGAGGCGCTGCAGGCGTGGACGGAGCAGATCGTTTACGAGTTGGATCATATGAGTTATCAGGATGGAAATCGGCATTTGGGCGGTGTTACGGCGTTGTTGAAGGTGAAAGGCGGACAGATGAACAAGTTCGTTGCGGACAACTGTGTCCAGATTATGGGAGGGTATGGTGTTTCCCCATACGTTGCCACCATTATCGTCTCTCTTTTCCTTTCCTTTCCATTTTACAGTCAAAGGTTGTCTGGGCTTTTTTAACCCGTTTTGAAACCGCTAGGCTTGGCCTCACAAAGACAGGGCAGGGTTCTCGTATCGAGGCAATTTCGCGCGGCACCCACTCATTAATCGTCCCTGGTACGTTTAATCTTCGGTGGAATAACCGGTAGTGGTTCTCAATACTAACAATCTATGTTTTGTGTAGGTGGATCCGAAGACGTGCTCATTGACCTGGGAGTGCGAGAGGCACTCAAGCTCTCAGCTGCTAAGGTGAAGAAAGGCGCAAAGATGTAAATTTGGAAAAGAGAATGGTTCTTGGGGATTTAACACCAGGCCGTAGAGGCTGGTATAAAATAGAACTGGCAAATGCTGTCCGAGGAATGTTCTCAAGGAGCTCACACATACGCTTCCCAACTCATCATACCTTCCCCTTCGCTTCGGCATAGTATATTTTTATTGTTTCCGACATATTTGCTGGTTCATCCCAAACTGATATCTCAAGAATTTGCAGTCATTTCTTTTTGCATCCCCCCCCAATACAATCCTCTGCTTTCACTAAATGCATTTTTCGTGTGCTAGATTACCCAATTTGCTACTAACAGGAATCGGCCAGAAGCGTTTGTTTGAAAACCCATCAGTACCAAATTTCCCTTGATAAAATAATAATAAATATTGCTAGTAGTATTTATGTGAAGGACAAAACATACTATGATGTAATATGTTATATGGCTCATGGCGTCAAACGTAGTCATTTATACGGCAGACTACACTACCACGTATGTCATTAGTGTTGGGGGGATTGGATTGGGTGATTCGTACCCTCTATACCACCACGGCGCTGGTGGTGATTGAGCTCTTTTGCCCTAGTGGCCTAAATAATTAGAGCTGTGTGCTGACTCAGCTTCCAAAGTTCCAAACCTATCCAAGCATCATGATTAGTACTTCAGACCTCAAATTGTTGTGCTCTCGCTCCTTGCTATTTGGAATCATGTTTGCTTCAAATACACATTAACGGCCTCCACACGGGAAATATGCTTTTTTAGCGGTTTGTGGGGAAACTGTTCCTATCGCAACGGATCACAAGGGCATTGGATTCCGGCGCGCTGCTCTGGATGGGAGCAAACACCCCATTGATTCGCACAGAAATAGCCCAAAGTCAGACATACCTATAGAACATGATATTCAGATACTATACATTTCCCTGGCGATTGGGGGGATTGGTGCTTTTTGTTGCTGCTTCACTCTTTACCTCCCACGCTACCGGGGGTCCCTCAGTCAATGTCGCTCTACAGACCTCATTCAATGCTGCACCATATCTGGTAGAGCTTTTGTATGTTTCACTTCTCCGTGGGAGAGGCCCCTCTTGTCTTCTCAGAGATGGTGTCAGTGTTCTAAGCTAATTATGAGCCTAGAGAAACCGCTGCAGATGAGAATTCTACCAGCTATTTCCCCCTCCTGGATCGCATCTCTGAAGGAACATTTACGGAAATTACAACGGAAAAGGGCCTCTACGAACGATTTATACAACTATTGCAGGAAGATGGACACCTTACTCATCCAGAGTCTATTTCTTCCTTTAAATTTGCGTTATCATTACGGTCCACTGCGCCACGGATAGAAGCTCATTATCAATATTATAATACGTCGGTGGAGCCATCGCTGATGATCGCGCAAGATGCGGTTTGCACTGTATGGGCGCATTACGATGGCGACCAGTATTGTTCACCCAGTTTAGAATATGCGCAGCAGAGTGTGTCTTGGGATGGGTGCGTGAGTGATGCTCCCGTTTTATGGAGAATGGGGAGCTGATGTAGTTCGCGCATTGACAGACACGATCGAGCTTTGCCGTTTGACAGAGTGTTTGGAGATTCTTCCCTGCCTCCATTGATACTATATGCGGATGTGGAGTCGCCTCTCTTTGGTGGATTTCACCACCAACTTATGCAGCAGGCTAGGGATGGCCAGTTCTCGTACAGAGTTCGATATCGGCCGGCTAGCTCTGCAACATCGAGGCCGCTTTTCGTCAATGGATACGGGGTAGAGCTTGCGCTCAAACGGACTGATTATATCGTGATCGATGACCGGGATGCGGAGCAGAGGGTTCTGAAGGATACAGATACAACGAAGCCTGAATTAGCACCAGCTGAGGATCTGGAGAACGAGCAACCTGCTGACTTGAAACCATTATCTGCCTCCGAAGTTTCTACCCTTGGCGTGAATGCTGCCAGCTTCATTATGAGCAGCGATGACCCGTTCGCGACCCTGTTAAGGTTATCGCAGGACTTCCCGAGACATTCATCAGCGATTGCTGGCGCCAGCCGTACCTCAGAATTTACTCAAGAATTTGAACAAAATAAAGCCAACCATTTACAAACAGGTCGCAATGTTATATGGGTCAATGGCCTACAAATTGAGGCTCAAACCGTCGATACATTTTCACTTCTCGACCATCTCAGACGTGAGAGGAAGTTGATAAATGGCCTTCGGAAGTTTGGTCTATCTGCGCGACAGGCTGTGGACCTTCTGACCAACCCAACCATCTCCAAGAGCCTAGGAACTGACGATTCCATCAGATATGATTATAGAGATGAGCTTGAAGGTGGCGGTGTGATCGTTTGGCTGAACGACCTTGAAAAAGATCATCGGTACGAGGGGTGGCCGAGGGATCTTCACTCCGTGAGTAGCCTTGAAATATTCCCTTCTCCCATTCTCTTTCTATGAAATGGAGATACTGTCATGGATACAAGTCTAAGTTCATCATAAATAGCTATTCATAATGACGGCTCATGGCCAACTTCCCCCAGTTCGCCGTGATATCCACAACGTCGTCTTCCCAGTTGATTTGGCGTCGTCAGAGGATGTTAGCGTAGTTTCTCAGAGTCTTCTAAGGGCCATTAAAGCGAGGATACCGGTTAGATTTGGTATTGTGCCATTGGTCCACAATGAAAATGCTCAAGGGCAAGCCAAAATTGTCCATCACCTTCTGGATACTTATGGCCTTGGCGCTGTGATGAACTACTTACAAGCTGTAAGTCTCCATTCGATTTTGTGTATTGATTTTGCGAGTTAATATTTTCTCATAGTCATTGTCCGCAGACAAAGTTGGCTCTCCAGATCAAGCCAGTTTCACTGCTGCGTTGGAAAACCATGAGTTGCGGAAGGATCGCACGCCCCTTACTTTTGAAGATGTTTTGAGTTCGGACAATTACGACCCGATAATTTCCAACACCAAGTCCTACCTTAAGCGGTTGGCAGTTGAAGGAGATATACTACCATTCTTTGTGAACGGTGCTACTTTAATGCGTGAGGGAAACTTCCTTCAAAATATGATTGCAGCACTCTCTAAAGACTTGGAGCATCTTCAACGACGTGTTTACGAAGGCGATTTTGAAGAAGATATTTGGATTCCGTCTCATTTTCTCCAAGAAGCTCTGCAGAGCCGAAGCCCTTTACTCATCCCCGAGAATCCTAGTGAAATTCAGATCACTGACCTCAACGAAATATGTGCCAATCATCAGAATGTTTTTGACACCATTTTGCGGATCCCTGCGAGTGTCGAATCGGACGATCCGATGTTGGACTGGAATAGTATCATTTTGATAGCCGATCTCGACAGTGGTGCAGGGGCTGAGCTGCTTAGTTCCCTTTTAGAACTTCACAAAAAACATCCTGGAGTTGAAATTTTACTGCTCCATAATGGTGAGAGCTCATCGACTCCGGAAGCCCTGTCGACAAGACTCTATAGCATCCGGAATGGCCGTGACCTTGACCTGGCCGTTGTCACTGCAACCCTTGCTTCTAGAAATGATGACTCGGCCTCAGATTCCGCAGCTGCATCCGCTTATTGGAATACTGTTCAGTTTCTGGCGAAAGAAATTGGATTTGGAACTAGCGAAATTGGAATGGTGGTAAATAGCAGGATTCTTGGCCCTCTGCCGTCATCGACCATTTTGGACACTGAAGACTTAGAAAGCTTGCTTATGTACGAACACTCAAAGCGTATCGGAGTACTAGCAAGGGTGGCTTCTGAGATGGACTTGGATAGCAACATCCTTGATCCCCTGAGCCTTTCGAGGATGCAGGCCGTCCTCTCGCTGTCAGTGACCTCTGGCATATCAGAAAGTATATATAATTACGGCCCAAGTGCACGCACTCGTGTATTTGAAAAATGGAGTGGCATTCATACTGCCATATCAGTTTCAAACTCGGATGACCCCTCAATCAACATTGTTGCGACAATCGACCCAACAACAGAGGAAGCTCAACATTGGGTTCCTATTCTGAAAGTACTATCCGAACTAGTTGGTGTCAGTTTGAAACTATTTCTCAATCCCCGGGAGGAAATAAAAGAATTGCCAATTAAACGGTTTTATCGACATGTTCTCGACGTAGCCCCATCCTTCAACGAGGATGGCTCCCTGGCGAAACCGCAGGCTGTCTTCCATGGTATCCCTGGCGAGGCGCTACTGAATTTAGGAATGGACGTACCTCCGGCATGGCTTGTAGCTCCCAAGGAATCGATACACGACCTCGACAACCTCAAACTGAGCACACTTAGAGCAGGCACAAATGTTGATGCTATTTATGAGCTGGAACATATTCTCATAGAGGGTCACTCGCGGGATATCACTCAAGGAGGACCTCCAAGAGGAGTCCAACTGCTCCTAGGAACAGAGAAAAGCCCTCACTTCGCAGATACCATCATTATGGCCAATTTGGGCTATTTCCAATTTAAAGCTCAGCCGGGATGCTGGAAGATAACATTAAAACCGGGCCAGAGCGAACGCATCTTCCACATTGATAGCGTTGGTGGGCTCGGTTCTAAACCTACTCCCGGCGACGAGAGCAACGACGTAGCCCTTCTTTCCTTCCAAGGGAAGACCCTCTTCCCGCGCATCTCCCGCAAACCAGGTTATGAAAATGAAGATGTGCTCGATGAGGTCAATAAACCAGCCGCAGCCGCAAAGGTCTTCCTAGCAAAAGGCTTAAACTTTGCGTCCGGAATTTTACACCGCCTAGCCGGTCCCGCGCAAGGAAGACACGCGGACATAAACATTTTCTCTGTTGCCAGCGGTCACCTTTATGAACGCATGCTCAATATCATGATGGTCTCCGTTATGAAGCATACAAAACACAGCGTGAAATTCTGGTTCATCGAACAATTCCTCTCCCCATCGTTTAAATCTTTCCTCCCCCACCTCGCCGCTGAATACGGCTTCTCCTACGAAATGGTCACCTACAAATGGCCGCACTGGCTTCGCGCCCAGACGGAAAAGCAACGCATTATATGGGGCTACAAGATCCTCTTCCTGGACGTCCTCTTCCCGCTCTCGTTGGATAAAGTCATCTTCGTCGACGCGGACCAGATCGTCCGCACGGACATGTACGAGCTCGTCACGCTGGATCTGGAAGGAGCGCCGTACGGCTTCACGCCAATGTGCGACTCGCGGACGTCCATGGAAGGCTTCCGCTTCTGGAAGCAAGGGTACTGGAAGAACTTCCTCCGCGGCCTCCCTTACCACATCTCCGCGCTGTACGTGGTCGACCTGAAGCGATTCCGGGCCATCGCTGCCGGGGACAGGCTGCGTGGGCAGTACCATACCCTCTCGGCCGACCCACAGAGTCTGAGCAATCTGGACCAGGATCTACCGAATAACATGCAAAGGATGTTGCCCATCAAGAGTCTGCCGCAGGACTGGCTGTGGTGCGAGACGTGGTGTTCGGATGAGTCGTTGGCGACGGCGAAGACGATTGATTTGTGTAATAATCCGTTGACGAAGGAGCCGAAGTTGGACAGGGCAAGGAGGCAGGTGCATGAGTGGACGGTTTATGATGAGGAGATTGCGGCTGTGCAGAGGAGAGTGTTGGAGAAGGAGGAGAAAGAGAGGATGGGAGCAGTGATTGAGGGGGGTGATGAGGAGGTGCCTCAGAATGAAGGTGGAGATCACGGAGATGGAAAAAACGAGAAGCGTAAGAAGGATGAGCTGTAAGATGTATTTACCTGTTAGATAGAGAACTTTTATTTGAATTTCCAAAATGTTGTGTTATGTATGTACAGGACCATTCTCTATCTACCTAATATCGTACCGTATAAATGGTGAAATTCGAAATTCACAAGAGCGAAAAGGGCTATTGGTTCGGCTGATGTTCCACCATGTTCATCTGATGCGTGGTATTTTGTTTTATTTTTGATTTTGCTTGGTCTTACCATCAACTAAATACGTTTGGTTCGACGTGACTCCGTCTCCTCCACCCACCGGTCAAACCCCTCATCGCCCCTTCCGTCTCCCAAATTTGTAAGTGATCATCAATTTTTACAGTATGTAAGATACATGTATACATTACAGTACACGCACATGCTCAAGACACGTACACCGGAATCGTGGAGCAATAACCATGACTGCACTAAACGGTAGAGACAGATCGAGTCGATAACAACCTCTTGCTGAGGGGCCAGGCCAGGTGGTGCTCTCCCTCTCTCACAATGACGTGGTTTGTCGAGGGGAACTTGTCTCCCTGGTCACGAATTCTGCCCCCCCCCCCCTAAAAACACCCTGACGAAGCCCAGAAAAAAAAATATGCCAGTAACGAAACACGTATCGGGGTAGAGACAATAGATACCACATGTCCGGGAGGGAGTAACTACACTAGCTTGTGGTTTGCGAGAAGGGGAGCGGTTGCCGCGGCGAGCACCTCGACATTTGTGCCACGTCGGAGATACCGAGTCCGATAAATATCCGCTGCTGTAAGGGGAAGGGCGGGAAGGGAACAAGTCGCTCGCGAGACGGCAGCTGACCAACCTCAAATGCCCAGTGGGAGTTCATTTTGCGAGCGTGAGACTGCTCCAACAAGGTAGGTGAGACAAAGTCTGGTCACTCCCGCGGGAATTTCCCTATATTCCACTTGCGACGGGCCGGGCGAAGAGGTGAGCCAAGAATGGCTCACATTTGCCCGATGAGCCAACGCGCCCTAGCCGGCCGAGCCTTGGCCAAGCTTGGCAGGGAGGACGAATGAACCAAGCAGAAGGGGATAAAAAAAAAGGGGGAAAACAATATTGCGGATACCCGAACCCACAGATACAGGAAGGAAAGTCGAAAACGAATGGAAGGTGAAAGGTTAAGAAACAAAACACTGCTCGCAAATCTTCTCACTTCGGGCCTGTGTTATGCCTCTCTTCTCTCCTTTTCTTCTGCATGGCCCTCCATTTGGCGGCACACTGTTCCTTAGTCCTGGTATGCCCCATGAGCTCGCTCACCTGGCTCCAGAGGATAATGTACGGGTCAATATGATATATGTCCTCTGGCGCAGAACAACCAGCGGCGTTCTCATCCTCGGGGGCCTGGGCAGTTCTCCATTGCCGCACAGCATTTTCGAGACGCACGCACTCTGCATCAGTCCATGACCCATGGTTTTGGGTGTCGCGATGCTGTACATGTTTCCGAAAGCGCGTGTTGACGTCGTCTCGGGAGCGGCCCAAGATACGTGCGATCTTGGCGAAGTCGGACCCGTATTTTGCATGCAACGCGGCTAGCTCGTCATCCTGTTCCCTGGTCCATTGGCGTGGCTTTTGAGAAGTAGCCACGTAGTGCGAGCGCATATAGCGATGCACGTCTTTGCGTCTGCGACAAGGCATGAGGGCGTACAAAAGCTCCCAGAATTTGGGTCTTGTCATGATGGATTCCGGGCACGGGAAGTCGGCACGGTCAGTCTCACGGTGTTGGACCATGCGACCAAAGTCCTCACTGGACATGTCGTTGGCTTGGCAGAACTGGGACTTGAAATCCTCAATGGCAGAGATCTCTGCTGCCGAATGTCTGCCCGTCTGGTTAGGTTTGTCCTTTGGCTTCCGTGGTTTTTTTGCCCTTGTTGACGGCTGGAGGTTGGTTGTGGGAGTAGCGGCATGTTGGTTCAGTTGTAATCGGTGCTGTGGCTCAGGCACATTGAGGCTTCCAGCCGCTGCCGGAGGTTCTACCAGAAATTGTTCAACATGGTGGAGAGTACTCTCCTCGGGGCATCCTGGAACCAAGGCACACGCGTCAATGGGTGTGACCCAATGAATGTATATATATGCAACATATAAAGGATGGAACATATATATATATATATATATATATATAAATATCGGGAAGCCAGAAATACAAGAAGAAACACAACGCGCCACAACGTTTCGATGGAGAAAGCATCGAACGAGGGAGAGAGGGGAAAAGACAAGAGAAGAGGGGGCTGTTGATGCCCGCCTCTCTGGCTATCCAGAAGAGAGGGAAGAGCGGTTTATATAACCCAGAGCAGAAGAAACACGAAGAGAGAAAATGCCGAGTCCGGCAACAAAGGTGTACGTACTGCTTTGTGAACAAGTAGTACCGTGGTGGACATTCCGCCAGGCCAAAAAGCAGTCAACATAGAAAAAAAAACAACACAAACGGACGCATCCGCCGTCGTACAAAGAAAGAGCAAGTAATGATTTGAACCGCAATGCTGGCAGTGCAAATTACATTACTTACTTTGTTTGTAAAAGCAACTATCGGGCTGAATGCCACTGACCGCAGCACCATGAGGATGATCACCAGAGTCATTGTTGTCATTACCATTGTCTTCAGGGAAGAAAAGCGGCTCATAACCCTGCTGGGGATTACCAGGGCTGGCCTGGAGCTGGGGGTCGACGTTGGGCAAGGGATTCTCCCCAATTGGGGTGTCATCGTCCAAACCAGCGCCAAGAGCCGGGGCAGCCCAGGCCGGGAGGAATTTGCCTAGAGGGAAAGACGAGTGTCAGAGAACTGGGGCAATATGCGGGACAACAAAGGCTGGAAGCTCCCAGTTGACGAGGTGAGGTTGGTGATAGCTCGTTGGAGATGGTGAAGGACGGAGGACATACCTGCGGAATCCACGTGATAGCCAAGTCTCGCTAAGGATTCCTCTTCGGGGTCAGAGTGCGCCGCGTCCAAGGCACGCTTCATAGTTGCAATCGGTAAACAACAGAGAAAACAAACAGCAGATGGATAAGGGGGTATAGGGAGTGGAGGCAGGAGATACGGCAAAGCGCAAGGTATCAGAACTGGATATTTGTAGTAAAGAAAACAGCAGGATCAATTGATAGACCACAGGAATCACTAAATTGAGAGCAGAAGAGAGGGTTGAGACACGTGATTTGCACTTTGGTTGGCTCTGTGAGCGTGATGGCGGTGAGTGACGGCAGAACAATGGCAAGTGAGGCTGGGATCGGATAATTGTATTTCCGCGTATTCCGCGTAGATTACGGCTAGCTAAGCGAGAACACGCAATTACCGGGCCCGGGTGGTGGGCACTGGTAATATACGTATCGCTGTTACCCCATATCGAAGCGGCTCTGCACAACACTTGGAAAGAGTCTTCAAACACATTTCGATCAGCGATGTGGAAAGCAGACAGGCTGTTGAGGGATCCAAGTCTCCCATCTCCCACGTTATTGCCACAGGGGGATGCGGGAAAGACTCCTACAGGCCAATATAAATGGTTTCCGTCGGTGATGAACCTGGCAGCCTTTAGCAATGGCGTCGGTTTCCCTAACATTAGTCGACAAGAGCCAGGTGAGACTGATTCGCTTCAAGAGCCGATTTTCTCTCTTGGGGCCGCAAGAGCACCGGTTTCCACCTCAAAGATGCTCTATTCGATCACAAATCCCGGGTAGCACAACTTCACAGGATCATTCGAGTTTTTAGCCTTCTGGGACAAGTCTCATCAACCAACCACAGCCCACGTGACACGACCCGGGCGTGTTTAATAGGCCTTCTCGTCGTGGATTTAGCACTTCAGTACGGAGTACCAAAACAGACCGACCTTTGCTTGCTGGGACGAGTGTTGTCTGTCTGTGATTGGAGAAGCCGGAACAACTGCCACTCACTCTCTACGTATAGCCGCACATCCCTCCGACGCATCCAGGCCCAGCCACAGCCGCAACTCGGCGTCCACCAGCGTCCAGCGTCCAAACAGCGTCCAAACAGCGTCAACCAGCCGGAGCCGGGCAAATGCTTCGTTGCTCGCCCCTATAACCTTAATTAACCCTATTACTCGATCGAAACTGTACCTAGATATGCGCGCGTGACCGCTCTCCACGAGCTAGCCTAGGAGGCCAAACGAACTAAGAAGTGCAAATTTGAAGGGAAGAGAGCAGTGCAGAGGCCTATTTTTTCATTCCAGAATTTTTCTCGGCTGAACCTTCAGACATGGGGCTGCTGGCGCCCTCCTTCCAGGCCAGGCTCTCGGGCCAGTGGGTTTCTTGCCCCCTCTGGTTTTCGGTTCCCCTATCCACACAAGGTTTTCAATCCCCAATCGCCACTTGCTGGTTCCCCTATTTCTCTGCGCTTGTTGCGTGCTGCTATTGCTGCTATTGTTGCTATTCCCTTCATCAACATTCGGCTGCGAAATACCAGACAAGTACGAAGAAAAAGCCTTCTTTTCTTCGCTTTCTCGCTTTCTTGCTTTCTCATCTCTCTCTCTCTCTCTCCGTCTGTTTGTCTCTCTTTCCTGCTGCTTTTGCTGTGGTGCGCTTGTTACGAGGCTGGATCGACTCTCTTTTCTTTCGCTCTCTTCTGCTTCTCTTGCCAGCTCTCCGACATCCTGTCTTTCCTTTGTCCGGTTCTCCTGTTTCTCAACCCCAAATTTTGTACTGAATAAACCAAGAGAAACAAAAGTGAAAAAAAAAAAAAAAAAAAAAAAAAAAAAAAAAAAAAAACACATTCATTTTAGACAAGAACCCCGTAACCTCCCATCATCAAAGTCAAAAGTAGCTAGAACGAATCGGTCCTCTGGCCCCAAAGAGCAGCCTTCTCCGCCGCGGAACCACAGCCATGGAGCATCCCACAGACACTCCCACAAGCACCACTCCAGCTCCAGCTCCAGCTCCCACCCCCACCTCCGCCCTCGCAACTGGAGCCGGCCCCGCCTCCTCCCTCATCGTCCTTGCTTCCACCCGTGCCATAATCTCCGGCCGCCTCACTGCCGCCACGATCGTCATCTCCCTCACCACAGGCAAGGTAACCTCAGTCTTCCACTCCGTCCTCCCACCCACAGCTTTTCCCCCGGGGACCCCGTACACAGACTACTCCCCATATATCCTCATGCCGGGCCTGGTGGATGCGCACGTGCATCTGAACGAACCTGGCCGGACCGAATGGGAAGGCTTCGAGACGGGGACGCGTGCGGCGGCGTTCGGCGGCGTGACTACCATCATTGACATGCCATTGAATGCCATCCCGCCCACGACGACGGTCGAGGCGTTGCGCGAGAAGATTGCCGCGGCGGCCGGGAAGTGTTGGGTTGATGTAGGCTTTTATGGCGGGGTTGTTCCTGGGAACGTCAGTGAGTTGAGAGGGTTGGTGGAGGCTGGGGTGAAGGGCTTTAAGGGGTTTCTGATTGATAGTGGGGTATGTATGATTTTTCTTTTTCTTTTTCTTTTTTGGCTTACCTGATCCAGCCTCTCTCATATATATATATATATAAATATATATATTCCTAATCACCCTTTTTAGGTCGATGAGTTCCCCGCCGTATCAGCAGCAGATATCAAAGCGGCCATGCTTGAGCTAGCCGATCTGCCCACGACGCTCATGTTCCATGCCGAAATGCTCCCGGAAACCAACGGCGACACATCTCTCCCCCAGGGCGCCCCAACCTCCTATTCCACCTTCCTAAATTCCCGCCCCTCCACCTTCGAAACAACTGCAATCTCCGCCATCCTCTCCCTGGCCCCTCTGGCCCCCAACCTCCCCTTACACATCGTCCACCTCTCTGCCATGGAAGCCATCCCCTTATTGAAAGCCGCGCGCAGGCGGGGAGTAAACATCACTGCCGAAACATGCTTCCACTACCTCTCCCTGACGGCCGAGGAAGTCGGCGACGGCGACACGCGCCATAAGTGCTGCCCGCCAATCCGCAGCCAGGCGAACCAGGACGCGCTGTGGGAGGAGCTGGCGCAGCATGCTAGTGTCCAGGGCGTGATTAAAACCGTTGTCTCTGACCATTCGCCCTGCACGCCGGCGCTGAAGATCCTGCCAGCGCATATCCCTGGGCATTTTGGCCGTGCCAATCTTAATAATCAACATGATGATAGTGATGATAGTGATGATAATGATAATGAAAATGAAATTGACAGTAACAGCAGTAACAACAACAGCAACAACAACAACAACAACAACAACAACAACAACAATAATAATACAAAAGGCACCAACACCAAGCCAGACGACGAAGAAGAAGGGGAAGGAGAAATAGCAAAAGACGAAGAAGGAAACTTCCTCAAAGCCTGGGGTGGAATCTCCTCCGTCGGCCTCGGCCTGCCTATTCTCTGGACCGAGCTCGAACGCCGGCGCTCCGCAGCTAACAGCACCGCGACAGACACGCCGACGTCGACGTCATCCACAACCTCCGCTCTCGAAGACATTGTGCAATGGTGCTGCGCCAACACGGCCAGACAGGTCGGGTTGGCGTCGCAGAAGGGCGACCTCTCCGTCGGGTATGACGGGGACGTGTGTGTCTTTGACGAGAATGGGGAGTGGGTGGTGGAGCCTGATACCATGCTGTTTCGCAATAAGTGCTCGCCCTATCAGGGGAAGAGGATGAGGGGTATCGTGCGCGAGACGTGGTTAAGGGGCCAGAAGGTGTATACGCGGGATGATGGGTTTGTGGCGACGAGGCCTGTGGGGAACCTGTTGTTGGAACCTAGGGCGGCGTAGCGGGAAAGATTTTATTATTTCTTCCGAGATATGGATGGCTTGATGATATATCTGTTATGTGCCCCGTTTGTTCTTGCATTCCCTCTTTCTATTATTTAGCATTGCATGTATTTATAGCGGTATACATCTTCGCTGTTTAGAAAAGAATTGTTGTCTTCTGTTTGGACGGTGTTTTTTCGTTCCTTTTGTAGATAGTCGTTCTGATACGGGTTGCACGATATATCTGCTTTGTTTTAGCCAAGTGTGATACCCGGTTAAGGGTAATGGGAGATGTGAAAGAAAATGGAAGATGAGAATGAATGAAGAGGATAAATAAAAGTATATATTACAAACACTCAAGAAATAGATCTATCAGTGGAAGAAGGGAAAAAACTGCACATATATATCAGTAACCAAGTACTCCATCAGCAGCGCAAAAAGAAAAAAAAAAAAAAAAAATTGGAGCAAGCAAAAACGTAGCAGACAGCAAACTCACCTATTTTACATCTTTACTATCATCACCCTCACCATCAGCATCACCATCCCTCCCTTTCCACCGCTCTTTAACCCTCCTGCGGGCTCCGCCATTAACTCCCCGTCCCCATATTTCCTCCTTCGCCCCCTTCGTATCGTCAATGCTAACCGCGGACCCATCATCACCACCATGCCTCCCGTTACCTCCGCCAATCTTAACCTCCCCAATCACGACCTTCCTCTCAACAATCGCCCTTTCCCTTTCCCTCGCCAACTCCACTTTCCTCAAATACAGCGCAAAAATACCCACCTCCGCCACGCCCACCAGCAGTGCGACGAGCATCGAAATAAACACCCGTGCAGGCTGTGAAGAGACGGTGCCGGGATGTGACGGCGCCGCTGATGATGTGAATGTGAAGAAGGTCGGGATGCGGAAGTTGGAGAGGGCCCAGTACGTTGCGAAACCCGTGAAGAGGATCGAGACAAGGATGTTGAGAACCACGGATGGGGTTAATGGGTCGTCGGCGTCGAGATCGTTGATGGTGTTTATGTTTATGTTGTTGTTGTTGTCGTTGTTGTGGTGGTGGTGGTGTTTGGGATGTGTATATATGTTTGTTGCTGGAGGGTCGTTGAGTCCCCAAATCCGAGATGGAGAGCTTGAGGAGGCCGCGTTTAGGAGAGCATTGTACCTTCTTGCTTCCTCGGCGGCGAGGAGAGAAGCTTTTAGGGCGAGGTATTCGGGCGTCTGTTTCCTGGTTAGCATGATTATGGATGGTATCGATATGTGATAAGTACACTGGTATGATCAGTGTGTTCCTGCGGGCGAGAACATACAGGGTCCGGTTTTGGTGGAGGGGGGGGAACATAGACCCTGGTGCCCTTGAGAAGCGAGTTGAGCGAGAAGCGCTCACATCGATTGACAGCTCCATTAGATGGATCTGTGGGTTTCTCTGCGGATCGAGGGTTGGATACAAGGTATCTGGAGAGGGCAGTGAGCTGTGTGTGGGATATCGCGGCGTTCGCAGGAGCAGTTGGTAGGGAGAGCTCGTCACGGATTGAGGCGGGCAAGCTGTCGAGGGCGGCTGCTATGGCCGGGGTCATGAGGAGGAGAACCATTTTGGATAGAGAGAGCTGCCAGAAGACATCCTCCCTTGCTGTGAATATATATAGATATATACACCCGGATGAGGTGCGGTGTTGGGATGAGGCTGGCTGAGAGTGTGTTTGTTGGTGTTTGTTGATCGGTGCAAGACGTCATTCCTGTCGGTGCTTCAACATTGACCATCTATGCATTTGATAGACATTTCGACTCCACGCCCACCAACTCCGTATGCCAACTCTCGAGCACTTACTTTTCCGTCTTCCTGCAATCCCTCTTAGTTCGACGGGGGAGGGGCTTCTCCCTTTAAACAAGTCGCAGCGGCATCATGTCCGACAACCAGGCGAAGTACAGAACCTGATTGTGCTCCCACGAGTAAATATTTCTTTCCCCTTACTAACCAGTGCCATTCTGCAAATGTAGAAACCCCGCCGTCGACCCGTCGACAACCAATCCGCGAGGCATCCCCGTCGCACCATTTGTCGATAATGTCGCAGATTATGTCTCGTCACGCGCAGACGTCGAGCCCACACTGCGCTCGTTCCAGGAGATGATATCCAAATACCAGTTCATGGAGCTGAACACACAACGCCGCGGCCAGGGCCTGAAGGACAAGATTCCTGATATCAAGAAGACACTGGAGACGGTGACGCTGTTGCGGAACAGGAGAGAGGTATGCCATTCTTATGTGTTTCTTTCTCAACGTTTTTTTTTTTTTTTTTTCCATCGCGGGATTCATTCCTCTCAATTCACTCGCTCGCTCCCCACAGGCTGGCGCCGATGCGCCTCTCGAGACCACCTTCGAACTCAACGACACTCTATACTCTCGCGCCACAATCCAGCCCAAGGACACAGACGAAGTCTTCCTCTGGCTCGGTGCCAACGTCATGCTTGCATACCCCATCAACGAAGCCGCGGAACTGCTGACAGAAAAGCTCCGCGCCGCTGAAGTCAGTCTCGCCAACTGCGAAGAAGACTTGGAGTTTTTGCGGGAGCAGATTACGGTATGCTTGTTTACTGCGCTTCTTTTATCTAGCTAAATTATCGATTATCTTTCATTTCCTTCTCCTTTGCAATTCTTTCCTCTTGTGTCCCTGGTCCGTCCTGGAAGAAAAAAAAAAAAAAAAAAAAAAAAAAAAACCCAACAGCAACACGAGCCAGAGCCATCGATTCAGCTTTACCCCTACATATACAATGTTAGTAACTAACGTGTATGCTTTATATTTGCTTTTGCCTTCACCCAGACTCTCGAAGTCGCAACCGCCAGAGTGTATAATTGGGACGTTGTACAGAAACGGAAGGAGAAGGAAGGGAAGGGGGATGATGGTGAAGGAAAGACGGGACCGGGTGGTTAGGGAAATAATACGGAGTAGATAAGATGAGAACTCATTTTTATCTTTCCTTTATTCCTTTTTTTTTTTTTTTTTTTTTTTCTGAAAACGAAATTTACTTAGGTCGAGTTAGAAAAAAAAAAGGATGAAACGGATGGGAGACTCGTATCATCTTCCATTGGAGCAAGTGAGGATTTGCATCAGGGTGAGGTTCGAATATATATATATATGTGTGTGTGTGTATGTGTATATACAATAAACCTTCCCAGCATGATCCCTAAAGACCATACATTGAAGGTTGGGTCTTATTGATGGAATCCATGCTGCAGAGGGATGTGTATGGTATGCGCGAAGGTTCTAAACATGACATTCGAGCGCTTTGCCCAAGGAATAAGATTAGAAAAGAAGAGAGATGTAAATAGTGGTGAGATTAAGTATAATTCAAAACGCTCCTCCATCCATCAATTCATAGAAAAGAGAGTCCATGTACGCCCTTCTCCTAATTCATTATCCTATACCCATTCTATATCATTGGTTTCCGCGTAAAGGGGGGGTAGAAAAATTAATGGGAGAAAGGAAAATGCGCCCCAATGGATCATTTCGCATCTCGTTATGCTGAAAACTAACAAAAAGTGCAGGCAAAACACACATAAAATGTCGAGCATACATATCATGGTATCCGTCGTAACAAGAAAAACTGAAAAGAAAAACTGAAAATGAAAATGAAACGCCCATGAGTCTTCATCTGCTTCCCCATTCAGAAGGAAGAAAAATCCATCAGAAGCTTCAAAACACTCCAAGGTGAAGAGGCTAATAGCAGTGAATAGGGACGAGGGCAAAAACTTGAGGAAAATAGGAAAGAAGACAAGAAAACCCTAAACGGCCAACTCATCCGAATTGTGTGAGGGAAAATATCCTTCTCTATCCTTTTCCACTGTCGCTGCCACAGCCGCCGCTGCCATTGATTACACCAGCTGTAGCCACGTTATCAAGGCCGATATCGTAGTCCCTTTCACGTGCTCTAGTCTTCTTTGTAACGTCAGTCTCTGTCTCATCGCCCACGAAGGTCCATGAGTCTTCCATGGCCGCATCAGCATCAGCATCATCCTCACCATCACCATCGTCATCCGGACCGGTCTCGGATGATATCATAGCAGCTGATTCTTCGTTTGAGACTGCGTAAATCGCTGTCTGGGGGGCTGATGTTGTCGGAGACCGTTGTCGAACAAGAGTCTTGGCATACTCAAGGTCGCGGTATATAGCTTGAATAGCGGTAGCTACGCCGTCCTCCTATTTATATTTATCAGTATGCGGGAGGGTTCTTCTGCTTCTTCTTCTTCTTCTTCTTCTTCCCTCCTCGTCTTCATTTTAAGAAAAGAGAACAGTTTTGCTCCACATACCTTCCGAATTTGTTCCCCAAGCGTTTTGGCCTTAACAATTATCCGCTCGCTATGTGTAGCTTCCCAGAGTGCCCTAGAGAACACGCTCACATTAAGCCTCTTCATACAGATCCCAACACCAAGATCCTCCACACGCGACCCAAAAAAGAATTGATCCCCAAAGAACGGTTTGATGATCGTCGGGATCCCAGCTCGCAGACTCGCCCCGGTCGTACCCGCTCCACCGTGATGTGCTGCTGCATCAATTTGTGAGAACAACCAATCGTGGGGCGCGGACTTAATCTGGTGGATCTCCGGAGGTAAAGGGATCTCAGCTTTCGCGCTGGAAGGGTCACCAAGCCTATCTGACCAGCCTTTGGATAGAATGCATCGCACATCAGCCCTCAGCACTGAGTCTACAACAGTCTTAGTGAGAGCCGCTGGGTCTGAAACGACAATGGAGCCAAAACCGATGTACACGATTTTCTTTTCATCAGCTCGGGCTTGTTTTATAAAATTCTCGAGTTCAACAGGAGGTTGCCAATTAGCGCCTTCATCCAGAAACCAGTAGCCCGTCACGCGAATCCAGTCGCAGAAATCAAGGGGCGGCGGGACGACTGACGGTGAAAAGTTATATAAGAAAGGGACCTTGTTTGGTTGCATCTTGTCGAGGTTGGTGCTGCGAAGGCCTAGTTCTCGTTTCCGCCAACGGTTCACTTGACCTGCAATGGCTTTCCAAAACACGTTGTCAAACATAACATAGGTAATATAGTTGTATGCACCGCCCATCTTATGTTCAGGAACAGCAAATGCATGAGGGTATGCTCTAGTCCTGGTCCACGGCATAGTGAATGCGCGGAAGTATGGTATTCCCAGGGCTTCGGCGATGTGTATGCCAGCCATAGCGCTCGGGGATTCGATCAATATGTCGCTATTTTGACAGCTTGTCCATGCGGAAGAGAGAAGGTCATCGATCCAGCCTCGAAACTTCGACGAAGCTTCTTTTAGGTTACAGATAGGTGAACATCCCGTTTCCACACAAATCCGCATAAGTT
>NW_001813978.1:1834261-1842498 GCF_000149585.1 Histoplasma mississippiense
CATTAGACCCTTTACAGAGAGCAATGTATGGACTGGACATCACCTCGGGAGCCGATAGTAAGACATGTAATCCTCAATGCCTCCTGCGGCTTGAAGTTGCACAATGGAAACACGTGGATCGTCAAAGAGAATGGGCGAGCTTGTGGACGACAATAGCACAGATGCAGATAATGTTGGGGAGCTTTGCTGTGCATCCATACCTTCGAGCCTTGCTTCTTACAGCATTTGGTGCTCGGCCATTGCTGCATCAGCCTCCTCTCGCTCCTGCTGTGCCAGCAAGCCGGACTCAACTAGGTATCGAATAGACTCGCAGATTTTGATGCAAAGTAACTGCACAGTCGTCTCGTGCATCGAGCGGTATTGAATTCAAAGAACAATTCTTCGTGACCACTAATAATAACAACAAGCCCATGATACCCAAACCGAAAGCCCTTCTCTTTCTCGACATTTTCTATGTCTTTTAGTGGTAGGATCATCTTGGTTCGTGTACCTGGAAGCAGACTCCGAAAACAAAATTTCCCGATTGCTGATGTATAACTTACCGTAAAGCGGAATGACCCGATGGAGATATGCGAAGTATGTAGCTTGTAGCTTTTCCGATGGAGGCAGGGCGAAGTGGGTGCGAAATCTATCACCATGTTCGCATCCCTGTTCTTCATCTTCTGGATCGACCATTTTGTCTTCAGAGAGGATAGTTTCGCCGTCACCATAGTGTCTCTTTCCACCTATCCACATACCAGACACTTTTTCAAAGTACCCCATTGACTCGGTTGCAAGAAGGTTGCTCATGTGCTTCGATCGGTTTCTGAGATATCCAGCGAACCCTGCCGCACGTTGTAACGGATAGGAACCGGCCTTCATAAGTTCCTGAAGAGTTGGTGATGACGCAGAAGGCGCTACGCTTCGAAGCTGAAAATCATGTTCAGAGTCACTACCAGCATCTTGTTGGGCCTGTTTCATAAGCGACTGTGTCGTCTGTGTTCTTAAAGGTAGAAGATCGGCGGATGTGGGAGGAAAACGAGCGGTATCCTCAGAATGGCGTCGGGGCGCTTCCCCAGATCCAGACAATGAATTTTGTAGCCTGTGAATGGTGGGCGACCGAAATACATCGCTCCTGTTCAAAATCTGACTTGCAGACTCTACTGTCCCGCTTGTAGACTGTAAAATGGCAGAAGATTCCGTGGCATGTTCTAACGACTGAACAAACGAATCCGAAGAATTCTGCAGTTTACCCCCAGCAGATCTTTCATCTTGATTGTCCCCAACACTTGCTCTGTTTGTACTATCGCTCCTCTTTTGTTCAAGCCCTGCCTCACTGCATTCACGGCTATGCAGTCTCCTACCACGGCTAAACGTACGAAAATGGGATCTCGGAAGATCCTGACTCTGCTTAGGACTTCCATACTGACTATCAAGAGGAGATAGCGGCCGCAGGGTGGCTTTGACGGCCTCGGCTAGTAACGTTGTTTCATGAGTGGACGAATGTGAAATAACATCGACCGAGTGAGAGCGACGACACCCGGAGATATGGCCACCATCAGGAGCAAGCATAGCTTGTTGAATATGCTGCGCTGGGGTATGATTGGCCATTTTTTTCAAAACTTCAATTGCCTCCTTGCCACATTCAAAAAACGAAAAGAAATACTACAGTGACACAAAAGTGTTAGCGTAAACTAATCCAGGATACTTATATATATATATATATATATTTCGTTCAGGGACGCGGGTTTAATTTTACCTCATCAATAGCATAACTTTCGCCGCTTTCAACAACACGGATTTTGAACGTATGCGCAAAGTCAATGACAGGATTCTCCTCTATGTCTATAACATTCTCGATCGGCAATGAGATTTTAACGCTATCACCGTCGTTATGGGACCTGAAGATAACCTTCTGTAAGGTCTTCACCCATTCCCTCGCGCTCGTCGCACTATCGGCCCGAAACTGGTATATTCGATTGTTTGTCGTGATGGTGAAATCCTTTACGTTGTTATCTGTATCTTTATCCTTATCCTTCTGTTCTGCGAGATTGGCGGATATCCCATAACGTAGGTCGACATGACCACTTGGAAAATACAAGTTTGAAGGATCCATATAATAGGATAATACATCCTCTTTGAGGGCAACCCAGTACCGATTGTACTTCGGATTTTGGCGTCCTCGCTTCGAGAGATAACCTGATTTGATGATGGTATGGGGCTTTTTCGGAAGGTAGGCGTAGAAGCTGATATGCTTTTCGGTGATATACATATATCCCTGAAGCAACACACTCTGGAGCAACCAGCATTGATATTCTGATATGACCTTTTCCGGTCTATCAAATCCAAAAATATCCATGAGTCGCGCGGAAAGTAGGGATGAAGGCGACAATTCCTTTCGTTGACAACAAGGTTTCCCTGGAAGTTCTGTCGGGTTAAGCAGCGGTTCAGATTCGCCAAAGCGAGACTGTGCGTCGAGCATGCGGCTCAGGACTGGAGCCTCCGTAGCGGCCACCAGCCGTACAGCTTTGGTCGAGGACGGCTCGCTTGTAACTGTTGGATCGAGTTCCGGTTCCGGTTCAGGTGCTGGCACCTTGCCTTTATTACCCCTATGTGGTAGTTTCGCTAGGGACTTCAAAAACTTGTTTTCCGAAAGTCTCTTCCGATGATGCGGTCGACCACGGTCCTCCACTGCGTTGGGTACGGATGACTTGTCCCGCTTAGCGATATTCAGAAGATGGCTAGTTGAAGCACTACCATCACGACGACCATCGACACCATCATTCGATAAGAAGCGGTCCTTGGACAGCCGGGCCGCATCCGCATCCTCATCTTCCGCATCGCTAGATTCATCGAAACGGTTGTGGAAATCGTTTTTAGAGCTCGCGGCAGCGATCATGGAGAAGACGGACTGGTGCATATATGGGGCCCTCCCTCCACGACCAGCTGTGCCTGCAGGCGGAGCGGTCATATCCTCATGTTCATCATCGCCCATTCTTAATCGGTCAGGGATATGGCTCTGTGGGAGACGGTACGTGGACGCGAGATGAGGTTTCGAACTGCTACTGGACCCTGCAGTTCTCGATTCGTCGTCAGGAGGCATGATTGCAGATAAGGTTGAAAGCTGTTATGATGTATCAAAGATAAGACGGGAGGGTTGTGGGTTTATCGAGCAAGTGACCTAGTGACCGAAAGGGAACGTGATGTCAAACGTAAGACTGCTGGGTGACGGGTTAGATTTATGCCCTAGCGGATACATGAGTCGACAGTTGAATTTAGCAACAAAGGAACAATAAATGAGAAAGAAACAGGAGGAACCTTGCGAAAGGTGTGCAAGCTCCGTTCTTGGTTTTCGGAAAAAGAGAGATAGCCAAGTGTGGTAATGTGGAGATATATGGGGAAATCGAGGCAGGATGAAAGCTTACTTGTGCGCTTAGGCAGACACCGAGCTTGAAGACAACGGTAATTTGAAAAGTAAAGAATAAGAGCCGAGCTGGGCCAAAAAAAAAAAAAAAAAAAAAAAAAACCTAACTAGTCGCTGAGCGTAGCTTAAACTGACGGGTATCATTTAAACATCAAAAAGGAATAACCATTGCACATCCACACAAAAAACAGAAAGAAAGAAAAGAAATAAAAAAGAAATAAAATGAGCCAACAACGAGTGGTATTATTCGCGGGTCACCGACAAAATGCCTGTTTGCTTTTCCAAGTGCAAGACGGGAACTAACGGATCGGGTAGAACAGCACCAGCTTGGGTTTCTATCCCGGTATCTAGCCAACTAGCTCTAACGAATCAGCAAGGCGGAGGCAAGGCGGAGAGGGGGGGGAGAAGCATCCATCGCTGGACCAAGAGGACAGGAGATGCAAGATGGGGTGAAGTCGTGAAACGCAGGACGCCGTCGTTGAGTCGTTGGTTGGATCGAAGTCGGAGCTGTCCAGGTCCCACAGAGCCTCCGGGCAAAAAGCGGAGCCGCGCCGCCAAGCAGTTTGCGCACGAGCGGCAGTCAGGCGGCTGGCTTATGTAATTCCGCCTGCGTCCCGAGACGTCAGTTGCCGTTTCTGGAAAGAAGTCTTGCGGGGAGGATTTGTTGGTCTGCTTTGGTCTTCTTTGGTCTTTGGTCATGGATGGTAATAATGGTCATGAATGCCAGTGATAGTGGTAACGGTGATAATGATGGTGACGATTTCAGGTGATCCAACGCCTTTCGTCACCCCGGCTATGCCAAGGGAGCGTCGAAAGGAAAAGTGGATCATAGGGCCAGATCTAATAATAAATATAACAACTAACCAAGGATGACATCCGCTACAACAACGACAAATGAAAGACATCGCCCCAGAAAACCCCTCTCCCCAAAACAAAGAGAAAGAAATCATTATTAACCGTGAACTGAAGAAAACACCTTGATGTCTTTCCCGTTCCTGCAACCCCGTACACTCCAAATCCTGGCGAAAAAGACGAGACGAAGCGAAATAGAACAAAAGTTTAGAGCCCAAGGCCGTCCTCGAACTTCTTCAGCTTCGTCTCAAACTTTGAAACCCACTCAGACAATATCAACCCGGCAACATTCATCCCAGATAACGAACTAGTCTCCATCGTCGATATAAAGCTCTCCATCCCGTTGGTATACCATAGATTAGGCGCCAGTTTTATATCTTCAAACGTCACCCGCGGGTACAGGTATGGGTACGACTGCCACACTTTCTCATAGTACCAGCTGATGTGAGACTTGGAGATATCCGCTATGCGCTGGTCCGCAGTATAGCTGGTTTCACTGCCGCTGCTGCTGCTACTGCTGTTGTCGAACATACGTGCCTCGTCGATTCCGAGAATGTCAGATACAAAATTTGCCTTCAGCGGCTTTGGCGAGAAAACCTTGTATACATAATAAGAGCCACCTGAAATGCCATCCTGAAGAGAACTTGGCTGGTGCCTCCACCTTTTTCAGCGTGCTGATGCTCCAGAATTGAGCCGGGCCGACACCATCAGTGCGGGCGCCTAATTTGACGTTGGCGGGCAATGTTGTGAGAACAGCTTCGGGGACTGAGGAGCCGCTGGGCATTTTGAAATATTCCGGTGAGAGTTTATAGGGGGAGGCAAAAATGGTGACGTGCAGGTCAACGTAGCGCGGAGAATGAAGCGGCCGTTTTGGTGGGGGAGACAAAGAGATATTCGAGAATTGAAATGGGTTAGCGATGACGACATGATCAAATGTTTCTTGCTCGACAGAAAAACTATTACCACCATCGCCGCCTGCGTCCTGATAGCTGACGGTGTATGTATTATTGTCCGAAAGCTTAATGCTAGATACAGGTGAGTTTAATCTCACTGTTGCCTTCGACGCGTTGAGCATGGACTGGAAAATTTGCCAGTTGCCCCCTTCCACAGCGACAGCTCCATCAGTCGCCATGCATACCATTGTCTCGAGGCCATGGATCAAGCCCAGGTTCTGGCCATAATTCACTCGTGTACTGGCCTGGATAATCTCCCTGGCAAATAGTTCTGCTATACCATTATCTTTCAAGTATTCCGCGCCAGAAGTCCAGGCTGCTTCAGCAAGCCCGGTGCTCACTGCCACGTCGGATAAGGACTGAAAGGGAAAATAGGGGAACTTGTAGAGCTTCAAAAACTTGTTGACTGTCTCCTTCATGAGATTCTGTGTCTTCATAGGAGCCCAGCCATATCTATAGAGCAGCTTGAACACGTTCCACCAATAGGCGTCTGTTCGCGATTGGAGAAAAGCGAACTCTTTGCCATCCCAGACTCCCAAGCTGTAGGTGGATTCCTTGGGCTGTCCAAAGTCTGCATCTCTCAATTTGAGGCCAAATTTCTTCGAGGCTCCAATAAGGTTTTTGTTCACTTCGACAAAGATGGATGCCCCAAGTTCAATTGGATGGGAAGGGTCGTCGAACAGATTGACGGTGGTAGATCGACCGCCAACGTAGGAGGCCCGCTCATAAACGGTGATGTTGAGTGGGATGGAGAAGAAATTGGTATACTGTCGCAGATAGTAGGCTGTCGAAGTACCAGCAGACCCGGCACCTTGGTAAATAGAAAAACCGTCGTCAATATATTATTGCCTTGTAGACATAGAAGGGAATAACATACCAATCACTGCAACCCTCTTTGCTGTAGCCGCAGCCGGCGATGGAAATAGGGGATTGGGCGACTCAGCCTGCAAGGGCGCTTGGGCATCATCTCGACAGCTCGAGAAAGTTGCAGACAGGAGCAAACAGAGCACGAAGGCCGTGCCTTGCAAAAAGAAGCCTTTCGTAGTCGAGAGATGCATAGCCGTGACTCTTCATTGACCGTGCAAATAACGAATGGGGGGGAAGGGGGGGGGGGGGGGGGAAGGGGGTGTTACGCTCTCTAGGCAAATGCTAACAAAAATACCGCACATATATGGGTAGGTTGCGTTAGGATAGGCAGGGGAAGAAGAGAGTGTCGACCGAATCCGCCCCCTATTCAAGAGACTCCACATCATTCAATTCTCAGCAGCCGCAACATGTTGTTCGGGAAGAACGGCCGGCTGAGGTTGAAAGATCAAGTTGTCCGTGTTGTAGCTTTCGGTCCGCGCGTTGGCCCTGCAAAGAGCCCTCGTCGCATGCAGGCGCGGCCAATGAGTCAATTTATAACAAATACATATGTGCCGATATCAAAAAAAATAATACCTCTCGAACATGCATCATAGTATACAACGCACGTGGAGTAGGGGTATATCATATGTATCCGAGTCCCTTTGAAGATATTCCAGAAATGGCTTTGATTGGCTCGGTAGGTGTTGGGCCGCTAAAGAAGCCAAAAGTAACCCTGGAGGCTGCAAGGTTAAATCAACCACAATAAATTACAAATATACAGGATATTCGCAGCGGATACATTGTATAAAGGGAGAAGATACCAAGATAGCTCTCGTGCGCAAATTCCAGATGACTGATACCTACTATTATGCCTGTTTGTCAATAGGAATGATGAAGCCGAGATCTCCCATATTCCCGTGGCCTATGCGTGCGAGCCAACCTGCTCAGGCCCAACACAAATCAAGATCGGACGAAATCACATAGAAATGTCGGCAGTCCTTTATCTATCCATCGAGGAAATTGTGGCCTAGATTGTGTTCCTGATTGCTGCCAGCTGGAATGCAATTGCCAAAAGAACATAGTGCATTCGTATACCTGGGGGTACATTCCCAGGTACCCTCATACTTCCCCCTCTTGCTGTTGATTTTACTCTCTCTCTCTCTACTCTCCACCTATGGTATACTGTATGCATCCTGCCTCGGTCTTCTTTGCATTATGTGTCTATGATATTTCTCGATCTGTGGCCGTCTCAATTGTACTCCGCTCCCCTGAGATCCAAAAGGCTTTACGTTTACGCTCTCCAACACACCAAAACCGCTCCCCATTCACCATGGGCCCTTTGACCTTCGGCGATATAACAACAGCTATTGCATTTATATCTGTCCTTGGTCTAATCATGACATACGATCACATAACCCTCATCAAACAAAAACTCGACGCCCTCAACACCAGGCTCACCGGGGCAATACGGCAAGCAGAGGCGGCAGAAGCAGAGGCCCGCCTGGCAGTCGAGAAATACAACATCAGCCGCAAGAAGATAGCAATGCTGGAAGAAAAACTGAACGACTACCAACGCGCGCTAATGGATGAGGTTGCTGCCATTACCCAGCGCCAGGACCTGAGCACGGCCGTGGTCCGCCGAGGAGGAGAAAAATGCCACCAGGGCAGCCTGAGCCGTCAGCTGTACGAGATTCCGTCTGCTTCCTCACGCAGGACGGATACGCTGTCGTATATTAGTAGGAAGACAACCAGAGGGACCATTCTTTCTAAGGATATATTTACACAGCAACAAGCGCACCCGCAACAGCACGCCGCTTCTGTTACTGCCACGCCTCGCGTTGCAGACATCGTGCTGGGAGAGATGTCACAACCACAACATGTAGTAGTGCCCAGGGACAATTCCGACTCAGGCAAGAGTTCAGTGCGATCTGCTTTTGCGAGTTTCTCTGCCAAGATACCCTGGAAACTGAGAACAAAGGAGCCACGGCCGCAGTGAGGCGAAGGATGACAAGCTTTCACCTTTAACTAAAATGTGACAGAGTTGAACTAGTGGCTGTGAGCATGCACTGTTCTATTCTATATGTTTGTTGGTTCGTTTGTTCCAGATTTCTTGGGTCCTAACATTGCTGGCAAACAGTACTTCGAGATACCCACTTCTTTGGTCGACATTTTTCAGTCTTAAG
>NW_001813978.1:1842786-1851587 GCF_000149585.1 Histoplasma mississippiense
CTGGATAACCCGGGCAACGCAGCACATACAACCACACGTCAATTCTAAAACAAGTATGTACTTTAGAATTCAAGAGATAGACTTTTCAAAAAGCAAAATTGGGGTCTGAGGCATAACAGCCCAGCACATGAGAACTGTACTGTAGACATAATCCAAATGGGGAAATGTGAATGTCTATCCATAGATGTATACATAAAACACTGTATTGAACGATCTAATCCTATAATGAAAAAAAAAAAAAAAAAAAAAAAGTTGAAATCAAACTCTTGTCCCCCTTCCTTTTTTCTTTTGAAATGGCCCCTTAAAAGATGGGGACGGGGAGGCGTAATTTCAAAAACCTAGCCTAGCAACCCCGTTACAGCCTCGATAGAATCTATCTCGCATTCCCACTCCCAAGTACCAACTCATCAGTACGATAGTCAGGGTTAAAGGTGACCTCATTCAACGGATTTTGCCTCTCTGTAAATATGTTCATAGTTCCGGGTTACAAGTTGAACGTGGTTTATTCAAACATGGACATGGTTTTAAAAAAGTGGGTCTTGTAGATAAACCATGCTCAGTTTTCACACTAGTAATAAACAATGGCATGGTTTTAGAGCAGAACTCTTTTAAAACCCATGTTCAATTCTACATACTGACTGAACATTGTAGATGCCTACTATATACTGTAGGTTGGCACCTCTCATATGATCGCCATGGTCACGTGATTCAAATTCACTTCTTCTGTTACAGAATGCCCAAAGTAGCTAGATAATAATGAAAAACTATGTTCAACATATTAATGATATTGATGGACATATTAACCACGCCGAAAGTTGTTCCGGTCCGAAAAATTAACCACGTTCAACTGTACGCCCTCATAGTTCAAGGATGATGTGTTGGCTGTTAGCTGAGTCATCATGGCCGGCAAAACATTCCGCATTAGGTAGCACCCTTTCCGGGTGCGCTTTCGCACCACAAACTTCAAGTTATGAAAATCAACATCAGATGGGACATTTCTCGACTTCTCCAACACACGGTTAAAAGGGGTTCTTTATCGGCTATTCTTCACCTGAAGTAATTCGCTCCTGTCCGCTAACTTTGTGGTAAATACGAGCTCCAGGAGCCCCTCTATTTGACGTGGACGTCTTTCGCTTCTGGTGAAAATACTCGCACAAATCTGCACGAAAATCCGGGACGAATCTGCGATATCTGATTTATAAGAGGTGGCCCAAAGAGAATTTCGAGCGAAAGGGAGTGAAAAAGAACAAAATGGCTGCGTTCGATAAGTGTAAAACGAGGCCACAGCATATCGATGTCATCCTCAACGGCTTGGACAGATACAATCCAGAAACCACAACAATCTTCCAAGAGTATGTTGTTCAGCAATGCGAGGACAGAACGTTTGACTGCTATGCCAATCTGGCATTACTGAAACTGTGAGTGCTTATATTCGGATTTCTATTGAGAGACCACTTTTATTGCTGCGACTAGCGATCATATACTTGCTTTTGAAAATAAAAAGCATGAGCTTGCGCTTTTGTCGGGTTTTTCATTTGTGGCCTTATTATGATGATCTGTAATTTTATTACATTAACGTTTCCTATTAGCCTGACTCTGTTTCTCGATAAATATCGAGTGAATAGGGATGGGGATCAATTATTTCCCTGAAAATTACCACCTCCTTTCATGCTTTTGTATACCAACTGCCCGAAAAACCTTCGCTAACAACAATTGTCTATCGTGGACAATAAAATCCCCAGTTACCAGTTCAATCCTCATCTCCTCCACACCGAAACAACAACCAACATTCTTGCTAAAGCTTTAACCGTCTTCCCTTCGCCTGCCTTCTCCCTCGCTCTCGCCCTCCTCCCCGCATACACTCAACCATTTTCTGCATCTACATCGTCTTCGCTCCCCATGCAAACGTCTGACTTCATCGAATCAATCCAAAAACTCGCCCGCCTCAACACTCTCCTCGAATCGGCACAATACACCCTCTTCTGGTCAACGCTCAATTCCGACGACCTATACGCAGATTTGGTTGCCGACGTTGCAGGATTTGAAGAGTTGGTACGGGTCCGCATTGCGGTTGAGGTCGGCAAGGCATTTCGGGAAATCGGCGCTGATGTACTAGCTCAATGGTTGGACCTGAACGGACTAGAAGCTCTGGAGAAGTTCGTCGTTGATGTTTGCGGATGGGAAGTTGATAAAAACGCAGGCTCTGATCTTACGAGTGCTGTTATCAGAGTTCCCAAAAATAAAGAAAATGAGGCCAGAGGGGAGATCAAGGGTGAGAAAGTGGGAATAGAAATGTTCGGTCGGGTACTTCGGAGGGGTTTGGAACAACCCGCTTGATTTCCGAATTTCTTTTTCTTATTTTCTTTCTGTGTTAACATTTCGTCTCAATCATATAACTTTTTCATGTCCTTTTTTTTTTTTTTTTAATTTATTTTTCCCCTTCTGTGGGGAGCAGAATTAGCTCCGCATCACGCGGAATGAAATGAGGAAATAGAGTTATGGGCGGGGAAACGTAACTTCCTGGGAAATATATATCTGTGAAGTCATCTAAAGCACTTCTTTCATAATACCTTGCTCGCTAGCTGCGTTCTCCTTTTGCAGAGTAACGTGAGCAGCCATTTTACTAAATAGATACTTATATAAGTTTGTACCAGCGAATCCTTCGCTCTATTTCCATCTCCTATGTTTCCTAGGTCGTTAAAAATAACTTCGCACGACTAAGCTATTTATATTTTTAACCATCCCCCCCTTTCCTCCCTAGCTCTGACCAATCCAACTAGGCTCAAAATACAGCATCTCCCCAACTACTTCCCTGCGATTCTTTCCTCCCATTGAACACCAACCCCACTCCTCCCCTCCACCCCAATACCCCCTCATGCTCTAATCCACAATTCGCCGAGCAAACCGCTAAGATCACAGTGCCCCACTCCATCCCCGCATCGTCGGTAGGCCCAAGCCCAATATTTTCCCGCCCCTCTTCAAGCACCGTGATCGCATGCGGCGTGAGCTGAACTTCAAATACGCGTTCGCGTCCACAATACTCGCAGAGGGGAATCCTATTCGGACTCTGGCTCGCCGCGCTGTTGCTGGATAGTATGATATGCGATGATTTGGCGGGTGAGGAGGAGGAGGATTGGGAGAATAGTCTGCCCACCGCATCGGTTGTGGAGTACAGTAAGGGCACTCCGCGGAATTCGTAGCGGAGGACTTGCTCCGGGTTATGGCCTAGTCGGGTAGAGAAGCGCAGGAAGCATTTGTCGATGCTGGATTCAAAAGTTTCCTTGGGGTCTGCGCCGGAGGTTGTGGAAGGGTCCTCTTCCATGATGACTGGTTGTGCTGGGTTGTGTAAGATGGGGGAGGACGGGTGGGAGAGTGTTTCGTATTCTGCATCAAGGTGGTGATGGGGATAAGGCTTTGGGAATGCGGATTGCGGTGGCCAAGGAAGCGGGGGTCCTGCTGCTACTTTCGTGGGGTGTGGCAGGGGCGGGGAGGAGAGGCGGACCTTTTCGGCGAACGTTTCAGGGAGGGATTCAGTTGGTGGGGATGAGGATGGCTTTTGGGGAGGTTTTGCAGCTAGGGTGGATGTAGGAGCAAGGGGAGCGAAAGGGTTTGCTAAGCTGTTGGAGGATGCGGTTGAAAACGGGTTTAGGTTGGCTGATTGTCTATGGTTAGAGGGAGCCGCACCAAAGAGACTCGAGCCAAGATCTTGTTTAGACTTGCTCTCGGCCGGGGTGGGCTCCGGTGCATCTCCCAGTTTCTTAGTTTGAGTTTGCTGTTGTCGTGAAGTCGAGTTTGCAATTTTGTGCTTCTTTACACCGCGCAGCGCTCTTATACTTCCGGGTTTCCTAGAGCAGGATTTCCTGGGGCACCCAAAGATATACAACCACCGTTCATCGTGAGGAAAGTGTTCCGGCAGGTCACCATGTAGCTGGAGGAGAAGCAACATTGGGTTGTTGCAGACTTTGCATTTGGCTAAATCACCGGGTGGTGGGCTGGCGGGGTCAATCCAGGTCTATTGAAATCCTCAATTAGCTTTCCAAGATCACTGTATAAAATCAAAAGCAGAGCTAAAGAAAAGATTGGGGCTTGGGTACCGGCCATCCGCCAAGATGACTGATCGAATCGTCAGAAGCATTGTCATCGGCGTAACCAAGGAGGACGTTGGTCTCGGTGAAGTCTTCGATACCGGAGGAGTCGTTATCGTACGGATCCATTTTTCATAGAGTATGTAGGGAATAGAGCACCATTGACAAGGGGTTAGCATGCCACCATATGCGTAGCAGTTCGGTATGCAATACGGTACGGGATTTGATGTCAGTGGCAGATGCCCAACTCCGTGTATCCTGATGGTTGCCAGAAGAAAATTCATCTCAAATTCCAACACTGATATCATGTGATCCTCAATCCAGATCGATAAGATTAGGGTTATGACGTCATTGTTACCTGCCCCGTGAAAGCTCTTTCCGTCCTGATCTCTGATGAAACACAACATTATATCTACAACTACGGAGTAAAGCAGTATTCTATCATACCCACCTTTGGTCATTCTCCAACTATGGGTCACACAGTCATTCTCCAACTATGGGTCACACAGGCCAATGCCATCTCATTCTCCTCTACCAAAGACCATCCGTTCGTTGTCCTGCGGATATCTTTTATTTTCATTCAATTCCTTGCAATAAGCGAGAATACGTATTTGCTCAACTCGAAACACACTTGCTCAAGGCCTAGTTGTCTGTGTTTCGTGTCTGCCTGACAGACATTTTATATCCTGCAGCTCCTTGTCGAACCAAATTTCATCTGAACTAGGTACCCGAAAAGTACCCGCCCCAGTGATGGTAGGAGAATTGGAGAAAGGCCACCAAATATCTCCCGCGTGAGAGCGTCTAACTCCGTCGGCATCACCCCTTCCCAAGGCAAACCGTCCACAGTGTGCCAGCAACTGTGGGGAACTAGAAACCTCCCCCCTCTCTGTCTCCGTTCCAAACGTCTTATAGCAAAGAGCTAACGAATAATTGAATTTCAGCTCGGTGGGAGCCCCACAGAGCAAACCCATTCTTCCAAACCTATCCGAGATATAAAAAAAAAAAAAAAAAAAAAAAAAAAAAAAAAAACCCCGCTGAAAACGGAAAAAATAAATGGAAAATAAATAACTAGTAAGCAACAAAAGGGAATTTGATATAATATTATGAAGCAAACCTACTTAAGAATCCCCTCCCTTCCCGTCCTCGCTCCTGGCTCCTGGCTCCCGCCGGAATGTCTTTTCGCCAGTAACGGCTAAACGAGCGAGGTCACGACAAAACAAAAGAGAGTTTATCCAAAACAAACAAACAAACATATATATATATATATATATATATATATATATATAAAATACAAAAATACAAAATACAAGAAGAAATGCAGAAATGCCAATGGATAAGCAAAAGAAACCTAACCACTGACTTGACTCCTACCTCTCACCAACGTAGATAGATAACAACTACTCTACTAGTAGTTAAGTTATCTCCGCATGCTTGCTTCGCTTGTTTCCGCGGCCCGCGATCCCCGCCTTCCCCCAGCCATGCTCTGTTTCCAGCAAGCAAATTACATGCCTAGGTGGTCAGTCGATGGCGACCGGGATCGAGTAGGGCAGAGTCCCTTTTGGAGGGCGTACTAGAGCATAACTCTGCTGGACTATATATATATATATATATATACATTTGTAACGGGGGACGTGCTAATAAGAAGCAGACGTGCTAATAAGAAGCAGAACATACAATTATATAGAGCAATAGATGATGATGGATGATGGATGATTGTTACTACACCACTGGGTCTCAATACGTATTATTAGCCTGTGCCTGTTTTAACGACTGGGCAAGTATATACAGAGATAGGAAAAAAAAAAAAAAAAAAAAATTGATGATGATGGGGGCAAGCGATGGTGATGACGGTCACAGCGCCACTTAAACTGCCAATTTGTTTTGATATAAATAATGGTGTCGCGCGCGATGGGTTCAGTTGGTTAGATCAAAGATTCATTTTTGTATTAAGCCATGGGCCTACGGCACATAATAATAACACGTGCAACACAAACCGATGAGAACGTGATGGTTGCAAGCTTCAACCGGTCTGTTGAAAAGAGTTGAAATATTAATATTAGGGAGGGAGAGAGGGGGAGAGAGAGGTTCCGGATATACTATATAGATAGATAGATAGATAGATAGATATAACCAGCGCTAAAACAAAAATAGGGCTTAAAAGGGAAAAATACAAGATAGGGATGAAAAAAAAAAAAAAAAAAAAAAAAAAAAAAAAACACCCGAAATATTCTATTGATGAAACATGGTAACATAACGAGAAGCAGAAAAGAATACCCAAATTTCGCCAGTTTCCGTCCCGCCATATCCATCTCTTTCTTTGATGGTAATGATGATGATGATGATGATGAGAAACATAAAAAGCTCCGAAAGAAAAACGAGGAACAAAAAAAGAGGCTCCGATAAAAAAAACACGTCACAGCCTCGTGTTTCGTCTGTATCAGATGTTAAAGTTAGTCACCACAGAAGGCGGTGGGTTGGGAGCGCTTGAATCAAGCAGAAGGATGAAGAGCCATCACCTCCACTGGCCGTCCCTCCCTTCCTTCCCTCCCATCCCTCCCAAGTAAAACCCTTACTCCGGTGCATCCATATATTTCGCAAGCAACGGAGCGAGCAAGAAGAAGGGGGAATCAAAAGGCTAAAGGGGAAAAGCCCATCGGCCTTTAGAAAGGGCGTGAGAAGAGGGAACTAGAAGTAGGTTCTTATAGACTGTTGGGAGGCTTCATCATCTCCATCCTCTCCCCCGTTGTCCTCATCGTCATCGTCATCGAAGCTGAACCTATACACGATATCTCGCCTCCCACAGAGTCTCTTGCTTATTCCTGACCCTTCGGGACATGAGGAGGCTCAGTTTTGCAGGCATGAGGAAGTTTGTGTTTCGTTTCAGAGAGAGGAGGGAGGGGAAGAGGAGATAGAGGGAATTAGCGAGGAAAATTCCCCAAATACAGCAAATATGGAGAAACGTAGATCGATATGTCCAAGCGCGCGATCAGGGGCCGGAAGGGGAAAGGGAGTTAAGGGGAGAGAGGCTGGAAAATATGTGCAGAGAAAAAAAGATGGAATATGGTAATTAAAATATATATAAATTGTGCCGGAGGGGTGACGTAAATAAACAACGTGTGCTTCGTTGGGTCGGGGTGCGTTCAGTATTCTATTCGGTTATTTTCAAGTTCGATGACGAGTTGTTGTTATGTAAATCAAGTCGTAACAGCGTCAAATATGGATTGATGGTAGAGAACCGGAAGTTTGGGGGTCGGAACTTGGAAGAAATAATAAAGCAGCATTAAAAAAATAAGTTAAATGGAAAAAAGATAAGTTTGGGGTATATGTTGTGAAGTTAATGCAAAATATGAGAGCGCCAAAAAAAAAAAAAAAGAAAAAAAAAAAAGGTTGAAAGTGGATAGGTAGAAGGCAATAGAGATATTTTCCTCCGTGGTTATCGAAATCGAAGTCGATCAGGAGCAGGAGCAGGAGCAGGGAGCAGCACAGGCTCAAAACTTGCCTAGGCTGCTACCTGTCGCCCACGATGAGATATGGGTATTGGTTTCGGCGCCGGCGAGAGCATGACGGAGGATGAGTCATAATCGTGTCTAGGATTCCCAGGATCAGCGGGACTGCCGCTTGTTCTGGTAGTGGTCATGCCGGTGTCGATTGTCCCCCTCCCGCAATCGCCCGACAGAGACTGTCGACGTGGCGAAAAGGTACTCTCCTCCTCAAACGAACTCGAGACTGAGCGATCGTCCGGGATGCGGGCTCCGCCAAACATAACACACAGCTGCTGGAGCAAGGCGACAAATTGCGCGTGCAGTTCAGCAAAGATATATTCGTTCCCCACGATCTCTGCAAGGTTGCGTGCGCGGATTTGGCCGGCGCGGCGCGGTTGGCCGTCTGGGCCCAGGGCTCGGCCGGTCAGGAAGGAAGAAATGGGCGTGTAGTTCCGTCCGTTGGCCATGCTTGTAGTGGCAGCAGCAGCGGCAGAAGTGGGAATCCCGCCTTCTTCCTTGCACTTTTCCGACTCCTGATGCCGTTCAGCAGCACTAACGATGCTCGCAGCGATGCGACCGAACACGCGCCAGATTAGCGGGGACGCACGGAAGGCTTTGCCGGCGTCCTTTCCTGCCAGGGCAAGAAGCGCATAGCTCCGGCGTTTGCCGCGAGCCATAGGGTCCGGGAGGCGAAAAACATAGGCGATAGTGTAACCCGTAACGGGGTCCCCGAACGACAAGGGCCCTGATGAGAGCCCGCGAGGCAAGAGCTCACAGCTCAGCGTTCTAATTGAGGCGCTACGTAGAAGTGCATAATCATCGGGGATTGGCGGCCCGTGTAATGAGAGATAGTTCACGATATGGGTGTGACATGAGGAAGTTTCCGACGACGCGGAGGAGTGAAGGGAGGTACCGGGCGAGTGATGCGGGTGGGGCTCAGCATCATAATCCGACCGAGATCCGCTACAGGAATACACGATTTCTCTGGAGCGTAGCACTGGGCTTCCATTTCGGCCCTTGCCATCCGCCTTCAAAGTCCCCGGTCCACCAGGTGGAAGTTGTTCGCTTACACCCTTGGGGACCGTTAGGCTGCAGCTTGCGCAGGTTTCATTATCAGCGCGAGCGATGCGACTCAACCTGTCCGTCTCCGTGCGACCTGATAACCGATGCGAGAACCAGGGATGGTCTTCATATTCGCTGGCTGGAAGTTGGGGCTGAGCCTAGAGGAGACGGC
>NW_001813978.1:1851687-1852337 GCF_000149585.1 Histoplasma mississippiense
GTGGCGGTTATAGATTGCCCATCAGATTTTCCCAGTTCCGATCTGGGCCGCGAGAATGTAGGGCGGGGGAAGTAGCATGAGAGGATAAGGGGGGTATCACTTGGGGACATATCGTAAGTGTGTGGGTAACATTGCGCGCAGGAGGAGGGTATCACTTGAGAGCAGAGAATGGAGGTCGGGCCATGCACTTCGCAGAAGTGCGTTAAGGATAGCTAAGAGTCAAAAACCAAGTAGAGTCAGTAGCCATGTCAGTAATCAGACAAGACGTAGGTCCCAGTCATCGCAAAAACCAATTATCTCGGGTAACATGGCATGATGCTGCATGTGCGCGCGACGCAGTGTATCCGCTGCGGCGCCTTCGATGCTGAGGAGAATAACTCAAGGGAGCAGCCGGTGGGAACGTGTCATGGGCCGCATGGCCGCATGGCAGCATGGCCGCCCACGACATCAGGGGAAGATAGATAGCTAGCTCTGGCAGGGCAGCGAAAGAGCAGCCCGATTGCGACCATCACTCCCCAGCTCCCCAGCATGCAAAGAAGAGGGAGACATAATGAAGAACAATGAAATAAAACTACCAAAGAAGGAGTGGAGTGTGGGAAAAGATTAAAGATCGCTGGATAGGAGACATGACGAAAGAACGGAGGAAGTGG
>NW_001813978.1:1852670-1854295 GCF_000149585.1 Histoplasma mississippiense
TTCGAGTTCGATGAGGGCTAGAAAGCGGAGGGAAAATCACACCGTCCATCCTTCGCATTGAGACATAGTCTCAGAGCATGGAACAGAAGAGAGGAGATTCAGTGGACAGGGAGCTAGGGGAGAGAAGCAGCAGCAGCAAATTAATTGTAGTCAGTGAATCTGAATCGCCTGTCTCGCGGTGAAGGCGACGATCCCCAGAAACGCGGAGGCAAGAATTGGAGAGGGAGGGAATGGATGGGAATGGCAGCGCGGGCGACGAGGCGATGGCGATGATGATATATAGTGAACGCACCGTGAGCGAAGCAAGCTGCAGTTGGCGAAGGAGGAGGGCTGGCTGGCGGGACGCATGCGGACGGGGAGAGTTGAGTCCTAAATACTGGGACCATAACGATGGCGTCCGGAGGAGTTTTGGGCTGCCGCTGGGAGGCAGGCGATGAGTGGAGCCGAGGTGGGCGAGACAACGGCGAGACAGGGTACGGCCAAAGTCTAAACAAACAGGCTCGGGAGAGGGGAGAGAGGAGGCAAGCTGATGCTGTTGGTCTGCGATCTGTCACTTCTTGTTTGCTTTCTTTTCTGTTTGTCAAAGCTTTCGTGGGGTGTATTTCAAACACCCAGCAATTCAGACAAACCCAACATTAACTGTTCTTCTTGGACACACTTACGGCGTAACCGTCGGTGCCGCTGGTCTGGCCGGGCTGGGATGCTTTTCCTGCCTGCCTGTCTGTCCATCTATCTGGGCTCTCTGGCAGAGTGGCAGCGGCTCGCTGCAGTGGCTTTCACCGTTCTCTGTACGCAGCATTCCCAACCATCTCTATGCAAAAAGAGCCTTGAAACCCGCATGTAACTTACGCATCCCAGCAGGCCAGAAGCATCCTCAGAGGAATTAATCCCGATGATTCACATGGCTGCAGACACACTAGCCAGGCATAACTAACTAGCTTCCATCGCAGGGGGGACGAGCAGGTTTCAAGATACGATATGGATCATAATGATACAATTAACTACTTCGGCAATAACTAATAATAATTTTTGGTTCGTTTTCTTGGTATTATTATTATTCTGACCCTGGTCATTGGCAGGGTGGGATTTGCGATCCATTCACAATGGTGATGATTGTAAGGGATAAGCACTGTGATACGGGGGTGAGAGATGGGCAGGTTAGAAGCGGAAAAGGGCAGAAGGAAGAAAAGTGATCTGTGACAGTCAGTGAGTTCCCGAGCTAGTTAGGAATCTGGGCATTTCTTTTTTTTTTTTTTTTTTCTCTTTTCTTTTTCTTTCTTTGCTTCTTTGAGCGGCTATCATAAGGATAGAACTACATGTCAAGTCAACGAATTTGTACGGGTTGATAATCACACGGTTCACACCCCTCCCTTGACGAAAACGACGACACTAATAATGATCATACACGGCGATGTTGCTCGCTTCCGGGCGTGGAAGCAGATCAGCCCTTCGTGCTTTCTAGTATGGAGATAACGGATGGATGCTTCGTCCCTTGCTCTGCTTTGTATTGTCCTCTGCGTGCGGAGTATAGCTTACACCGCATGCAGAAATACATGGCTACATCGAGGAGGAGACCCCAAGGGTACATACGCAACATACAACATACATATACATATACATGTGGG
>NW_001813978.1:1854395-1856321 GCF_000149585.1 Histoplasma mississippiense
CGCGGTTTGTATGTTGTGTGCGTATAATTTAGGGACATTGTACTGTACAAAGTCCCTACAATCCATACCGGACAAAGCCTAGCGCCTAAAAAAGGGAGATAAGGTTAGCAGTTTGCGCAAACCAGGTAATTGATGAGAGGGGATCCCATCTATTATTTTTCCTTTATTTTTGTTTCCCCACATAACAGGGAACGGTTGATGATGATGATGATGATGATGATGATGATGATGATGATGATGATGATAAGAGCAAATTCCCATCTGTGCCGTCGTTCCCGCTCCAACTGCTCACAAGAGATAACTCTGTGCCTGGGTAACCTTATATTTCCTTCATGTAGCGGCAATGAACTGACCCATAACGATGATAACGATGATAACGGGAAAAGCACATCCGACACAACTCCTCCATTCCTGCGATCCTACCCATGTCCGGAAGCCGCCGCATCTTGGCCAGGCCAGGCCCAGGCCACCACCCGCCCACCCGTGGATCAGAGGATGGCGTACCGGGGAATGGGATTCCAGTCCATCGCAGCCATCCGCTCCCCCAACAAGGCAAGGCTTCCAGAAGGAGTGGATCCAAGATGTCCGCTGCCGCCGGGATGCTGAGTCAGTCGTTAGCAGAGGCTTAGCGACTTACGACCGTTTATTTTTGGGGACAACAAGAGATCTACTGTTGCAGTAACTAAGTTAACTACCACACTCATGTTAACTAGTTAGTTATGATGATTGTTTATTAATCTTACAAGAGGGATTCCGGCTGGGGATGCTCCCATATGATAATAATCTCCGATGAGAGTCAATCCAGATGGGGAGGGGAGAGTCAGCGGGCTTCTTGTTCTCCTGTTTCTTTCTTTCTTTCTTTCTTTCTGTTTCATTTTCCTCATAAATATTATTTTTACTCTTTTCCTGGAGTTTAACTAGCTATGGATGGTTTAAGGATAAAAATAAACCCATATAAAAAGATGAAACACGGAGAAACCGATACCTAACAGACAACAATTGAAACAGGCGCTGTCGGAAAAAACGAAAATTAGCTTCTTTTGAGATCAATCAACTGGTGGTACCTGGCTAAGGTTTCAACTTTGCCCTTGATAACGTCGCGAGCTCCACGGGAAAGGTCGTGTCTTGTCGCACAGCTACGATAAATAATAAATTGGCACATCTTGTCTGTACCAGTAATCGTCGTCTCCCTCGTTGGAGATCCCACTTATCGAGCTTCTCTGTTTCTAACGTTAGTCGTAATTACTCTGGAGTTGTATTTTATTCTTATTATTCCCGTGCGACCGTTGCTTTGCAGAGTTGTAATTCTGGAGCGCTTGTCGTTTGCGGGATGCGTTCGTTTCTGTACCATTTTTTTGACACCCGCTGATTCTCATCGTATTTTTTTTTTTTTTTTTTTTTTTTTTTTCGAAATTATTGATTGTGTCGAGAACCCCCCGCCACAACAAGGGATATTCGCCTGTTGCGCTCTGATGGAGAAAAAATGATGACCTGCCTCCTAGTTACCTACTCCTATTATTGGCTAATATATATCTATATCCTGCTCTCTCGCAAAGCCGAGTAGCACGAGAACCGCACTGAGAGAGCAGTCGTTTGGTCCAATAGCAATCACGCAACATATTCTGGATACCAGAAGGGGCCAGAAGGGCCTTCTCCAGAGCTGGTGGCGGTGACCTGATGTCGAATAACAACGATCATATTGATAAGAGTATGAGAAGAAGGGCGCGCCTGCTTGGGCATGGCTTGTTTTATGTCCCTCTTACGACGGGGAGATGATGGTCACTCACTCAACAATCCGTACGGAGTATTGTCATCATGATATGCGACGAGCAACGAATTACGCGTAACCCTAACGGCATTTCACGTATCGAAGATCGACTCAGCAGCAGCGGTGTTAACTGTTCACTCTACTCCGGAACTTGAAAA
>NW_001813978.1:1856421-1857686 GCF_000149585.1 Histoplasma mississippiense
CGGGGATGCCAGCCTCCGAGACCGCGGCGGTTAGCGATTCCACGACCTCAGTTGGTCCTTTGTCACTCATATATACTACATCAGTGAGGCCCAATGATGTGACCAAAGATATGGCAATCTCGAGGTCCAAGCCCAAAGATCCAACCAGGGTAGTTTATGATAAGGGGGCATTGGGGATAGCTCTGGAGAAGCTCTTGATAACGATTCATCAGATCCATTGCGGTCGCGATGTAGTGGTCAGGGTCATCCTTCGGTGAAGAAGCTCCAATATAATGGGATCTAACAATATGTCCGTCTGATTGAGAATTAAGGGTTGGATGCGAAAACGGCGGTCCTAGAAGTGGTGTTCGCAAGTGGGCAAGATATATTTGACCCATCGGAGACAGCTCAGGTTGCCCAGGATCTAAATCCAGGAAAGCAACTCCATGTTGGTTGTGTTGCAAGGTATCTTCCGACGGAGGAGGGCTCAGGAGGTGGTTTAGAAGGTATTTATTGAAGGTGGATTTTCCAGATCCTTTCGGACCACAAGTTAATACTCGAAGAAAGCCTCCTCGTTGAGACAGGGTATGAATAGACGCGCTCCATTTCTTATCAAGATGTAGTGGGCGTAGATGCCTTTTTAAGGGATCGTCAGAAGACGAATGAAGCTGGAGGCTTGTTAGCAAGCAGCTAATGAAGTCTTTCAAAGCAGGCTTACGATTGAGAACGATAAACATCGGCCGGGCTGTAAAATGGAACCCGGAGCTGGCTCCTTGGTATTCCATATCCGATGATATAGGTTTGACAGGTTTCTTAAGCGGCTAAGCCCATTGTTGCATGACCTGATCTCAACCTCCGCGTAGCCCTCAATGCCCGAAACGCATTTTATGACAGGGAGTGAATGCGTCGACGGTGCATATATTCTATAGAGATGGGGGCTCGGAGGCAATTTTGCCCCCATTATGCTGACAACACCTCGTTTAACCCATAGGTCATATTGACCGATGAGTCCCACGTTCTTCCTCTCATTAGCGAATGCCATCAGACACAAGCATGGTGGCGTACCATTTTTAACTTCAACCGAATGCATATCGGGTTGTCCGTACGGTAAATTACATCTTTCCTACCGATGCGGCTCTTGGACAACAGGAAGCTCTGGAAGTCTACTGGATCATTGGCGAAATGTCGACCACTGTAGTCTGTTAGAATGCGGTTTGTGTTGGGAGTGAATCAGGACAACGTATACCACTCTTTATCGCCATTAGTGCCTTCCGTCTCGACATCAT
>NW_001813978.1:1857825-1858762 GCF_000149585.1 Histoplasma mississippiense
CCAGGCATAACTAACTAGCTTCCATCGCAGGGGGGACGAGCAGGTTTCAAGATACGATATGGATCATAATGATACAATTAACTACTTCGGCAATAACTAATAATAATTTTTGGTTCGTTTTCTTGGTATTATTATTATTCTGACCCTGGTCATTGGCAGGGTGGGATTTGCGATCCATTCACAATGGTGATGATTGTAAGGGATAAGCACTGTGATACGGGGGTGAGAGATGGGCAGGTTAGAAGCGGAAAAGGGCAGAAGGAAGAAAAGTGATCTGTGACAGTCAGTGAGTTCCCGAGCTAGTTAGGAATCTGGGCATTTCTTTTTTTTTTTTTTTTTTCTCTTTTCTTTTTCTTTCTTTGCTTCTTTGAGCGGCTATCATAAGGATAGAACTACATGTCAAGTCAACGAATTTGTACGGGTTGATAATCACACGGTTCACACCCCTCCCTTGACGAAAACGACGACACTAATAATGATCATACACGGCGATGTTGCTCGCTTCCGGGCGTGGAAGCAGATCAGCCCTTCGTGCTTTCTAATATGGAAATAACGGATGGATGCTTCGTCCCTTGCTCTGCTTTGTATTGTACTCTGCGTGCGGAGTATAGCTTACACCGCATGCAGAAATACATGGCTACATCGAGGAGGAGATAGGGATACATACGCAACATACAACATACATATACATATACATATACATACACACATATTCCATCTCGCATGTAGCCAGCCTTGACGATGGTTCAGACCAAGGAAATTCCACTTTATAGATGCCCAACGGTTCATAAGGCCCAAGTTGCACGGTGCATATCCAGCACCCCGATATGCATTCCCCTGCTACGTTGATTATTTCCATCGATGGTCCTTGCGTGTCCCTAGTAGGGCAATAACGCGGTTGTATGTGTGTGCGTAGTATGTAGGACATGTACTGTAG
>NW_001813978.1:1859009-1861199 GCF_000149585.1 Histoplasma mississippiense
GTATCAGGTGTGACTCCGCCCGCCTTCGCTTGTGCGATCAGCTTTCGATGCCGGCGCTCCGCAGCTCGTGCGGAAAAGTATTCTTCGCTGATTGCCCAGTTGGGATTGTCCACCTGCCCTCGAACGAGGACGAGGCGGTTGCCTTGCTCCAGTGCCTTGCGTATTTTATAGTGTGGGATGGGGGTGTAGATGTCTAGGGTTTGTGTTTCGGCATTGATGGATCGGATAATTGCCTGGCCCAGGCAGTGTGACAGGTTGGGGTCAAGGGGGCAACATGCGCCGTTGCCTGCGAATAGGTAAGGGAGTTTCTCGCGTGGGGTGTGAGTGATGTTAGGATGCTGGTCGTCATCTGGTGATGGGTGTGATGGTGACGAGGGTAGCGATGGTGATTGGTTTTCGTTTAGTGTGACACCTGGCTCCATTTGCAAGTCGCCGTCGGAATCGAAATGGGGCACCCCAATGGTTTTATCGTTCCTACCGTCGATACTGGCGATTGCATTTAGGTTTTCAATTGCAACTACCCCCACGACCGCTCCATCCAATAGGTCACGTAGCATGTCCGGTTCATGGTGTGACCCTGTCACCATTATTCCAAATATCCCCCGTGAGGCTCCAGAGTACTTGACAGTTACAGGGCGAGTTTGACAGAGCGGAATATCAGACCAAACTCCATTTTTGCCTTGATGCTGGGTGAAATGGAAGTAAGAAAGCATCTGCATAGACCGTAGCTGGGCACTGGATCGAGACACAAAATCTGTGGGTTGAGATGGAAGAATCGTCACGGGGATGCCAGCCTCCGAGGCCGCGGCGGTTAGCGGTTCCACGACCTCAGTTGGTCCTTTGTCACTCATATATACTACATCAGTGAGGCCCAATGATGTGACCAAAGATATGGCAATCTCGAGGCCAAGCCCAAAGATCCAACCAGGGTAGTTTATGATAAGGGGGCATTGGGGATAGCTCTGGAGAAGCTCTTGATAACGATTCATCAGATCCATTGCGGTCGCGATGTAGTGGTCAGGGTCATCCTTCGGTGAAGAAGCTCCAATATAATGGGATCTAACAATATGTCCGTCTGATTGAGAATTAAGGGTTGGATGCGAAAACGGCGGTCCTAGAAGTGGTGTTCGCAAGTGGGCAAGATATATTTGACCCATCGGAGACAGCTCAGGTTGCCCAGGATCTAAATCCAGGAAAGCAACTCCATGTTGGTTGTGTTGCAAGGTATCTTCCGACGGAGGAGGGCTCAGGAGGTGGTTTAGAAGGTATTTATTGAAGGTGGATTTTCCAGATCCTTTCGGACCACAAGTTAATACTCGAAGAAAGCCTCCTCGTTGAGACAGGGTATGAATAGACGCGCTCCATTTCTTATCAAGATGTAGTGGGCGTAGATGCCTTTTTAAGGGATCGTCAGAAGACGAATGAAGCTGGAGGCTTGTTAGCAAGCAGCTAATGAAGTCTTTCAAAGCAGGCTTACGATTGAGAACGATAAACATCGGCCGGGCTGTAAAATGGAACCCGGAGCTGGCTCCTTGGTATTCCATATCCGATGATATAGGTTTGACAGGTTTCTTAAGCGGCTAAGCCCATTGTTGCATGACCTGATCTCAACCTCCGCGTAGCCCTCAATGCCCGAAACGCATTTTATGACAGGGAGTGAATGCGTCGACGGTGCATATATTCTATAGAGATGGGGGCTCGGAGGCAATTTTGCCCCCATTATGCTGACAACACCTCGTTTAACCCATAGGTCATATTGACCGATGAGTCCCACGTTCTTCCTCTCATTAGCGAATGCCATCAGACACAAGCATGGTGGCGTACCATTTTTAACTTCAACCGAATGCATATCGCGTTGTCCGTACGGTATACTACATCTTTCCTACCGATGCGGCTTTTCGACAACAGGAAGCTCTGGAAGTCTACTGGATCATTGGCGAAATGTCGACCACTGTAGTCTGTTTAGAATGCGGTTTGCGTTTGGGAGTGAATCGGGACAACGTATACCACTCTATTTCGCCATTAGTGCCCTTCCCGTCTCGACATCATCGGATTCATCCACTAATGTCGCTTTTGACTTTCTTGGCTAGTACCCCGTGCGGTGGGGCTCATTTGAGCGGCTCCCTCTTGGATGGTCACCCTTCGTTAGAAAAAGACTCTTCACGCTTTCTCCCTCGCGGGCAGGGATTG
>NW_001813978.1:1862130-1864496 GCF_000149585.1 Histoplasma mississippiense
TACGGGGGGGCTCTAATATTGACACACAAGGGTGTAAATTACCACTCCGGGAGGAACAGGTTGAAGCAAAGAAGAACAAGTCGCTTCTACTTCCTGATGAACGGGGCAATGTCTACTTCAGAAAGCCGCGTGGATGTCGCACAAACCTTTCATTTGGAGCGGATCATTAGCTTGGAAAACGGGACTACATATTCGGAGCAATCTGTTCCAATAAGCGAATTAACAAAGCCGAAACAACAACAGCCCAGAAATCTCAAAATGCGATACAAACCAATTGGTTTGACAGACAATCAGCCCGAAACATTTGGATCCGGCTCGGACGAGTCAGATGGGGCCTCATTCCGAATGCCTCAGCCACTGTCTCAGGACCGGGAAGGCAAAAGGAGGAGGAAATCATCGATGGAAATAGGGCCTAGCAATGAGCTTCAGGTGGAACGACGCAAAAAACATAAACGGGTTCATTCCAATTCCGTTGATGACAGTACCGAGATACATTCGAGAAATGGAGAAGTGAAGCCGTCTCCGAAATCGAAAGAAACCAAAGATACAGAAATTACGCGGGGAAAGTCGGATAAGCGACATGGGGACAAACGGAGCAAGAAGCACAGGGACGAAACCAGCCAGGAACGGAGAGCACGGAGGGAAGAAAGGAAGCGGAAAACACAGGCCCTTGCATCATGATAATTGATTTCCTTCCTTGTATGATTGTCAGCCTGTTGAATTGTTTTTTTTTTTTTTTTTTTTTTGAATCAGCCAAGCAATGCAAATAACCTATCTGCTTTTATCCCCCAGAGCTTCACGGAAATGTTTTTAAAGTCGATGATGACATGTGAGGAGGCTGTTCTCCTGCGAACTCATTCCTATCCCATACTGTCACAATACTGTGTTGATCATATAGGCCGGGATTGATCACATGATAAACCCTAATCACGTCAGTGGGGTTTGAAAAAATAATTTTTTTGGCCAAAAGCGAGCAAAATCCTGTCTCCATACCCTTCTCAGCCCTCCTTCCGAACCACTTCCATTCCCCCGCCACTTTACTTCAGAGACCCCTGAATTCATATATCTCCAGGAATTGGTAAATTCAAGAGCCAGGATCTTATCAACATCATGGCGACATACGCTCTATCACAGTCTCACCGAGAGGTAAGCGTCCTATCGATGTTTCAGATGGAATGAATGTCAAATAGCTCACGCTATATGGACAGCAACTCGAGAAGTCGCTGGCTGAGTCTGATCCAGAGGTTGCTGAGATTATGGTATGTAACAATTTCAGTTCATTTTCTGCTGATCTCCATGATCTTTACCATTCACCAAAACAACCTTGTTGCCCCTCATTTTATTGACTCAATTCCCCACCAACGACACAGAAAAAAGAGATTCAACGCCAACGAGAGTCAGTCGTTCTGATCGCTTCTGAGAACTTTACTTCCCGCGCTGTGTTCGATGCTTTGGGATCTCCCATGTCAAATAAATATTCCGAGGGTTACCCGGGCGCCAGATATTATGGTGGCAACCAACACATTGACGCAATTGAGCTCACTTGCCAGACAAGAGCTCTCAAGGCCTTCAATCTGGATCCAGCCAGGTGGGGTGTCAATGTTCAGTGCTTGAGCGGAAGCCCTGCAAATCTGGAAGTCTATCAAGCTTTGATGAGACCACACGACAGACTGATGGGCTTGGATCTTCCTCACGGAGGGCATCTGAGTCACGGATATCAAACCCCACAGAAAAAGTATGTATAACTGGAGCTATATCAATGATTCGCTCTATTTAAAATAAATGGCATTAACAATTCTCACCCCGAATAGGATTTCCGCTATTTCAACATATTTTGAAACCTTGCCATACCAAGTCGACCTCGAGACTGGCATCATCGATTATGAGACCCTTGCTAAAAATGCCAAGCTTTACCGCCCAAAGTGTCTTGTTGCGGGTACCTCTGCCTACTGTCGCTTGATCGATTATAAGAAGATGCGGGAGATCGCTGATTCCGTCGGTGCCTACCTGATTGTTGACATGGCTCACATTTCTGGCCTCATTGCTGCCGGCGTCATCCCATCTCCATTCGAGTATGCTGATGTGGTCACTACTACTACCCACAAGTCTCTCCGCGGCCCTAGAGGAGCTATGATCTTCTTCCGCAAGGGTGTAAGAAGTGTTGACCCTAAGACCGGAAGGGAAACCATGTATGACCTCGAGGGCCCCATTAACTTCTCCGTCTTCCCTGGCCATCAGGGGGGTCCCCATAACCATACCCATCACCCGCTCTGGCCGTTGCCCTGAAACAAGTCGATACCCCGGAGTTCAGCATTATCAACAGCAAGTGCTGAAGAATGCCAAAGCCCTTTGAGGAGGAGTTTAAA
>NW_001813978.1:1865837-1869386 GCF_000149585.1 Histoplasma mississippiense
TCACCGCACTAGCTTCCGATAGTAGCAACTTCGGGTCCAGAAATGCCACCGCCGCTGGGTCTACAGGTGTAGGGCGCGCAGCGGTTGTATTTGCGGCAACTCCGGGTCCCGTCCCCGGTCCTCCTATAGCTGATGATGGGCCATCGTTGTCGCCTGCAGAGGTTGGATCTGTCTGGTGTTGGTGCGGGTTTGAGGAACTTGAGGCAAGGCGGAGGAGAAGGTCGTGGAGCGAGGGGAGGATATCAAACGTTTGCGGAGGGGGGAAGGGAGCGGGTTGTGGTGTGCCTTGTTGATCTTCCTGTTGGGGCTGGTGCTGGGTTTGAGATTGGACTTGGAGTTGGTGAGGGACACCTGGTGTAGCGGGGGAGGATGTGTTTGTGGCCGATTGGAGGGAAGAGGCGACTTTTATGGCAGGGGAGGTCATAATGATCTCAGGTTCTGGCGTCTAGTCGGATTCTTTGGTTGTATTTTATTATTGCTTGGGCGCAAAGCTCATTGAGGGCTTTCGCAGCTTCCGCGCCAGCTACCTGTGGTGGTTAGCGAGGGTGGATTGTTCATGAAGTCGGGAGCTGGCGCAATGCTGGAGCAAACGGTGGGTGCTTTGTTCGGTGACGTCGAAAAACTAAGTAACTAAGCTGACTACGCCGAATTTATAAATATGTTTGGACCAGAAAATGCCCCTCCCCCGCCAACATTCGCATATGCTCGCCTCTCTGCGCGAACGCAAAATCACGCATTAGCGGTTCAATTCCTCAGCTAAGTATAACCAGTATCTGCTTTTGAATTGTGCCATTGGACACAATCATTTCCTAGTTATCCAGCTTGATATTCGCCACAATGACCACGGTTGATCACAAAGCAGTGCTGAGTATGCCGATTCCTCCAATTGCCCCACACAACCTCTCTATATTATTCTACTTTCGGAGGACAATTTATGATTAACACTAATGCCGACCTTGGTCAGTCGTTATTGACGGCTGGGGTATTGCTGGCCCTGACTCCCGTCCCGATGGAGACGCTATCGCTGCAGCTAACGCCCCGGTCATGTCCTCGTTCGCGGACTCCAATTCAAAAACTGCACAGGGCTATACCGAGCTCGATGCTTCCTCCCTCGCCGTGGGCCTCCCAGAAGGCCTCATGGGAAACAGTGAAGTGGGTCATCTGAATATTGGCGCTGGGCGTGTGGTCTGGCAAGATGTTGTACGCATCGACCAAACCCTGAAGAATGGAGATATGAACAAGACCGAGAACATCGTCAAAACGTTCCAGAAAGCGAAAGATGGCAATGGGCGATTGCACCTCCTTGGCCTCATCTCTGATGGCGGTGTCCATTCTCACATCAACCATTTATTCGGGCTACTACAGGTGGCTAAGGAAATGAAGATTCCCAAGGTCTTTATCCATTTCTTTGGGGATGGGAGAGATACGGATCCTAAGAGTGCAGCTGGGTATATGCAGCAATTGCTTGACAAGACCAAAGAATTGGGTGTTGGCGAGTTGGCGACCGTGGTAGGCAGATATTTTGCTATGGATCGCGATAAGAGGTGGGATCGTATCGAGATTGCTTTGCACGGGCTTGTTACTGGTGAAGGAGGGGAAGAGTCCACAGACCCAGTCCAGACCATCAATGAGAGATATAAGAAAGGAGAAAATGACGAGTTCTTGAAGCCAATTATTATTGGAGGAAAGGAGAGAAGAATTCAAGGTACAATTCACGCTTCTCCCACCCCTGCTGTATTTCACATCTGCTTACCTAGATCTAAAGACAATGACACACTCTTCTTCTTCAACTACCGCTCGGACCGTGTGCGGGAAATAACCCAGCTCCTCGGGGACGTCGACCGTTCCCCCAAGCCAAACTTCCCTTACCCCAAAAACATCTCAATCACAACTATGACCCAATATAAAACTGACTATAAATTCCCCATCGCTTTTCCCCCTCAGCACATGGGCAACGTTCTCGCGGAATGGCTGGGCAAGCAAGGCCTCAAACAATGCCACATCGCCGAGACAGAGAAATACGCTCATGTCACTTTCTTCTTCAACGGCGGCGTTGAGAAGCAGTTCCTCGGCGAAGAGCGGGAGTTAATCCCGTCTCCAAAAGTAGCAACCTATGACCTCGACCCGAAAATGAGTGCTGCTCCTGTGGCAGATAAGCTTGCTGAGCGTATTTGTGAGAATAAATTTGAGTTTTTGATGAACAATTTCGCCCCGCCGGATATGGTGGGCCATACTGGAGTGTATGAAGCTGCCGTTGAGGCTGTGACGGCAACGGATAAGGCTATTGGGAGAGTGTTTGAAGCTTGCAAGCAGCACGGATATATCCTTTTCGTCACGGCTGATCATGGGTATGCATATTTTTGCTATCTTTTTGGTTTGGATTTCAGTGCGAAAGGAGTGCTAACAAGTCCGGTACAGAAACGCCGAGGAGATGAAGAACGCTGAAGGAACGCCCAAGACGTCACATACGACTAACAAAGTCCCTTTCATCATGGCCAACGCGCCAGAGGGTTGGAGCTTGAAGAAGTCCGGTGGAGTTTTGGGCGATGTCGCACCGACCATCCTCGCAGCCATGGGCGTCGAACAACCTAAGGAAATGACAGGACATAGCCTTCTTGTCAGGACTTAGAACTATTCATATTTACATTGAGTATAGCATCGAGATCGGGATAAACAGCCTGTATGCTTTGTCCGAATGTGCGTTTTGTTTCATTTATCTTTTTCTTAAGTTCTGTTTCATCCGTGAAACAGGCCAAAGAGGGAACTCATTTCGTGCTTAGAGGATAGAGATGGGTGGGAGAGTTGTGACATTTGCATAGCTAGGTAATGTCTCAAGATTTATCGGCTTTGGCAGGTAGCCGTTTGTGGCTACGGAGTATGTATGGCATACATCGAGGAATTTAAGTTTGGAAAAGCTTCCTTCCTTCGGCCATGGTATTCTAAAAAAAATCCAGCGCGCATGTTACATTCGGGAAAATAGTGCGCTAAATGTATACGTCATTTTAACCCTTTTAAATTGTGAAACTCCCCAGCAGTACATTTCTATTTCCTGTACAGCCTTCTGCGCTTCGTGAATCCGCCGATTGCATGATTCTTGGAAGTATAATTCCTAAATAGCAATCAAACCACCTATAGGTGATTTAACCTAAAACATTTCCAGGTCATTTAAAGCGGGTTGGAGCCTCGAACGGCTCGGAAACTGTTTCGTAATCGGTCGTCACAAGAGGAACGATATGGTTCATTGCAGAACGGAATCGACCCAGGTATCAAATCATTAATTATGCTATGTATGACTGTACAATTAGGCGGTAGCTGCGCCTACTTGTTGCTGTTGCTGCTGCTGCTGCACTTGCGTTTGTAGTTGGATAATCTATGACAGGGTTAGATAGCTTGTCGTAAAACGAGATGCTGACATGTGGCAGGAAATACCTCTATCTTCTTCTTCTCACTCTTTTCTTGGATATCATGTATTTGCTTTTCGATCCGAGATCTAGTTTATTCCATCTCTCAAGTTAGCAATGCTCTGCCAAAGGGAGCGAAATTTCCTGG
>NW_001813978.1:1869497-1874558 GCF_000149585.1 Histoplasma mississippiense
ACCAGTTTGTAATATTTGCGTCAGTTTCAGGGACTTGAATTCCCATTTATGCAGGAAATTGGAGGAAATATCAGCATGATAACCGCAATGAAAGTATTCTTCATGAAATGCAGCTTTCCCTCACATTCTGCACACTTTTGTTCTCCTGTTGCTGTGCCTCTAATTTCTCACGGGCTTGTACAATCTCTTGGAGTTCTGTGGTGGCGTAAGAATGGACTCTTAGAAGGTATCTTTAAGAGAGGGGTATGCTGTAACGGACCTGTTTCGAGTTTCTGGTACTCATCACTGAGGATCTGGAGCTGTTTATGTGGATCAGCCATGGTACCTATATGGAGGGATGTTGTATGTTGATATTATTGTCGAACTAGGGTTTGTTTAGGTGTGCGTTCAAAAGAGGGATGTTGTCAAACTTAACTTACCCACATCTCGATGGCAACGGCACTAGCGCGGAGCCTCCACATTCAACCCACCGGCATCCCATCCAACAGCTTTCACCTCACAACAACAGTCCCTGTTCTCTCACATATAATAAAGGTTGGCAGCCAAAGTTACGAAATATCTCCAGTTTCTTCAAATACAAGTTTTGTGCCACGTCTGACTGCCATTCCGCTTCCCGGTCCCTCTTTTGTTTTGCTCGCGTGGGGTTTCTCCCAGGAGGGGGAACGTCGAATCGGGTATCAAGTCATTCAGTTAGTTCTAGCAAGTCAACTAGAATTACAGGTATAATATACCACCATGAGCAATACAGATTTCCTCGGACGGGCTATAGATACCGTGAAAAAGGCCATCGAACATGATAACGCTGGCGAATATGAGAAAGCTTACCAGACGTACTATTCTGCTCTCGAGCTGTTCATGCTCGCTTTAAAATGGGAAAAGAACCCAAAATCGAAAGAGATGATTCGAGCAAAAACTGGAGAATATATGGAAAGGGCTGAAAAACTGAAGAACCACCTGGCCCGGGAACGATAATCGGAAAAAACCCAGTGCTGTAGGGGCGAATGGGAAAGTTGCACATGGTAGTGGGAAAGGAGCGTAGGTTTATCACCGACCCTTAGGCTTGATCTGTTTGGTGCCTCTGGCCTTCCTTGGGGGCCCCTTGTTCACGAATATATGTAGCTGACACTTGATGGCTGAATTAGAAAAGACGACGACGACGAAGATGCCGAAGCGAAAAAGCTGCGGGCTGCCCTGGCTGGATCTATCTTATCTGACAAACCAAATGTTAAGTGGGAGGATGTTGCTGGTCTCGATCAGGCGAAAGAAGCCCTCAAAGAGGCGGTTATTATGCCCATGAAATTCCCCCATCTCTTCACAGGCCACAGACAGCCGTGGAAGGCTATATTACTTTATGGGCCACCGGGAACTGGAAAATCGTACCTCGCCAAGGCAGTAGCTACGGAAGCGAATAGCACGTTTTTCAGTGTGAGCAGTAGTGATTTGGTCTCGAAATGGATGGGTGAAAGTGAAAGGTAAGAGAAAAGTTGCACTAGAACTATTTGTCATGCGGTTTATTGTCGTTGCCCCGGAATTGTCTCTAACTTGAACTTTCAGGCTCGTCAAGCAACTTTTCAATATGGCTCGTGAGAGCAGGCCGGCGATTATATTCATCGATGAGGTGGATGCTCTTTGCGGTCCTCGTGGTGAAGGAGAGTCAGAAGCCTCCCGTCGTATAAAGACAGAATTGCTCGTTCAAATGCAAGGCGTTGGCAAGGATTCTGAAGGAATCTTAGTACTCGGAGCCACAAACATTCCCTGGCAATTAGATATGGCTATCAGGCGACGGTTCCAACGAAGAGTTCACATCGGTCTTCCAGATGTTCGGGCAAGGGTGAAGATGTTCATGCTAAATGTTGGAAGCACACCGTGCCAGCTGACCAATGCGGATTACCGACAACTTGCTGAAATGAGCGAAGGATACTCTGGAAGTGATATCAGCGTAGTCGTTCAAGATGCACTCATGCAACCTATCCGCAAAATTCAAACTGCGACGCATTATAAAAAGGTACATCATCTTCCTCCCCACCATCCCCCTGCCTTCTTAGGCAGAAATAAAGGTGTATTACAAGATCCTAACAGAGCTCATTCAGGTAATTGTGGACGGGCAGGAAAAGCTCACACCATGTTCTCCAGGCGACAATGGGGCCATGGAAATGACATGGGTGGACATCGATTCGGATAAACTCCTCGAGCCACCCCTTCTACTTAGAGATTTCATCAAGGGCGTTGAAGTCTTCGCGCCCCACCGTGAGCGAAGAAGATTTAAAGAAAAATAACGAATGGACCTTGGAGTTCGGTAGTGAGGGGTCGTGATATATATTACATGTTTCTTTTTTAAATCTTCATATAGAGTATAGGTGTTGCTTCTCTTAATGTTTCGAAGCGTCTTTGTCCAATTCTGATGGGCGAATTCTGATGGATTGTTTAGCCCACCTTTTATCTTTACAATCCAGTTCTGTCACTTGACCATTTTGGTATTTCTTTCCTTGGATGGCATATTTATTGAGCGCCTCTGGTTTGGTAGTATTTTTCAGTCCATTTCATGCCTGGGAGACTATGATATTCGCCTACTTTTCTTCTCTTCCCACCCTTTCTTTTTTTGACAATTTGTCCTATTTATTTTTGTCTAAGTATACTTCTCGATTTTGTCTCGGCGGTTGAAAGAGGCGAACCGTTGCCTTTTATCTCCATTCCCCTCTCCATCACCTATCCTTTTTTTCTCACTTCGGCGGGGCGTTACTCATAAAGGGTATTAATAACAAGCGCCGTAGAAAATGTATATGCCATGCCATGCGTCTTATGCAAGAGACAAAAGAAAACCGTGAACAAAGAGAAATTAATCATCAAGAACTACCAATTTGCTTCATATGTATGGATATATAAGGTCTGTTTACCAAGCAGGCAACGCCAATGAAACAACGGTGGTGGAAGAGTATCATATGGAATAAGGAAGACAAACAAGAAAAAGAACAGAGGAAGAGTAATAATGCTCCGCAGAGCGAGAAGCCAAAACCCCATAAACACCGGGCAGAAGGAACCCTCAAGTATTCCGTACATGGCAAAGACTAGAGAATTTCGAACGACTAATACAAATCGAACCCAATCGCCCAAAAATCCAGAAAATTGCAAATCGAACAGAGACATGGAACTAGGCGTAGAAGAAACAAAAATGGGAAGCGTAACACGGAGTATATCAAATACTCTCAGTCAGTCAGAGCTTTCCTTCTCATACTTTCCCTTTTCTTCAATACCTCCCCTTTCGCTTTCCGAAGGCCTTCACCAAGTTTCTTTAATTTCTTCCATTCAGCACTCATCAATTGCATCCGGCAGACAGCCAAGGCCATGCATGCTACAGCTTTAAGTTTTAGACGGGCGTCAAATTTCTTTCGCGGGCTGTTGGGCTTCACCCCCATTTCAGCGATCATTTTGAGGTCGGTTTCGTTACTGTACGTACAAAGGAGGAAGGAAAACATTTCATATTAGCCACGCCTATACTTGAAAAGGAAAGGAGCAAACACAATGAACATGTCTGCCGGACAGGGACGACGTACCATGCAATCCGAACCCGTTCACCCAGCTCCATGAGCCCCTTACTCCACGCAAGATCCTGACGGAATTTCTCCTCCCGGACCAATCGGGCCTTTAACCACATAATCTCTTTCCCTAAACCTTTGATTTCCTTGGCGTGTCGTCCTTTTCGTTCCGAATGTTGCGTCAACTCTTCTAGTAAAGCCTCATATCTGGCCTGTAATGACTCTAGCTCGTGACGAGCTGCGTCTGCTTTCTTAATGGACAGTGCGCGCTCATCACGGACTCTACGGAGATGTGTTCTCAATTCATGAACACGGGTGTCACGCTCGGAAAGGCGTACCGCTAAAGATTCGGCCTCGAGAGTTGATGATTTGAGCAAGTCGTGGAGATCTCTACGCTCTTCTTCGTTTACTGAGGCATGTTGCAATTCGTGATTTTGGGTTTTTATATCTTTCATGGCCCTGTGCATGTCGAGTAGTTGGCTGCGAAGGCTCCGAAGCTCCTCTTGGACTTTAAGTGGCGTCGAAGGGGATACTTTTGGAGAGCTGGTGCTCAGCGCCTTAGCTTTGAGCTCATGATTCTCCCGCTCTAATTCTACGATGCGCGTTTTCAGGTCCCGGATGGAGGCCTTGAGTGTTGATTCACGTTCAAGTGCGTCTCTCTCTTGGCGTCGTGCATCTTCCAGGCTTCGCCGCAGGATTGAGAAGTCGGGTGACGTAGATGCTTCCGCGCGAATAGAAGCCTGATTGTCCAAGAGAGCTTCGAGTTCTTGGGTACGTAGTTCGAGTCGCTCAGCTTTGCTTTTGGCGGCAATGAGTTCGTGATCGCGTTTTTCCGATAAAATGAATAGTCTGTCTTGGAGTTGGTCAATTTCCGCAGAGAGTCGATTCTCCTTCGCCGCTGCCCGTTCGATTTCGTTATCAAGACCGACTTGTAACTTATCTTTGGTTTCCAGTAACGCTCTCTTCTCGTCTCTCAGGCGGTTTAGGTCGTTTTCAAGTCTCACCTTAGATTTTCGAAGATCGATCTTTTCCTGGTCGAGACGGTAAGTATCATCGACCCTGCCTTGAATCTGATTAATCTGACTTGCATTCATCACGTTCGGCTTCCAATTCGGCGGACGACATGCGTAGATATGATTCGATGTTCGCGTAGCTAGCTTGTCTCGAGTACTGTCTCTCTTATAGCTGCTGCACTGTTCTCAATCGAGTACCGATTCTGAGATCCTGCAGCCGCTCATCTCAGCGTAGCTGCATACACATATCATCTCAGCGTGCATTCTCTCTAGTGCTACTCGCTGCACATAATCTCTGACCGCTCATCAGCTCTGCTTCCTTTGGGTTTCTGCAGCTTGGCGTTTTAGACGCAATATCATCATTTAAGCTCTTTGATTTGGCGATTTCAGTAGTTTCTCATTCCTGCAGATGGCGTTGCTTCTCCGTTTTCGAGTTATATTTGGAGATTTTCCTTCTCGTCGGGATAGTGTTGTCCGACGTTCTGTAGTTGGGCTTACCTCGCCTTAATCCAGGA
>NW_001813978.1:1875042-1876694 GCF_000149585.1 Histoplasma mississippiense
CGTGACGAGTTTTCAGGACAGCTTTTGCATCCTCCCCACTTTTTGGATCTCGTCCTCAACTTGGTGTAGACGTTCCAAAATGTCGTGCCGTTCCCTTCTAGCAATATCTCGCTCATGATGGGCTAAATCAAGATCGTCCTGCAATCTTGCCTTCTCTGCGGATAGCTCTTCTTTGAGTGCTTCAACCTCCTCCTCAAGCTTGGCTGCCTCGCGAATCTTGCTCTGGAAATTTTTCTCCAGCGCAGTGTGCTCCTTCCGGAGGTTGTTAATTTCGTCTTCCAATTTGTTGGCTTTTTCCTCTAGTTGGCGGCTGAGTCCTTTGGTGTAGAAAGATTTGTCGGTCATTTCATCTTGAAGCTCCTTCAAATCTTCTACGGCTTGCTCCTTCTCTTCAACTGCTTTTTCACACTTTGACTTTGCCTCACTTGCTTCCGACTTTGCTTGTTCTAGACTACTTTGGAGAGTATCTAACTGCTCCTTCGCCTGTTGAAGTGCAGCTTCAAGCTGAGCAATCGAGTCCTTCTCATTTTGCTGCTTTTCCTTCAAGTTTTCAATCTCATCTTCCTGGTTCTCAACAAGCTCGGTTTTCCGCCTGAGCTCATATTGTAAGTCCTGTATCTCATCCCGAAGCTGCTGTAGACTCTCTGACTCATTCACTTTCATGAAATCCACCTCTTCTTGCAGATCATGGAGTTCATTATTTTTGCTCTCTAAATCTTCGCGCAATTGGTTCAATTCTCTCTGCAGATTTTCGTTAGCATGTCTTTGACTTGGGTGTGACTGCAGTTCTTGCAACTCCGCCTGGCATTCCGCCAGATCCTGTTCCGCGCGCCGAAGACTTTTCTTGCATTGGTGTAAATCACGCTCCATCGTCAGTTTTGTGACTTTGAGTTCGGTGTTTTCTTGTATCGCAGCTTGGGCAAATTCGGGTTTCGACAACTTGAAGTTTTGCTCTAAAAAATGTATTTTTAATTTTAGGCCGAAATTTTCCTTATCGAGTTTATCAATAACCTACAACACAATTTCAAAACTGTTAGGAACCTCTACAGAAAGCGCAAAATAGAACTTAGGAAGAGTACCTTTTCTTGTTCTCTTAATGTCATCATGTTATGCCCATCCCCGACGACATTGCCATTCCTCCCTGGCAGCGAAGGGAGAGGTGTGCTTTGAGTGCTGCTGCTAGCTATTCGCGGAACAGGTGTAGGGTCACCATCAAGGTTTGTGGAGTCATCTCCATATCCACTGACATCCATGTTCGGCAATCCCGGGGTATTACGGTTACTTTGATATCCATTTCTCAGGGCAGCTGGCGTTTCCGGACCAGAGCGTCGGCGCGTCGAATAGTCATGTCGAGCCATCTTATTCCTGGTGACGCTGTTCAGCATCGGAGTAAATTCTCCCTTTGGAGGTGGGACGGTTGGAAGATTGCGCCGGTTATGGAAAACATTTCTTGTCGGATTCCGTCCTGAGCCCGCTCTGGGAGTTTTTAAACTAAATCCAGAGCGCCTTCGACTTCGCTCAGTTTCGAAGCCTTTGAGTAAATCATGATCTTTAGAAGGAGACTGAAATGAGTTTTCACAGAGTCCAAAGCCGACAAATTATTGCGTGCAGCGCTTCGGAAGCCATTGGTTTAAATAGGTCGCGTTCGCATC
>NW_001813978.1:1876794-1878836 GCF_000149585.1 Histoplasma mississippiense
CCCACGTCCGCGGGGTATCGATGTATGGGAGCGCCATGTTTGTTCTATAGATGCTGGTGAACCTGATTCGTACTGGGCATGCCGTATCTTCATTATAAGTAAATCAGACTGAATCATTGAACGTCAAAATGCCCTCCCAAAAGCTCAGTGATAAATGATTATGCGGCGATGCTGTCTGTGGAAAGACGTGTTTGGCGATGTTTACATCTAGCCTAATCAGGTGTAGTGTCTTTCCATACTTCCGTATTGGCGGTAAAACATCGGCCCGGTTTGCATCCAGGCCAAGAGATGTTGGTGCAATATTTCTCAAGCCCAAAAGGCAAGAAAACCAGGTTATAACATGGCGCCCCCTACAGATGAGGATATCGAGTGGTTTAGGTCTACATTTCGTCCTATTCCTAAGGCCCAACTGCCAGATGATTGCATTGAATATTCCTTATATTGCGTATCCACCAGCAACGTCGACAGCACTGAAGATGCTGATTTAATTCGTAACCGTCTCACCGAAGTGCAGAAAGCTGCAGCCGAGCTCGTGAGGGCGTTCTTAAAAGACTATATATGGCAGCGCGACATCTTTATGTTGGAAATGATAAGAGAAGATGGTAAGCAGGTTCGTCTTGTGGCCGTCTGATACCAACTTTAGAGAGGGCAATTAAATATCAGGCATCTAACTATATCATCTGGGAACATGTGATAGGATTGAATTTACTTCGCGGACGAACTGAATATGGAGACTCAATAGAGGATGAATGGGTTATTGTCTATATATTGCGGGAGTTGACGCGACAGTTTGATGATTTATGGGTGAAGGTCTCAGACAGTGATGGTGAATTTTTGCTGGTGGAGGCCGCACCAACATTGCCATCCTGGCTTGAACCGGACATTGCAAATCATAGAGTAGGTAATGCATCGTCCCCCAATTAGGTTTGACATACTGACATCTCACAGGTTTGGATTCATAAGGGTCGACTGCTGATCATCAAACCAGAGAAAGACAAGAGATCTATTCCTAAACCACTAACATTCCGAGAGGCAAGGAAAATAATTGTTGGAGATCCTAGGCGACTAATGCACTCACCAACGATAGAAGCTGAAGCGTTTTATCGACTTCGCAATTACCCGACGCAAATCGCTGACAACCTCCACACATCCCCAATTACCATACCGCGGAAACTTGCGTACATCCTACATATAAAACCAGCTTATATATCCCCAGCAGTGGACGCGTTCTATATTAGGGATCCGATATCCTTAAGACCTTTAAAATCAAAGGACACAAGTGCGTTAATATTCAAACCAGAGGATTTAGTCACCGTTAGCGTCCGCTTTACGAGGGTTGGGTACGCACAATTAAAAAGCCAGGATTTTGAACTACCTCCAGCTTGGAAGGGCAAACTACCGCCTGAAACCCCGAAATCGAATTATGCTCGCGCTGAAATGGGGGTAAAGGTTACCAGTGGATTCGAAATGTTGTTGTCAGACCCTCAAAACCAGGATAAAGTAGCAGCAAGGGAAATAAAACTCATACTCGAAGATATTGAATCTGGAGATGACAAATTACCTACGAATGACGAAATTGAATCGACCTGGGAGAAACGTGAAGATGACGAGAAGTGGCTCGATATAAACTTTGAGGACCTCGAGCAGGAGCTGAAAGGGCGACATGGGGCAGACAAAAGTGATAAATCTGCCGGCGCATTTGGTGACCAAGCTGCCCAAGAGAATCTTCAAAGAATAGTGGAACGATTCGAGCAATTTTTGAATGACGACCGCGCTGGCCTTGATGGAGCCGATCTTATCGACGAGACGGACTCCGATGATTGTGACGTTGATACTGACGATATCAGTAGCGACGGTGAAGATAAGGAAGTATCATTCGATGAGGATGAATTCTCGAAGATGATGCAAGAAATTATGGGACTTCCTACGAAACCGGAAGGGAATGCCCGGCCCAAGAGGATGAAGCGATTTGAAGAGTTGAACTCAGACGCCCTTCTATCTGGATGAAGACGACAACGAAGAGATAGAAAAATTGTCGTGGG
>NW_001813978.1:1879428-1882847 GCF_000149585.1 Histoplasma mississippiense
TACCCAATCCAACACCACTGCTCTGGTCATATCTCAATCTGTAAACATTCTTCAAACTTTTCTAGATCTTCACAACATCTCCAGCAGGGATCAAAAGGCACAACTTCTCCCGCAGCATTCACCATTGCTGGTTCAGTATCGCTACGAGCTAAAATCGAGAATTAGTAATCATCCTCTTGGTCCTGGGTCGCATTGGTTTGGTTCTAACATACAATCGACTGTCGATGGAGCCGCGATAGCGACAGCCAGACAAGAGAAGAGAATGATGACGAGTTTCATTTCGGGCAAGATCGCTTTAACTGTTCAGGTAAGAATTTGAATAAGGAGAAGATGTTTGTCTTAGGGAGGGACAAAGGTCGGCCGGCGACAAAAAAAAAAAAAAAGCTTGCTTCTTCAATGGAAACTGGTCTATGAGTAAATTTGAGGATTTGACAAGAGGCCAGATCTATAAAAAAAGGAAAAGAATCGGGTAAAGAAAGGAAGAGGGCAAAATATAACCTATGTGAAAAGGCAGACGAAAAAGTGATAAGCCAAAATAGGCATAAGGTAAACTTCTTCACCTATTATAAGGGACTTGGCTTTCGAGATGTATAAAATTCCTACCAGATAAGCTACAGGGGAAAGCAGTTTCACTTCATATAATGAGACAAGCTATGTGGCAGCTATGCCAGAGATGGGTGCTCTTTTGCTTGAATTTGGAAATTCTGCATCCACGTTGCGTAGTCCCATGAAGGGGAATCCTGGAGAATTTGGACCTCAAACCCAAAACTGTCATGAAATTCGCTCTTTCGAGAAGCATATGTCGGATGATGACGACAAAAATTACTTAGTTTGTAATAGATTCCGAACCCCAGGGATATTGCTGAAACTAGGCTGAGACGAGAGGAGTTTTCAAACACAGCAATTGCGTGACCATTGAAGGAGTGGTGACAGGTTGATTGTATCTGATACTGGGCTATTCTTCAGATAATTAACTATCTCTCGACATTAATAACACTTTTGGCTGACGAATTGTTTGACAATCAATTAAGATTTACTCCATATTTTACCCCAAGCGGGAAGTTCCATTTGAATCAACACTGCTCAAACAACAGGGCCTTGATATTGCATCCAATTCCGTTATTTACTTGAACAAGAGAAACGATAGACAGGGCTCTGATGTCAAATTTGCCGTGTAAACATGAAGAATTTCTCACCCGCTATTAGGCGGCTAGCTCTCGCCGAGGTGCAAAGAAACGCAAATAATCATGCCATATACATATCAAGAATAGCGCAGCTTTACCATCGTCGAAGGCTCATCAGTCAGCGCCTTGTTAACCCTTAACTTTTTGATTCCGTGAAGTTGCTGGGTCTCTTACCGAGACCAGATTTTTCATATATTGCATCCAATGTTCGCATCTGTGCGACGCTATCTTCATGAGAGATCCAATGGACAGGTTTCTTGCCTGTAACCTTGTCTACAAAAGCTTCCAGTTGGTATCTGCAAGAGCGAAATGATTGTTAGCTTAGACCACATGCCTTTCATAAGACGGTTGAAAATGAAGACCTACCGGTAGGTACTCCACCACGGTTCTGAACACGCTCCCCATTCGGGTCCAAAATTGTAGTGCTTCTGAGTGTGTTTCTGACCAGTCCGCTTATCTGTGACCTCGATGTAGTGGAACACATGCGGCATCATGAAGCTGCGGAGAGTGTATAAATATCAGCAAGGTGTTCTTTAAACCTATCATTTTTCTTGTGAAAAGAGAGTGAGGAGAAGCGAGGGCACCAAGACAAAAGGTAACATACTTGTAAAAATAAATATTAGCATGCTCCAGTTCGATCAAGATTGAAGGTGCTTCCCAGACTCTTGGAACAATGTGACCAATGTATGGCTGATTCATGTCGGTTTTAATATCACTCTTCACAAGACCAGAATTTGCCGCGACTTCCGACTTGAAATACATCCTTGCATCCATAGCTTCATCAACTCGTTTATCAGATGGTAGTGGCCGCGCTTTCGCGTAATCAATCCGCTGTGGTGTTCCAGCATCGAGGAAATACCGTGTGGACGATACAACGTACGTCATATCCATCAAGCTCCCACCAGCAAGGTCATATTGCCAGCGAATATCTCCTCTGGGGATTGAATTAGCTGGTGTGGTCATCCGTGAAGCGGTAGAGATCACTCGTCCATATCTCCCAGACTCAATCAATGAGCGCACCACATGTGCAGCCGGATGGAACTGCCAGTGAAAAGCCTCCAAAGCCACACGATTAGTTTTCTTTGCCGCATCAAAGATAACCGTTGCTTCTTCTGCATTTGACGCAGCGGGCTTCTCGATTAATACATGCTTCCCAGCGTCCATTGCCTTTTTAGCCCATTCTTCGTTAATGACAGTGTAAGCATTCATTGGCACGTCGGCGCAACAGAAGAGGTGATGAATTGAATAGAAGGACATAAATATTGCAGCGGAACGCGCTCACCAGCATGCATGCCGTTTGGCAAACTGATGTATATAGCATCAATCTCCGGATCCTGTAGGAGTTCCTCATAAGAGCCATAGGCCCGTTCGATAGAATACCTCTTGGCTGCTACTTGCGCAGTTTTGAGGTTTCGGGACGCGATAGCCGTTATGACGGCTCCTGGATGTGTCTCAATTGGATGAATTATACTAGCAGGATTGATCATAGCGGTTGAAAGAACACCGAAGCGGACAGCGCCGGGGCTTTTATCACCCGCTCTTACGCTCTGACGTGAATAGAGCCATTGCTGGAGAAATGTCGAAATCTACAGGACGTTAGTGACAGACCTCGGATATGGATGCTCTATGCTCCGAACAAATATTGCTGGATTCGAAGTTACCTGTAGTAGCATCGCCATCTCGCACAGTTAGTTATTTGCATCCCAGGGTTTAGACACTCATAAAAATGCAGGTAGTATTTCGAAGCATGAAAACAATACTGTTCTAAATCATGATGGGTGATCTCAGTTGTATATTAGAATAACATATTAACGTGCCTTTCTGCCTTTCTGCCTCAAGTCCATGATGTCATGATGATACGGCGACATCAAAAGATTATTAGCAATTACTAGTATTCGGCTCATATTCACAGCGCCTAGACCCTCCTCATCTCTATTCCCAGTGCTGGACGAACTAACACTTCGTATGTATTCCTGTGACGTCACAAAGGGCGGAGAATATTGGTATATAATCTGCAAGTCGACCTCGTCACCATGGGGGCTACGTAGCATAAGCTACATCCGTATAATTTATTTGCTTCCAGTATCACTGCATAAAAAGCAGATATCGCATGAATGATTAAACCCAGCAGTCAACTCTCGTGCTGGGATGGATTGGGTGAGTTCCTGTATGGGCCAATGCACATACATCACAGCTCACGGATTAAAATCAGGGAAAAATAAAACTTACCGGGAA
>NW_001813978.1:1882947-1891190 GCF_000149585.1 Histoplasma mississippiense
TTTTCTTAGCCGCAAACACGGCCAATAACACCAGTCATTGCCCGCGGGCATTTCATATCACTTTGTGCGTGATCCAGGACAAGACAGGGAAGTTTGGTACAGCCCGAAGGGCAACAGCAGTATAACACAGAAGGGCAGCCACAGAAGACGGGAGACGGCGGCAAGTCAGGGAGAGCAAAGGAAATGCCGTGAAGCAGTCCGTCTCTCAATTTTACACAATGGTGTATGCATCAAAAGCTTGGACTAATCAATGGTCTCGGTACGCAAGCGGGAACTAAATGAAATGGGGTTTTTAAGGAAGAACGAATCTATGGACTGTTAGTTGGGGCATTCGGGTTAAGTAGGGAGTTATTATGAATGTTAATAGCAATGTAAATATGAAGGAAGGAGGCGTATTTCCGGCTTTTCAGATTCATACGTCCGCAGGGAATCTTCTCTGAAAATTTATTTCTTTCATCATTTCAAAATACGCTCAGGTATTGTGCGAGCCAGTCATTTGTGCCCGTGCCCGTGTCCGTCAGGACATCTCTCGCTGGCGAGTAAAAATTAATGCTTCTTGATGGCGAACTTTGCCTTTTAATTCACATCGCTGCATTTTGACACAATTGCAGGTAGAATGTCGGAAGGCATGGCCGCTAGAGACCATGGTAGCATAGAGAAACCGCGGGAGGGGATTTGCGTCAATGGAGAGCATTACATAATTCACGGATTGGAGGAGTATAAGGCCTCTGCAACTAGAAAGGGATATCCTCTCGAAATACAATTACCTCTCGCAGAGGCTTTCTCGAAGTTTTCACGTATGTAGGTAGAGTCATTCCAGGATCTCACTACTCTCGTGGAGCAAAATCGACGCTTCCACGTCATTCTTGATATTCCCATTTGCAGCCCATTTTCTGCATCTATTCACGCGATAGAAGCATGGAAGAGGGGAATGTTTCGAATTGCTCATTGAGATCGTCAAGAGAACTGGCCCAAGGACTATTGGTTCGCGCAAGTCGGGGTGAATAAGATGTGATACGCAACTTTCACAAATGGTGACACATTTGACGCTGAATAGGTTGACTTCCCACCCTTAAATCCCAAATTAGGGCAGCCGGATGCAACTGCGCAAGAGAAAACGATTCAAGGGCGGCGATCTTGAATAAAGTTGTTGCTTTGCTTGAGATTAAACCATACTCATAATTAAGCCTAAAAGCTACGGGGACGACGTCATCACGTGCCACCTCCAGCCCTAACTGAGGTCACTGGATGCGGCTCTCCTGACCTCGCTCCCGCCGTCTTCCTCAACGTGTCAAGTCAGACGGCGAGGCTTGGAGCGTTGGCTGTATGTACATCTGCATGAGAAAGAGCTATTGTATGCGTACCGCCAACTTCCAATGCCCTAGCTACCAATAAAGCAGTTTGGTGAAGCGGGGAACAAAGCCAACGCCTCCCAGCCTCCCACTTTCAGTTCTATCCCCCGCCGCTACCCCTCTGTTTCGCTGGCACCAGCTTTGTGATAGACCCCGCGCTTTGAATGCTTCTACAATTTGGGGACCAAGGCCCATCCCGTTTATCACCTCTTCGCAGTCCTTCTCCTTGCCACCTCTGAGAACCTTGAGAGGGGCCGCGACGAACAGTCTCGAGATCGGTGACGCAGCCCCTCATGGCTTCTGCTGCTCAATGTTTCTATTGCTTTGAATGTCTATCTGCTTCCTTTAAAGGCACAGAGCCTCCTAGTCTCTCAGCGGTAGAAGACCTGTGGGAAGAGTTCGAATCTTTCAAAGCTCTTGCTTTGCGAGCTGACTTTCAGGATTCTGCAGATCACTTGGACAATGACGAAGTGGTTGCGGATGGAGATCAGTCAGAAGTTCGGGATGATGATAGCGAAGAATCTGATGATGGGTCTAAGATTGCAAAGCCCTCTCTGAAGGTGCAATCGCCCATCATCAGCCGTCTTCAGGGAGGCTCGTCATCCAAATCATCCAACACATCTACCCCTTCTGCTCTGTCCAATAGCTCCTCTCGTTCCGCTTTGACAAGTGCATCTTCTACTACCTCTATTAGTCCGGCGGCTTCTTCCATTTTCTCACGATCAAAAGGAGCGGGTGCAAACTTTTCAACTGATACTGCTGACATGACATACCCTTTATTCGTCACCTGGAACACCCTCTCCAGCACCGGTCATAAGTCACTTCGCGGCTGCATAGGTACATTTGAGCCACATGAGCTAGCCGCTGGTTTAAAAACATATGCGCTCACATCGTTAGTAAATTCTTCTCTTTGCTCTTTGCTTTCTACCTTTGTTGATTTCCCCTTCCTGCATATCCGTCATACTTGAATCTCATTATTAACAAGACCTGGCCAGTGCTTTCGGGGACACACGATTCCCGCCTATCCCATCATCCCTACTCCCCTCCCTCTCTTGCTCCTTAACGCTCCTCTCCTCTTTCGAAACCTGCTCCCACCCCCTTGACTGGGTGCTAGGCACCCACGGTCTTCGCATATCTTTTATCTACCGCGGAAGACGGCTCGGTGCTACCTACCTTCCCGATGTGGCAGTCGAACAAGGGTGGACAAAGGAAGAGACCGTTGAAAGCTTGATGAGAAAAGCAGGTTGGGAGGGCTATAGCAGCAACAGTGGTGGAGGCAGGGTGGCGCGCAGATTTCTTCGAGGAAGCATGAATTCATCTGCCAGTGCAAACAATGCGAGGGGGAAACCGTGGGAGGACGACGTTTCTGATTTCAAAACGGTTAGGTATCAAGGGCTGAAAGCGAGTGCCGATTTTGCGGAATGGCAGGAGTGGAGGAAATGGGTGGAGTTGTCTGACAATCGTCGGGAGCTTTTAGAGTCTGGGACGTGAATGATATGAGATCCTTATTCTCTCCCTTCTGTCCCATCATCTTGGCTACTTCCGCTACTTCCATCTCCCTTTTCACGACCCTGCACAATTTTGCCTAATTCATGTTATATCCCATCGTGTTCGGTTTGTCATATTTAGAAAACCAAACATTTTTTATAACAACAAATAAATAAGGAAATATTGAGGCTTTTAATAGATATACTTACTTCGGTTAGAGGTTGCTAATGAAATTTGTTGTCATGAATTTCTTTTGCCACTGTTGTACTATAACAGGCTGGGTTATAGAAGCTAGCTTATATATTAATTATTTCCAATTCCGGGCATGTTCCTCCTATAATTCCAATGTATAAATGATATAATTTGGCTTTAAAGAATCAGGAGTTTGACAAGATAGAGCAGCTAGGAGAATTGGAGAACGAGGGAAGATGCCACAAAAAAGCCACGATAGTTAGTATATTCTCCACTTAAGGGGAGAGAAAAAGGATATCGATTCAAAATCACCAAACCAGTGATGATATTTGAGAATAGTCAGAAAGGAAAAGAAGAAGAGAAGAAGTAAAATCCGTTAGGCTGGAAAGGGAAAACAGGAGATTCGTGTGCACACCCAGTGATATCTAGTCCGGAAGTACGTGTAATCGTGAAAATATTCCGTGGTTTCTTCCAAGTCATTAGTTCCAGTTAAAGACGAAGCCAATCACGGTCGGGATGGAAATGGATTCGCAGCTAGTAAGGAGCCGAGAAACAAGAGTAATCTTCTCACAAGTTCCCCTTTAAATAGTCCTTTTCGAACAGGATTACCGTCGATTCGAACTCGACTTCCACAATCCGGTAACAGTCTCCTTTACTTTGCGTTCCTGTTCCCGGATTTGCTCCTCAGTTTGACCCCTGGCGTTGCCTCTAGAGTCAATTTCCATATAATCTTCATCACCAGGATGCCCGCTCGTCGCTCCATCCGGCTGCTGCCGTCCGCTATCATCGACAACATTGCTCCCGTTGACATGCTCCGGCTTGGGGTCTACACTCATAGCGCCCTCCATCATTAGTCCACCGCCTTCTCGTAGCTTGTTAATTGCCCGTACGGTATCGATGGCTTTGTGAAGGGTGCGCCTTGCGTTGAAGTTCTTCTTGACGACAGGCAACAGGTCCTCGCCAGAACCCATGCGCATAGGTGACAATGGGTCCATGGGGTCAGTGGGTGGATTAATCCAGGGGTGCTGAAGCGCTTCGTGGGCGGTCATTCTTGCCCCGGGATCTATTGTGAGGCAGCGCCTGATGAACTCGCGGGCGGTAACGGAGACACCGCGCCAGTACTCGAGAGGAGTAAATGAGTAATCTGCAACGAGGATGGCTTGCATTTCTTCGAGATTTGACTCGCGGTCGAATGGAGTGTAGCCGCAAAGGAGGAAATATGTTATTACTCCGATGGCCCAGATATCGCTATCCAGAAACGGGAAAGCATGCATGATTATCACGTTAGTCGTGTCTAACACTGTAAATGGCTAGACGGAGGAAGAGCATACACAGGTTTTCCATGGCCGGTCTTTTTGAAGATTTCCGGGGCCATATACCCAGGGGTGCCACACGTGGTGGTCAGAACATGAAATTGCTCCTCATCCATGATCCTCGATAGGCCAAAGTCTGCAATCAATAGATCCGCATTGTCTTCTGGCGTGCGAAACAGGAGATTCTCCGGTTTTAGATCTCGATGTACGATTCCGTGATCATGAAGATACGCGACAGCGGAGAGGGTTGCGCGGATCAGGTCAGCCGCATCGGACTCGTAGTAACTGCCCTTACGGCAAATCCTGTCAAAGAGCTCTCCCCCAAGCGCAAGATCGGTGACGAGATATACTAGACAAATGGAAAGGATGCGATAAGTTTGCGTCCCAGAACAATTTTCAACCACTTTATAGAAACAGACAGCTAGCAACTTACGGTTGTTCATGGTTTCAAAGTAATCCACCAGCGTCAGAATATTCTGATGTCCCATCGACACTCTTTTGAGCACGGCAATTTCATTACGAACCTAATTCCATTTTATCAGCCCCCCCGCAGTGCGTTTAATATTTCCAAAGACGCGCTGTGATAAGATTCACCATGTGCTCTCTCCCCGCCATCAATCGCTTGTTAATAACCTTCGCAGCATAATACCGCCCAGTATCAATATGTACGCATTCTTTCACCACAGAATACGATCCAGCTCCAAGTGTTTTACCAGTTTTATATCTACAGGGCTGAATTTGCGGCCGTTGGGTGCTTGGGGGTTGGGTAGTCATGGCGTTGGTGGGCGGTTGGAGTGCCACTAGGTCGTGGCGAGGGACTGTATTAAAGACCGTGAAGAGGATATGATGGAGTAGATCTAGGGCTTATGTTGAGAGCGACTAGTATGAAGTTGACATGTAGATATGGTTCCGGCCTGTATAGCGAGAGACAGGTTGTATACTCAAAGGCGGGGTTGGTGGGGATGGAGGTCAACCAATCGAAGAAAATAGAAAATTACAACGTCAAGATAAGGGAGAGAATGGGAAAGGTATTAGATGGGTGTCATCACACAGCCACGGGAAATTATCCCAAACGGCTAAACAGTTTTTTACGATGGATATCGACTGAAGATGTTTTAATGTACGGAGTAGAATCAGCGGAATCTGTCAGGTGATCAGCAAACCCCGATCGATCTACTCCATTTTTTTCATGAATATTGTGTACTCGTTATGTACTACTCTGTTTGCTGGATTGATTCATAACTAATTGATAAAACATTGGACCCAAAACATGTGTCTTCAAATAATGCTAGCTATGCTATGCAGAAATCATAGAGGAAGTGCATCATCAGCAAAAAGGAAAAAAAAGACAACAAATATCTACATCCTTTCCAAAACGCCATTCGTAACAGTCGTCAGCATTCTAAGCCCATAAAATTCGGCTACGCTCTTGAAAAGACTCAGCTTCTTTTTAATCCCACTTAGGTCCACTGTCGCAACCCAACTCCCGCTACAAGAACAATGTTCCATGAATTCGCTCACCCGAAGGCTTTTGCATTTCGAGCATTTCAAGTCTTGTGTCTGCCATTCGACGACAAGACCTTGTACTTGCCCGATCAGCCGCTCCTCCAAAGCGAGACGGTCATATTCGGTGGCACAAGAGAGACAGCACCAAGGGTTGCTTCCAGCAGCAATGTTGTCGGCGCTGTTCTCGGGTAACAAATCGCCATCTCGGCAAATATCTAGATCCCGCGTCATGGTGCAATGATTGCATATCAGTTGTGGAAATTTGAGACTTCCACTTGGATTCTCAAATCTCCCCTCATCGCTAAATTCTTTAACCTCGAAAAGGGCAAGGAGTTCGCGGCGAAGGAGTCTCGTTTCCAAAGTAGTGGTCTTACATAGGCTCAGAACCTGCATTAGAGACTTAACCAGCTCAAGTGTTGGGTTGCGTTCGTGTTTTGATGCACGCCATGACGCACCAGGGAGGGTGGGAAATACATAGTCAGACGCCAGTTCAGGATGAAGGAGCTCATCACGTTGCCGCCGTATAAGCCCCGCAATTTGTCTCTTCAGTGGCTTGGAGAATGATTCGGTGAGGATTGAAGTCATTTCCCCCGAGTCAGATTCGGTAATTGATTGGAATGGCAGTTGTGTGGCTCTAGGCGGGTCTGCCCCTTCGTTGTCAATAGTGGGTCTCTTCAGCCCATGCATGAGTTCAATGTATTCAACGACCCAGTCGAGGAAAACGGTTTGCAAGGGTGTTGGGAGGAACTTGCTCAGTTGCCAATGCATGACTGTCTCAAGTTCTTGGTTCTCAGTCTCAACAACCTCTTGACAACCTTTCCCACCGAAATTGAATTCATCATACCAAACAAGATAATCCCAGTATTCCTTAATTTCTAAATCCAGGAAATGAAAGAGTGGCTTTTCTTTGATCGACTTGACGATATACTGACTGTAAGCGTAAGCGTTGGCCACTTCGCCCTTGGTGGTTTGGAGTAACAACCGGCTAGGGCTGGCGAAGATTATCTGGGAACCCATTCGTCGGAAATCGGTCATCAATTGTTGAAATGCCTTTTTAGACATCATTTGCACGTGATAATGTAGTGACCGATCATAGAGGAAAGAGTCTGAGCTCTCCACCCATCGAATTAAATGTTGGACCATAATATCAGCCATTCCATTTCCCTGACACGCCTCCGCCCACCAAGACTTTACCAAGTCACGCAAGACAAGAATGCCCGCAGAAGCGAACGCAGTATCGGAATATAACACTCCTGTTCCATCTGAAGCTCCAGTCTCGTTCGGCGCAACGGGATTCAGCAAAGTAGATTCACTTCCCTCAAGTTCGTTAATGAGGGATGATGTGAGAATTGTATTAATCGCGAGGTTCCGGATTTCGAGTTCAATGCAAACAGAGGAATAGGCCCCCGGATTGTTGCTTGAAGGCATATCTACCTTCTGCATCGGCCCGAGGATATCGTCCTTTTCATAGCCGGCATGATCTGGGAGGGGCGAGGGAGACCACCATAGAACTATATTATTTTGTTCCAGTCGTCTCGCGTATGCAATATCAATCAAATATTTGGGATCATCCTTTTCTAGATTGCAGATAGGAACATCGCCATATCTTGCTAGCTCACCTAGATGGTATAGCCATGAACCCAGTGCTAAATAGTGCATTGTTATTTGTTTTGCAACAAAGGGTTGCCAGCCAAGCGGAGGCAGATCATTGTCTGATGCCTCGGACCTCAGAGGTAGAACAGGATGCTCTTTTATTATCGGTATCTCCTGTGTTAATTGGCGTCTTTGAGGAGACTGAACAACCAGCATGATTGCCTGATTGCTGTCAATTCGGAATTTCTTAATTACATCGCCAACCTCAAGCAAGGCCTTTCTCCTCGTCGTAACCTGCGTTGTCTTGAAATGAATATTATCCTGATAGTCAAATATCTGTTGCCACGATTCGCCAGCATGTTCCTGTACTTTCTTCTCAAGCGCTTCCTTGTATATCTTGTCGACGTTTGGAAAACCTTGCACTTCTCTCAGCCGCGTAAGAATCACGATATGGGCTTCTTCATTCCGGCTCGAGTAAATAGCGAAAATCTGTCTATCGCCAGACACAACGTGATAGAGGAATATGTATTCCATAGAAACGTCCATCAAGTATTTTTGCTTTGGCTGTTTAGCGCGTAAAAGTGTCGAAAGCTCGAACCCATTTTCAAGACCTTCTCCCAAAACTCCCCGTTGGTTCTCATCGAATGTACAGAGTGTGCCAAGCTTTAAAACAGCCCGAACGCTCAAGGGTACTTTCTTCTCATAAACTCCTTCGACACTCGGATGGTTTAGCAATATTGAAATTTTGTCGGCTCTTTCAAATAAGTGTCTTCCGGCATATCAGTTTAAATAGATGGAC
>NW_001813978.1:1891290-1895056 GCF_000149585.1 Histoplasma mississippiense
TCTGGTACCTTGACTGTAAGTGCGTGTATCTTGTGGTCAATTAGCACGAACATTCTAACTTCACCGGGAATATCGGTTTCCTTGAGCTGTAAAATTTGCCAAGTTTTGACATAAACAAGCTCAGCCTGATTCCGGAAGAAGTTACCAATTACATTAGTAGTCGTGCTTGTTCTCTCACCAAAGAGCTTGCGGCGGCGGATTCGAGCCTGTTTTTGGATTTTCCATTTCTGTTTCTGGTACTTTAGCCAGCTTTCATAGTCTTCAGTAATAGATGGCATTGTGGCTGGAAGGCTAGCGAATGGATCCAATTGACTTGTTGAATTCTCAAGCACCTTTCGTTTCTGTGAGCCTTTATTGACTATGTTATACCTATGTTTTTGCGTCGACTGCGACACCATATCTTCGATATCTCCGCTGGCTGGTAAACGATGATCCATTATATTGGTTGGTAGATCGGATAACGGAGTTTTTTCGAAGAGTTCAGTCATTTTTTTTTGTTTGAATTTGTCGTCTTTGATATTTATTCGCCGTTGGAGCCATTCTGGGTGAGGAACTCGCGGAACTGGATTTCGGATTTTTTGGAGAGCGGCGGGAATGGTTATGAGCTTTTGAACCACAGAACCTAATCTTTCAAGATAGTAGTCCCAGTCAATGATTGTACGCGGATCCATATCTCCGGGATCATCCTTTAACCATTTCCGGAGGAAAAAACGTTTAACGCTATACTCAGCGGAAAATATAGCAACGGGTATGGCGCGATCAGTGATAGGGGAGGTCCTTGGCTTTGAAGATATGATATATTTGCAGTTCAGACCCTTGTCTTTCACCATCTGATCTCCCAAAAATTCTGCGAGTCTTTTCGCTGTTGTGATTGATGTGGACTTCTGGGTTCCATATTCCTCCAGTGTTTTCGACATACTTCTGTTTTCGCAAATCAAGTCGATGAGTTCCTCGTCCGCCAAGGTTGTTCCATGCATATGTAGAACATCAAGCCATCTGTTCGCAACCTCTGCAACAGCTGCATAAGTTTCAGTAAGAGTTGTCCCTTCCAGGAAGAACTTGAAAATCTGGGTTTGAAAGATTTTGATCAGTTTCAGCTCGCCTCTTCGCTTGACCTCGAAGCCTTTAAGCTCAGCAAGTGAACCGTCATGATTGAAAACGGCATATCTTTTTTTAAGATTCTTGTCTTCCTCTTTCGATGTTGGAAGAATCATAGCTCTGTAAGGGCCATCTACCTCGAAAAAGATAGAGTTGTCGCTATGGGTTTCGTATCTGAAAGTTTTCGGGTCCACGAGCGTTTTGGTACTGGTGATTGGTAAATCGCCCGTGGACAAGATGGTTGAGCATGACGCAAGGGTACGATATTGGCAACTTCTTCTCCATTTTTTAAAGTGAATGCAAAATTTTCCGGAAATGTTCCCGGAAGCATACACCAAATGCCGTCCGGTATCGAGTTCCATTGGGCGGCCCATTCCGTTCTACCAATTCCTTAGGCATCTGGATAATATGAGCACCAGTAAGGCATGTCACACCCTGCCATTTCCATTGAGTACCAGCGTGAACCTTTTCGCATGACATATCCATAAAAACTGTTCAAGATGACTTATGTGCCAGCTGGAGGGAATCAAAAAGGATAATCATTTTTTTGGCCTCCTCGATTTCTACTGCGGGAGCTCCTGCAGCCTTTAACGAGTCTGTTTTGACCTTCCAGACTTTTTGTTGACCCTTAAAATCATATCGCCGGTCTCTGAAGCTTCGCACTGTATCAACGTAAAAAGGATTTTCCCGCTGACAGATGATGGCCTCCCGCTGAACGGTTTTGCTCTCGTAGATTCTGTGATAGATCTTTTTGCTGTAGTCTTGCAACCGCTTCTTTACAATGGTGGCTTGTTCGCTCGTGCTGAGTTCTTCGAACGCCCTCATCGGGCTCTTTTTCGTCTTCCCCGGGAATTTCTCGTTCGCCACAGCACGTCGAATCATATTGTATTCATCCCGCTTTGCGGGAATATATTCACCTCTCCAAGACCAAGGCATACGTCGATCACATGTTTTCCCTGGTCGATTGAAATCACAGACCGCACAGTCCGATTCTTGTATCATGGAGTCTGGTTGGAGACGGTTGGTGGTCATGATGTTAGGATACATGGATGCAACGTCTAAGTGGTATATCGAGGGTTTCTCGTTCCTATTCGGGGTCTCCTTTAAATTGAGCAACTTTTTAGCAATCTGAGCTTTAACCTTGTCGTAATTGATAACATCATCCAGGGCCTTTTTCTCCTCCACAACAATACTAAACTTTAGAGCGGCATCAAGGTCGTGGAGTAGTTCGTCAATGGCAGCTGGATCGACTGTGAAATTAACTGGAATATCACTCCTGAAAACGCCGGCTTCGATACTTTCCACATGACCTCCGACATATGTTTGAGAATCAAGCAAATGGCCGTTCCAGAACGCTTCGGGTGGCTCTGTGTGTTTGTTTGGCAAGATAATGTTTCCCCTGTATGCCTGTACCATAAGCAACATCTCACAGAGTGTTCCCGTGCCCTTACGGAGAACATCGTCAGGGTTAAGAGGAATAATCGTACAGAGCGAAAAAATAAACGGATGGATGTATTTCATGTAGAGGTAATATGTTGCCACGGCATCAGAAACTGAGTATTCAGCCAAAGTCTGGGGACGTTCGCTCGCGTATCTCGTCATGACCTCGGGATCAAGCTCGTCTGGATCATAGCCCAGTTTTGCCACGGTCACAGCTTTTAGACCTCGACTTCCTTGTGGGAGGTAGCTGTCTCGATTGACCCATGCAAAGCAATCCATATGAACGCAGTAATTGCTTTGGTAGATATCTTCACTATTCTTCCGAAACCCAATCTCAGCGTACATGTCAATCCCTTGTACGCTAGCTCGAGCCTCAACGAATGCCCAGTCAAAGAAGTCACCGTTGTAAGTTGCGATTACAGTAGGTTTCGCCTCTTTAATATGGGCGAAGAAACGTTCGATGACCCTTTTTTCATCTGGTTCATTAAAAATGGTAAAGGGTCCGTCATATTCTGGTTTCGGCGTATACTCGAAATCGGCAATATCTTCAGAGACGATTTCTCTATTCGTTATGAGAAACCCTTGTCCATCAATCATGTATGATATCATCATTATTTGGTCGATGACCGGATCCGGGAATTTCAAGGGCAGTTTGGTCGTCTCAATATCATAAGCCAGGACAACAGGATCCGCTCGCTTGAGACGGTCCTCAATACAGCTTAAAGAAATAACTCCGTTCTTGGACTGGACTGAATACCATTTCCCGATCCGAATATCTATTGGTGGATGTGAGTCAAACTCAGTATAACAAAAGCAGACAGGTGAAACATACCTTTATCAATGGAAACTCGAACGTGGTATGGAACATCATATTCTCGAATATCAACGATGTACTCGCTAGCGTCTATAAATGCTTTCTGGGGCCTATCATTAACCTCTTCATCGAAAAGATCAAATCCAACATTTGAGCTAAATCGGTCCAGTTAGCGAACGACAAAGCCAGCCACTGTTGCATAGAGACACAAACCTAGCCATCTCCGCATAGGTGTCCATAGCATTCACATTCTTCTTATTTTTCTGCGCAATTGGTAATATCGACTTCCGAACCCCCAGCAAGTCTCCAACATTAGCAAAGCTAAGTTGCAGGAACCTCCGCTTGTGACCGAGGAGATGATTCGGCATCTGCAGATCCTCTTTCTCAACCTGTTTGACACTTTTCACCATACCT
>NW_001813978.1:1895156-1896436 GCF_000149585.1 Histoplasma mississippiense
GTATTCAACTATGGCCTTGAAACTAGTACCATTGTCATCCAGGAAATAGTATTCAACACCAGCTCGTCCTCCTGGCACTTTTGGGTCTTCTATTATGGTACTATGCATGTTAATTAGCCAACCAGTCCTTGGCTTTCCGGCTTCAAACCGTGGAAATCCCATTGCCTCGTCAATGCTATTTGCCAGCCTAACTGCCTGATACTTCTCATCTTGTGACGTTGCTTCGCTTGACCTGAGGGAAGTGGATTCGACAGTTTTCGCGCGCTTTGAGTTGAACGGCGTCGAGTTCGATCTAAATTTGGTCCCATACTTGCTGGGTTTTCGTAAAGTCATATCTGCAGCGTTCTATCCCTCGTATATCGCTGGGGAAAAGAGAATGAAACGGCCGGATGATGTTGCAATACACAAATAAATTAAAACTCCATTGAAAATTATAAAAGAAAAGGAGAATAATAACAAAGGAAAAAATAGACGTTAACAATCATAAACGTAGTGAGGTGCGGGCGATAGGAGGCAGATCGGGGATTTTGCGTCTGTACGGGAGTACTGACTTCGATATCATTATCATAGCATTAAATGCTTGATCTCCCATATCGCGTTTCGCGTCGCGGACTAGCAAACTCAATCTGCCAATTTCTGCCAAGATCGGAATAACTAACTGCCGGGTCTGAATCGCTGCCCGGAACACAAGCAAGCGCAACTTGAAGGGCGGTTGATGGACTAATGATGATGAAATTACTCTCCAACGCCGGTCGATATGGCGGAAGACTCACGGGATACACAATCTCCAAAAAATGACACATCCAACGTCCCTCAACAATTTGCGCCCACCAAAAAACCAAAACATGAGTTCCCCAAGTCGCAGGTCGGGAAACTGTGGGAGGAGTTTGGAAACCCAGAAAAGCCCATCAATCTGATTCCCGGGGCTTATGACTCGGCAGGCGGAAAGCCGAAGGATGTGTCATTTACAGATGCCTTCAAGGGGATGTCTTTAGATGGGTTACTATCGTTTTACAAAATCCCTTGTGCGCGCGATTCTCTCTTGGTTGGCATTGGCACCGGTTTTGGCGCCGGCAGTCTCAAAGCAGTTCTTGGTGGTAAGTGATCAGCAATGCGGCCAATAAAGCTCCTCCATTGACTGACCTCATCATGCAATGAAAATAGGATTGCGGGCAGCATGGGCCAGCGTGCAATTGGGCTGTGGGAACCTTCACCGTAACGTCGATCGCGATGTATGAATTTTGCCAGCGACGGAGAGTCCAGAACGTGACGGGATGAAG
>NW_001813978.1:1896759-1898128 GCF_000149585.1 Histoplasma mississippiense
AAAATAACCTCGGAATGAAAAGGCATATATCACTTGAGCAAATACGTAGCCATGTGGCCATCCACAATTTCCTTTATCATAGACATGCATACAATCACTACAACAATTTAATGATCGAAACCTCAATCTGATTTCCCAAGGCCACGGAAAAGCTTGCAGGGTAGAGGACATAATTCCAGCTCAAAACGTATCCAATTGTCAATCCTCCGTAGTTATGTCAAATTTGACTTTCTTGTAGTTATGTCCTGTGTTTTCCGCATGTTCGTTTAGGGGAATCCCATCACGGCGTGACTTCCGCCTCTCCCTCGCCTCCTTCGCTTCACGGCTCTTCCACTCTGCTACTTGCTTTTGTCTTCTCTGCGATCTATCCCATGCGACCGCAGCCGTGGGCTTGAAACCAATTCCGTTGATTCCGTACCCATCATCATTCGGATCTGTCGGCGCATATCCTGTTATTTCTGACTCATGCCATGTCAGCGGATTCTTATCCTCGTTGCTTGAAAGAGGAGGAGATTTTCGACGGGACATGCGCTTTTGTTGTGGGTTGGGTTTGGATTTTTGCTGTGGCACCGGAACTGGGCTCATAGTTCGCAAGCCTCCATCCCCTAGCAATGCGCGGGTCATCTTCTCTGTATCCTTTGTAGTAATCGAGGTTACTGTCGGTGACGCATCGATGTTCATTAGACCTTGTTCAGAAGGTACTTCATCCCCTTTATTGATCGTCTGCTTGTAATCTGCAGCACCATTGTCCGTGCTTTCAACAAATCTATGACTCGAAGTTCCGTGGAGGTCAAGTTCTCCCAGCTCTCCCACTACGGAGATTTGGGGGCTATTTCCCCCAACAGCGGGACTATATTCATCGGAAAGATGACCACCATCCTTTACACTGATGGACGTATGGGAAGAAGTAGGGGACGATGAAGAAGTCCTTTGCTGGTAGTCTATGCCATCGCGTTTGCGCTTTGGTGACTTGTGGAGTGTCAGCTTTCCGGTCATTATTGTGATGGAGCAGGGGGTAAGATGTCGTAGTATTGTGAACTTTTGGCGATCAGGGCGGTGCCGTTCATAAGGAGTAAATGCATGGCGAACAGCCACCTGTGCTAAAAGAGGGGTGCATTATGAGCCATTGGAGTTGGAGAGATGGCGAATTGGAAGCGATAGTGAGAAGAACGAGGATGTGGGATGTGGGATGTGGGATGTGACGTGTGTAGGATGGGGCATTTTCCTAACTTGACGATCACACCTACTTTAGCTTTAACCTAGTTGTTGGGTACTTCGTCATTGCCTTTCAAATGCAAAAGAGTGATTGGGAAAACCGGATTTATCCTTCAATTTATTATAGGGGGGGGGAAATCCAAAAAATCAAATC
>NW_001813978.1:1898328-1903188 GCF_000149585.1 Histoplasma mississippiense
TCTTACTCTTTTTTTCAGTCACTTCATCAGTGTCCTTCATTTCCACGTCACTACCAGCTTCATCAACATCGATGTCCGCTAAGACAGCATCCATAGCATTTTTCTGTAAAAAAAAAAAGGGAATTAGCATATGCAATTCTATTAATACCGACTTGGGCGCATAATAAGAATACGTACCATTGCGACTTCATTCTTAGTTGGGGCAGCTCCAGTAGCATAGAATTCCAATCTCTCCTCAACTTGTTGCTTAAGGGCATTGCCAAACTTGGTGGACGGGGTTTCAGAGAAGTTATCAATTCTTGATGCGATGGAACACTTGTTGGCCAAGAACCTGGAGATTCTGCCCTTGTTCTTGGGACCGGCGCGGCCTATGAAAGACGAATGGTATAGCAGTCCGTACTTGGGGGTATTTCCCTTAGTCTTTAAGGCTCTGAAAAGAGCCTTCTCCGCACCAAGAATCTGCACGGTTGAGGCCGGGTATTTGGAGAGGTTGGTCAAACTGCCCGCATGCGAAATCAACCGCGCCCCAACCACTTCGCCAATCAGGGCCGCCAAATTTGGTGCAACAACGCTCATCTTTGATACCAAATAGGCGTGCAAGTTTTTACGATACGTCGACAAACTCACAACGCGCTTAGCAAAGGCAAGTATATTCTCCATGTCTGTCGGTGAAATATCTTGTCCCATACTGTGCTTGGCTGCATCAATAACGCTCCTGGCGATACCCTCATCATCATCAACTATAGCAGCCAAATCGTGTAGCCTCTCCTCTGTTAAATCGTTCTTGTTCTGAACAAAAAGCGCGACACGGGCGTAGCGCTGGGTTATCGGATACGATTTTGATGAGTTCGGGGAAATGCCACGAGTACCATTCCCTGACTCTCATAGAGAATGTATTTATTGCTTTGTCCAGCTGGTCAAGAATTGCGATTGCTTGAATGATATGGTTGTCATCACGCTGAACTGAGAATTTGACCTTGGGCTCTTTGAATACGCGTGACCAAGACCAAGCTGCGCAGTATTCAGATCGCCTTCACGGAGTTGCTTAAGGAGTTTCCCAGCATGTAACCGAATTCCTCGTAGCATATCCTGGACAACATCGCTAGTGTCTCCAGTTTCACAGTCCACAAACGGGAAGGCCGCTTTAATGCTTCCAGCAAGTGCTTTATCGGACACACCCAGCACAACCTTCTTTTTCTTGTTCGGTTTCGGTAAGTTCAAGTCCAAGAACGAAACGAGTGTTTCAGAGGCAACACCTTCAGAAATGTCGTTAATCTCGCCAAGCGCCTGCTTGTTGTTTTTTAAGAAAATGTGAGTTAAACCTTCAAAAAAAAAAAAAAAAAAAAAAAAAAAAAAAACCAATTGAGATTGAAATACATACTCAAAAGGCAAGAAACTGGTCAATTCAACCATCTTCCCAAATTTCGCAAGGTCTTGTAGGTTGTCTTGCACCTCCTTCAACTTATTTCCCACAGTGTCGGCTTGGTGAACGACCTTGAATAGGGAGTAGCCTATTGGGCCCTCGAAGAGGAGAAAATCAGCCATCGCGCGGTGGTCAAATAAGTACAAATAGAAAGTATCTCCAATCCACACAGACGAAATAGCCCGATAGAGAGGGTGGCAGGCTGACGGGGCCGAATCGATGTAATCACGTTGATGTTGATTCTCGAGTGGTGATTTTTTTTAGTGTTGCTCCAATTTTTTTGGCCACAACCTCACTAGCGCGGAACCTCAATGTGGGATTTCCTAAGCTTCGTCTTTGGGTGACCAAGCGGGCAATTCTGCTGGTTTCCCAACATCACCAAATACATCACCACATCACTGTCTACTATTAATTGACTTCGAGGGGACACGATTCGGATAACTCCTAATTTCAGACACAATGTCTGCGACTCAGCTGCTAAATCCAAAAGCAGAATCACGAGTAATACTCCTAATATCCTGCTCCAGTGTGCTGTGGCTGATATCTTGTATAGCGGAGAGGGGAAGCTTTAAGGGTGAACATCAGCGCCGGCGAGGGCCTTCAAGATGTCCTGAAATCGAATCTTGGTCCATCAGGGACCATAAAAATGTACGTTATATTACCTTTGTTCTGTCGATAGTCTACTGACAAGCCGATATAGGTTGGTTGATGGGGCTGGTGCGGTACGAATACTCTCAGATTTACTTATCCATCCCGATGTTCCTGCGTGCTGATGGTCTGTGAAATAGATCAAACTTACAAAAGATGGGAATGTGCTTCTTCGAGAGATGGTTTGTACCTATTCCCTCCTGTTTACTGATTTATTTGCTAACTGACTCGCATAGCAAATTCAAAACCCTACAGCGGTAAGACGCCGCCACCGCGCTCCCCATTTATTCTATTGCTTATAATACATTTTATAGGTCATGATTGCGCGCGCGGCTACGGCGCAAGATGATATCACCGGAGATGGTACAACATCAGTAGTTCTCCTTGTCGGGGAGCTGCTCAAGCAAGCTGATCGACATCTATCTGAGGGCTTGCACCCGCGTGTGCTTACTGACGGGTACGAAATTGCTAAAACTGAAGCACTCAAGGTATGAATTTAATTCGCGCTCTTGTCCAATGCGAATTCTAACAGTTTTTTGTAGTTTCTTGACAAGTTCAAAATCCAGAGAGAAATCGACCGGGAACTGCTCCTCTCCGTTGCCCGAACCTCCCTCTCTACGAAATTGAATGGTGCCCTAGCCGAAAAATTGACTCCTTCTATTGTCGATGCGGTTCTTGCCATTCACCGGCCTCCTAACAAGCCTGATCTTCATATGATCGAGATCATGAAGATGCAACATCGAACCGCTTCCGATACCCAACTTATTCGAGGCCTTGCCTTGGACCACGGAGCGCGTCATCCGGATATGCCAAAACGGGTCGAGAATGCCTTTATTTTAACGTTGAATGTTAGTCTGGAGTATGAAAAGTCGGAAATTAACTCTGGTTTCTACTACTCCACCGCGGAACAGAGAGATAAACTGGTTGAAAGCGAGAGGAAGTTCGTGGACTCGAAGCTGCGGAAGATTGTCGAGCTGAAGAAGCAAGTTTGCGGTGATGATCCAAAAAAAGGCTTTGTCGTTATTAACCAGAAGGGTATCGATCCTTTGAGCTTGGATGTGCTTGTCAAGAACGGAATACTTGCCCTGCGCAGAGCAAAGCGTCGAAATATGGAACGGTTGCAACTGGTGTGTGGTGGCACTGCACAAAACAGCGTTGACGGCCTTAAACCAGAAGATCTCGGGTGGGCGGGTCTCGTGTATGAACATCAACTAGGCGAGGAAAAATTCACATTTATTGAAGATGTCAAAGATCCGAAATCGGTTACCATCCTCATCAAGGGTCCCAACCAACATACGATCACGCAGATCACTGAAGCTGTGAGAGATGGTCTTCGCTCTGTATATAATACTATAGTCGATGGCTGTGTTGTTCCCGGAGCCGGTGCATTCCAGGTTGCCTGCGCTGCGCATCTTTCGTCCGAAGCGTTCAGGAAAACTGTCAAGGGAAAAGCCAAATGGGGCGTTAGTGCCTTCGCCGACGCCCTGCTCATTATCCCCAAAACTCTCGCCGCGAACTCTGGCCACGATATTCAAGATTCACTTGCGGCGCTGCAAGACGAACAGAGTGAAGGAAGTGCTGTCGGACTTGACCTCACAACAGGAGAACCGATGGACCCCGTCCAGGAGGGTGTATTTGATTCCTTCAGAGTTCTCAGGAATTGTGTCGCCTCAAGTGCCGGTATTGCGTCGAATCTCCTGCTCTGCGACGAACTTCTTAAGGCAAGACAGATGGGGAGGTCGGGCGGTCCAGCAGGAATGGATGAATGATTTAGGCAAATAAAACATACCGGAAATAGATGCGTGATAAATAGCTGTATTTGAATAGATACTCACCAGCTATCGACATAGGCGTACCTTAAATCTTGACAAAAATAATGCAATGAACGAACAAGTTGCCAGTCATGCTTACAATTTGTTGGAGCTTCAAAAATGAAAGGAATTCCCGTGTTTACTATCATCGTGCATTTTCCTCTTCTTTATACTAGATCATGCTTACGTTCGTGTAGCAGAGAAGCTACTGAAGGATGGATAAAAGCTCATAAATTGAGGTTTATCAAAAACCGGGTATCTTCCATAAACTTCATAAAGTTTCCTATGCCAACTCCCAATGAAACCACCAGATACATAATAACGCCTTTCTATTCCCACCATATCATGCATGACATGCCTCATCGCATCAATCTCCACTATCCGTCTCCTCGTCTTCCTGGTCTTCGTCCTCAGGCGCCCATTCGCCCAAAAACCCTTCTTCCGCAACGGGATCCTTCAAGTCAACTCGATGAATCTTAGCCCACTCCAAGACACTTTGTTTCCTCACTACCGCTTCAGCAGCATCGCTATCTACCACCCCAGTTGCTGTCGTCGTAGTTGCCGTCGACGACAAGGAAGCTCTTTTACGCTTCTTTCCCGGCTTTTCCGTCTCCACGATCCCCATCTCTTTGAGTGCCGTAATGACGTCCTCAACCAGCATTCCTGTTGCCTGGCCGATTTCGCGAATCGTCATCTCCTCGCGGGCAACTTTCCTCTTCGCACCCTTTGAGCCACCACCCATCGGCCTTGGCGACCACGACGATGATGTGGATGCAGATGCAATATTGCGGCCATAAGGCTCAGCACCAGGCGGACCCAGAAGGAAAAACCTCGAGATCCTCTCCTCCCAAAATCTTACGTAGCTCCTCCGTCCCATCTCACTAAGTGGTCGTTCTGGGCCGCCAATGGTTCCTCCCTCTCCCACTCCCACGCACTCCATCTCATGCCTTATAGTTGGTCTTACCCCCATCAGCAGCT
>NW_001813978.1:1903523-1906980 GCF_000149585.1 Histoplasma mississippiense
CCAATCATAGACTTTGTGCCAGGAGGGCTGGACCTGTGCTCGCAAAAGCGGGGTGTGGCCTAGATACGCGTCTTTGTCGCATGAGTACCGGAAACACCAGCGACATACGTACACTCTGTCCGTGTCCTTTCCAACCAGCTCTTCTGGATATAGTGAGTGGAACCAGGTCTTGAAACGAATATTGCCCAATACTACACTTTTTACATTGCGGTCTGGGCTTGGTGGTTTGGACGAAGCGGAGGAAGCGACGGCATGCTCATTCGCAGGCATGTTGTCGTCCCCAATGTGGTGGGGTTGGGGCCGTATACCGCAATTGTTTTCACGATGAAGGTTTCGGAAAATTAGAGTCGCGGACGTTGCATCTCAGCGGTGGAAACTTCTGATACATCAACCCAACGGATCGAACGATCTCATGGTTGTTGGCACTTCTCACTGGCGGTTCCCAAAATGATAGGACGGATGGATTTGACAGTCATGTGATCGATAGTGTCTCCGATTGGGACTAGTGAACTGACTAACTAGTGCCCTTTCACGGCAGTTACCTAAGCAGGTGTACGCAGCTCCCCCGGCTCGACGCGGGGAAGCGGGCAGAGGCTCCGCCTGCTTCATCGACCGCCACCCATCTTTATCGTGTTGCCTAGAGGTGAGAACAGCTTGCTTCCTACTGTCCCCAGCGCTATCTCTGTGGGAAGGGCGAGAGCTGTCTCCGTTGTCCCCAGCCCGTGGGTCTGCCCTCCAACCTGGCAAGACAGCTCTTCTCTCGCTAGGCTGCTACTTTTCTGGCTTGGCCTGTTCTTTAATTCTCATCCTTCCCCTGCTATCACCTTGCCATTCTATGTGCTGTATCATTTCTACGTGAAAATCCTCCTTACTCTGGTGGTTGTTTGGCACTTTTACTTGATGAGCTTGATCCTCTATATCGATATCCTTTCGATTTGTGCCCGAGTTGATACATCTCGCCCAGAATGCTGAAGCCCTTTCGAATCAGAGATCTTCTAATCCCAACCGATGAGGAGGAGCTTGATCACCCCAGATGTCGTCCACAAGATGGACAAGACGGTTCAAAGCCGATTCCTAGATCACATACTGATGGCGAACTGGTGATGGCTTATAAGCAGCCTAATAATGGTGATGACGGTAAATTTTGTCCATATTCGACCTACGATTTGCAATCAATCCCGTCTACGGATGCTGATGGAAGAACAGCCAAAAAAGGTATCGACATCCTGATCCCAAGCAAGCCACCTTCCGATCGCAACGACATGTCCAGCAATTTAAGGAGAAATAAGTGGACTAATGCAACAGTTACTCCATCGCCAGCAACAGATCGCCACGGTATTGTTCGGGTTTCAGCTGAGGAATACGATAAAACGATTGCGGCTCATCCTCAATCAAAATTGACTTACATGGATGAGGACGATGGAGACACAATTACCGTAGGCTGCACATTTCTTATTCTGTCTAAGCCATTAGTTTTGAAAAACTGCAATCTTTCATGGATGGCCATTGATTATGAAAACAGGTCTGTTCTGCTTTCGAGCTTATTGAGCGCCTTAATGAGCCCGCCCCACCAGCATTTTATCAATCAGCTGTTTCTAGCTATGACCAAGGACATGAAGGGCCCATGCACATTTTTGATGTTAATCGTACAAAATCTGTATTGGATATATGGATAATTTTCGAGAAAAGGACTGCTATGGAAAGACGGTTGGATACCTCTGTATCAGCTCATCATGAAGCCACTTCTGCAAAGACTGTCGATGGCAATAGCGACGTCCGTCCAGAGCCCGTATGCAAGATAAGCAACAGCAATGATCCTAGAGATCACCGGCTTCAATCACAGAATTCCCCTCCAACTCCCCAAACCACAAGGCATCAAAATGAAAATGCATCAATTTCCCCAGTCAGCTCGCTTGGCGGTGATGAATCGTCCGAACCTCTTGCTTCAATAGATGTCAAACCATCCCAGGAAACTACTTTCAGACACCGTCATGCCAGGGATAGTACTTCTGACACTCAGATATCCATCCCATCGGTGTCCCTTCCGGCAATAAACCCCTGGGCTTCGGTGGGCACTTGGCCATCTGGTTTCGAGTCTAACGGTTTAACGCAAAGGGAGCCAGAAAGCCGGGAATCACCTATCGAAGAAAACGTACCACTCTTGGCATCTTTTGAGGCCGAATTATCGAAGATCATGAAAGAGAAGCTTGTTGATTCGCCTACAATTGAGCCACGGGAACAAAACACCACTCAGACTACCTCACAGTGCCCACCTGCTTCACATCCTGTACCGAAACCTGCCGAAGTGTTCGCTCAAACTATGCAAACATTGCTTACAAGCGTTCGCCACTTAACTTCGGAATTGAGGGCCAAGCTTCCTGAAGTGGAACGCCGATTATCAAATGCACACCAAACCATTCCCTCGACAGTAGAAACAACTATTTTCAATACTCTCAGCGCCATCGGTAGCCATGTTCAGAATCTTGCAAATGCTATGCAAGCCACTGCTACTTCATCGAGAGCAGCTGCTGACATGTCCAGGGAAGCTGATCTGCTGGCCACTGACCAAATAGTCAATGGCCTCCGCACCCTAGCAAGAGATATTCGACAAATGGGTCGAACTCTGTTTGCTTCTTTCGATGCCACGTCCGGAAACGCAGGATCATCACAAGATCGGCAAAGCGGAGAACTCCCTCTAGGAAATGCAGATACCCTCAGTCAATCCAACCAACTGGCTACATCCTTGTCCAATGTTTGCCTTGATAATTCAATACCCTCAGACCCTTTACCCAAGGTCTCCACCTCTCCAGCATCCACAGAAAGCGTGAGCCAGACTGCATTCCCACAAGAAACGCCATTGGCAGACTCCAATTCCAACACTACCCTATTCATTGGCAACCTTCATGATGCCGTTACCGAACAGGATGTTGAAGCCGCCTTTGCGGACAAAGGCTTCTTGGGCAAAGTAAATTTTCCTCATGATTTTTCTACGGGTAAACACGCCGGTTTTGGCTTTGTTGATTTTCCTTGTTTCTTCGCTGCGTCTGGTGCTCTCCATGCTCTTAACGGAGGCCAACTCCATGGCCAGGCTATAAATCTTGAATTTAACCATGGTGTCGGCACTATTAATGATAGCACTATCCAACAGCCATCCATCCGGGCAGTACATGTTTCAGAAACCAATCAACGTTGCAATATATCTCGCCCTCTCCCAGACGTCCCCAAATCTCCGAGACTGTCCGTCTACGGCCCTACGCGGACATCGGCTCTAGACGATACCAGGAACTCCAGTACAACCTCCGCTAGCATCAGACGTGCCAAATCCCTCGGAGCTTTACGGCGACCTGTGGTCCACGATCTCCCATGCCACAGAGCCTCTACCGTGGATTATATCAGAGAGCAGATAGGCAGAGAGATCAAATGTGAAGTGGGAGTTCGCCTTATCATTCCTCAACTC
>NW_001813978.1:1907344-1930139 GCF_000149585.1 Histoplasma mississippiense
TCAACGCACCGCAATATGCGCGACCTGCGTCCACAACCACGGCCAGTAGAAGGGATATGGAATCCCGGGATCTGGCCACCAAGAACTGTATAGTGCACAGTTAATGAGGCCTCGAGCGTCATCTCCAGCACGGCCCAGTGAACTCCGTCGCTCAAATACAACAGCCTCCAATTCGGCAGCAAGACTTTCTGGACCGTTTGTTCCTTTCACTGAGCGCCATCAGCGCAATGGGCATTCGAGCCTTCGACGCAGCGCGACAGAACGCCAAAACCGCCGACCTCCACGAGTGGCTTTTAGCAGGCATCGCCATGCGCTCGAAGACCGGTCCCCAATTCATAATCCACACCTGACCCCAAGCCAATCAGCAGATGCCATTTCCAATATCCCGGGTAGTTTCCCCGTTGAAACCATACCACTTGTTCCTCCTAAATCCATCCATCAATCTGCCGAACGCCAGCCGGAAATGCAAGATCAGAGTCGACCAACAAACGATATCGATCGATGTATCGCTCATCTCGGGCTTCTTGGCTATGGCTATGACCCGAGTCTTCCTTCACACAACCTGCACATATATGCAGAAGCATCAAATGGTAACCTAGAAGACGCGATTGAGATGATTGAAGAGGAGAGGAAGGCATATGAGCAACGGACTGTATTTCGGTGATTGAGCCATTTTTCATAGAAATTTAAATTTTTTTTCCAAATCATTTCCATTTTGTTATTCAAATTGGCAACTATGTATTTGTTTAGGGCGAGTTTTTAAAATTTTTTTTTTTTTTTTTTTTTTTTTTTTTTTTTTTTTTTTTTTTTTTTTTTTTTTTTTTTGCATTTGATTCTTGCATAATCTGTCATTAGCTATATATGTTACTATCGTTGCCGCTGCAGATTCTTCTAATGTACTTGTACGATCCTCTGCTCTGTAGCCAAAAGTCACGGGAGCGTAGAAACTGCCAAGCATTTCGACAACGATCGTAAACCACGAACAGTAGAACTCAAAATCAGAATCCAACACATTACGACCAAGCTAAATCTGGCATAATAGTGCCTGAGGAGAATGCTCTTATGGCGTAGATGTCTGAGCACCTCTGCCTCCGCTCCGACAATTGCGGGTCAAAAATCCCCGCTGTTACTACGATGTGCGCAGCTGTTGGACGCATCCCGATCAACCACCAGAACTGCTGAGACAGCTACTGCTGCTCCTGATGGGAGCGCAAGTTCTTTAGACAACCGCCAAATCCGCGTTCGAGGTTTCATTCGGTCGGTGAGGAAGCAGAAACGGTTCGCGTTTGCTGAGATCTCGGATGGGTCGACAATTAAGTCGGTGCAGGCGATTTTGACACCGGAACAGGCTGCTCGGTATGTCTGTCTGTCCTGACGGCTGTTGTCTTTCCTTTCCATGTTTTTTTGTCTACTAATTTTCGATTTTTCCCTTTCTCTTGATTTTGATAGGTTGTCGACTGGTTCTGCCGTCGATATTTCGGGCGTCTGGCAGCCTTGTCCTCCTGGCAAAGAACAAAGCCATGAGCTTCATGCGACAGAAGTCAAGATAACTGGGGAAACGGACCCTGAGGTTAGTTTCGTTCCAATCCCTTGCACAGCATGTCGACTATCCTCCACTGATACCTACACCCTTCCAAACCGGCAGACATATCCAATTCAAAAGAAATACCACAGCCCAGATTTCCTTCGACAAATCCCACATCTTCGGCTACGGACACCGTTCAACTCCCTCTTATCTCGATTTCGATCAGAAAGCATTTTCCAACTGGGACAGGTATTCCGTTTCCAGCTCGGTGGCTGTTTCGTGCAGGTCCAACCTCCGCTGATCACATCGTCTGACTGCGAAGGCGCTGGGGAAGTGTTCACCGTGGTGCCAGGAGATAAAGTGGGGGGTGCAGAAGTGGAGGAATTCTTTCGATCGCCAAAATACCTCACAGTGTCAAGCCAGCTACATCTCGAGGCGTATGCGGCCGAGCTGGGAAATGTGTGGGCCCTTTCTCCCACCTTCCGAGCAGAAAAGAGCGATACGCCTCGGCATCTAAGCGAGTTCTATATGCTAGAGGTAGAAATGAACTTTGTGCAAAGCGTGGATTCGTTAACGGATATTGTCGAGTCATTAATTCGTGACCTTACGAAACGACTATACGAGACTCCAGTTGCGGAAGAGATATTCACAGCTAAGAGGACAGGGGAGTCAGGCGCGGAAAAAGTTGATAAGGGACTACGCCTGCGATGGTTTGGTATTATGGAGGGTGAGAAATGGCCTCGAATTACATATACCAGCGCGATCGAGTTGCTTCAGAAAGCTGTTCAATCGAAGGCCACCATTTTTAACTTTCCCCCCGTCTGGGAGGAAGGACTTCAACTCGAGCACGAGAAATTCATAGTCGATGAAATAGGGAAGGGTCGTCCTGTATTCGTGACCCACTACCCAAAAAGGGTGAAACCATTTTACATGGCACCTTCACTAGTCACGGACGAATCTTCATCATCACCAGCAGCAGAAGTACCACATCATGATCCACTCCAAACAAGGGAAACCGTTGCCTGCTTTGATCTTCTGATGCCCGAGATCAGCGAAGTTGTCGGTGGCTCTATTCGTGAACAACGACTTCCAAATCTTATAAAGAACATGCGTGAGCACGGACTTCTTAAGAAAAAACTCGAAGCTGGTTCAGACGCAGATAACGCATCTCCTTCGACATATTCGATATCGGAGTCGAGTTCGCCAGTATATCCCTACCTCCAACCGGATGAACATCTCGGCTCAATTCAATGGTATGCCGATCTTAGGAGATGGGGCAGTGCGCCTCACGGCGGGTTTGGACTTGGGTTCGACCGATACCTGGGATATCTAGCTGGTGTTTCCAGCCTGAGGGATGTTGTCCCGTTTCCACGACATTTTGGACGAGCTGAATGCTGAAAGGCACCAACCCCCCCCTTTTCTTTTCTTTTCTTTTCTTTTTTTTTTTTTTTTTTTGACGAATGTTTACTAGATTTCTCCTCTTTGTATTATGACGGCGAGCAAAGATCTGTGTGCTATGAGATATGAAAGTATCCACTCTCTGTTTTCTGAATTGTGATAATATACCCATTTCTTTTATTTGAACATGCTCATTACCCCTGCTGCATCCAATATATGTATTTGTACTTATGCCCAGCCCTCTAATCTCCAACATGAAAGGCGCATCTAAACAAAAGAACCTACTGTATACCAGCTGCATCCTCCTTGCTCCTTCACTATTGATCCTCTCATTTTAAAGTATATATGTAAGTTCTAGAGCCAAAAATAGGAAGATCGAAAGGCCGGCTTCGTCGGATGTCCTCGAAAGCAGCCAATAGAAGGCAGAGGCCCCGCCGCTTGTAACACGATGCACTTAGACTACCCCTCTTAGCTTTAATCTTATTCCAAATTCTCGAGGCACGGCCCCTCAGTCGCCTTGTTCTCATTCCTGCATCTTGCGTTATCGGAGAACGTAAATTCTTCGCTCCACGCCATAGCGAGGTATGTAATCTACGCTGTAAAGAAGCAACGAACGACCCAGACTGGCGACAAGCCACAAAACTCTCACTTACGGCGCCAGCAGTGTGAAGAAATAAACAACGCCACCAGGTATGTGGTGGAGTAATGATGTTGGAACAAAGGTGATTTCAAGCACCAGGTATGAGGTCCTGAGCATGGACTCCAAACCTTATAACGGTTAAATAACCTTAAATTCAGCTAACTCCTCACCACTTTTCTTTCCTAGCTGCACAAATTCTCCCGTCTCACTCTGGCACTATGGGCTTGCTGCTGCCCGACGGGAGACCCTTTGATTTAATTTAATTTTATTTTATAATATTTTATATTCTAAGAAACAGGTGCTTCAAGTTCACTTAAAATATGGGTGCCATCGAGTCCAGAGCCAACGAACCAGGGTGGAACAAGGAGGCATCTTAGGTCGTAATTATGCACCAGCCACCATCGTTACTAAGAGTTTTAGGTCTTAATTCCAAGACAATTTGTTCGTTCTTCGACTCTTCCCGCCAAGACTTACCCTCTGTCAACGTCAGACAAAGCCATTCTTGTGGATTCTGACGAGCCATGGCGTCCCAAAAAAAATGGCCGAAGACACGCAAACCGAATACGACCGCGGACTTGTGAAGGCCTCAACACTCGGGAGCATGTTCTCCACCACAGCGAATGCCGGGAGAAGGCGTGGCAAGATAATGAGGGCGGACTGACGTTTTAAAGTTTTTAACCTCTGCATTGCGGCCAAACTTTTGCACGGCTAAAGCACGGGAAACCAAGATGTGGGAATTAAGTTCCTTTTGCTCCGATTCACCTCATCCGCTGCTTCCGCTCTTCTTGTGTGGGGTCCACAGCTCGCAATCCTTGGTTCTCGGACCCACAAAATGTTAAGGTTATCTTGAGCCCCTGTTCGATCAGCGGCGCAACCTTGCTAGCTGAGCCCGGTGACTCTTACACTGGCCACTAGCATGGGGAGGACAGCATAAGCAACCACGGCCAGTTAACAGACAGATCAGGGCCTCTGAAGGTTTTCACAGACAAGGGCCCCAGTTTGTTTTTCCCTCCCCGCGAGCATTTGATGGTGCATCTTCCGGTATTGATTATTTAAACTTTGGTGTTGACGTCGGTAACCTTCTTTTCATCGGTTGCTTTGCTTTCATTGACCTGCTCTGGCCCGTGAGTATCGTGAATACGAAAATAAGCTTGTTTGCACATCCGTGTTACCCTCGCATCCCAACCCCGGTAGCATAAAAAACTATAATTATGCACTGGTTAGTTTCATACAATACTGGTATTTCGCTGTACATACACGCCATACAGTACTGTGTCAATATCCGGCTCAACCTTGTGCCGATGATCAAAAGTCCTCGACCTGAACAGGGAGCATGAGATGCTCTCACAAAAGTCTGAATTTTCAATCAAGTTGGCGCAACATGGTCGGATGGGGCCCTTGCCCAGCTAGTCCTAGCCGCGGATACGCTCACCATCCGCTCCGAAAACGAAACCGAGGTCATTTCAGAGATCCCATTCTTGTTCAAGCACAGTTTCTGTACATGTACGGAGTATTATTGAACAAATTATCATTTAATTAACCTTGTAGACATGAGTTCTAATTAGAGAACTGCTTAGTAATCATTCTCTGATAACTAACTGGCTATCTAGTTTTAAATCTTTCATCCCCCCTTGTCATATACTAAATACGACTATCAGGTATTCTTATTTTTTTTCCCAAGTGAGTGTTAAATGTCAGAGGTCCATGCTATCTACCGCAGATAGTATTAATTCAGGACAATACGAAGATTCAAAATAAGTCATTTAGAAAATTTGATACGGGCTGGTGATGTGAGGCACAGGCTAATAAACAGTACGAGTAATAGCGCTTATTCACTACAGAAAAAAACAGGAGAGGAAGATAAACTGTGCATTTGTCCTATACAGCAATATGTATATTCAGTGCGTGGGCGCCGTGACATAACATTTGGCATGACAGTTGATTTAGAGCCAAAGTTGCCGAGCCTCATCGACACAAAAGTTTGAAGTTTGCAGAGGAAAACTTGCTCAAGGTTCATATTATCCACTGATATAATTTTATTTCTAACCATTTTCTTCGTCTCCAGGTTTAGAAGATCATTTTCTTCTATCGCGCTCTTTTTTTTAAGAGTCAGACTAGCTGTCTTGAGATGCTTTGATGAGAAAAGACGTAAGCTTATTCAGAGTAATCGTAACCTCCATTTTTCCCCTACTAGTAGTTATCAAAAATAGTTATCATCGAAAATGGCTATCTGCATGTGCTTACAGACATTATGCAACCGCGTCAGCTAATGGGGAGAGGTGCCCATTTAGTATCTCAATGAACCATACCTAGGCAGAGACGGGGTGTAATATCAAGTAGGATGCGAATTGCCACAGATTGTTCATATATCGTTATCTCACCAAGGGGGCGTCTGTCCACAAGTAACGAAATGAGAAGGGACCCATTTTGAATGTCTGACACCGCTGCATCACAAGGGTGGTGGCAGAAAGCAGCTGTCTCCATAAGACCATGGCAAATGCAGAACATCCAAAACTCCTTCAAACCCACGCTCAAGAGGCTGATCCTAATTGGTAAAAATCTCAAATATATAACAGAATGTCCTTAGCCAGGAAGGTATCTTTGTACAGTGCCTAGATCAGGATACTTACTTCCTAGATATTTTTAGCTATGTTGGAGCTACTACACAAGCCCTATCCCACGTGACCCACACTAGATAGATAATAACAACTAACCAAGCTTCAACCCTCTTACAGTTTGGTATGGCCACTTTGCCAGCGTCTCCGAATTATATGTATGCTTGGTCATCTTGGCAAAGAATACTCTACCTTCTCTGTTTTAAACCTAGTTATTATTGAACATACGAGTTACCCAGTTGTCAGCAGCCTGAATTAATAATTGATCGTGGGGACATGCGTCGACAATGGGCTTTTTTTTTATGGAAGCAGTGATATCAGCTTTGTGGGTGTCTGCTGTAATTGTTATGTTAACGGAATGCCTTCGTGCAGAGTTATTCATGAAGCGACAAGGGTGGACAATAGCTTCCAATTCCCAAGGGTGCTGACCGCACATATTCATCTCCATTTGGGAGGACGGAAATTGAGAGGATTGAAGTCGAAGTGAAGGAAGTGAGCAGAGTAGCTGTCGAGCGCTTTGAATATAAGATCAGCTGCCTGACGCAAGAGTCAGCCTACAAAGAAAGAATGAAAATGCAATAAAACAAAATACATCCAATGACTAAGGGTTTTAGTTCAAGGGCGAAATGCACCCTAGCACAAAAAGACATCCAACCCCGATCTGATCCGGGGCCAGCAGAGAAGTCTCATTTCAGTACAGAATACTCCGTACGGAGTACGGGTTTAACACGACTGCAGGATGCAAACTCCGAAACCACAGCAGGTCAGACTGGGGTTGTCGTTACAAACATCCATGTGGTTCAATTCTATTGACGGGGGATCGCACTCACGTCAGAAATATTGCCGAATGGTGAGAATCGACGCTATGCCAGTAAGCAAGGGAAAATTGAAACGGAAGATACCCTACCGATCTATCAGTTGGCTCAAGTCAATGACAGTTCACTCAAGACTGAAACATGATTTCCCATCGACAGGGTATGTCTGGGTTTTGTGAGGATGGGCTCTTTGCAACGCCGAAGTCCGAAGAAATGATTGCTGAAAATTTCATGGCTTCTTTCGGAAATCCTCTGAAAGCCGCCGTCCACCGGATGCGGGTTGGTTCTTACTTGCAGCGGGCGTTGTCTCCGGACACAACCATGAACGTTCTCGTTATCACCCAGACACATGATAACAAAAGAAATAAGAAACTGGAAATCTTGCAAATAATATGAAACAGGAAATGAAGTGTTGTGAAAAGGTCACCTGCTTTGTCTTGACCCGAATTCAGGGAAGAGACGAAACGAACCATGGCCCGCAGCTTGTTCATATTATGCTTCTCGCCTGCCAATGGTTAGCTTTATGTTTTCTTTGAAATCCTCCACTCTGGGGGAATGGAGGTAAGCAGCCAAGAAAGAAAAGGCGAAGGCGGTAAGTTGAATGGGTTTCTTTTCTTTAAAATGAAGGTGGTTTTAAATTTTGACCGACAAAACTGGGCAGCGCTTAATTTAACATTATTAGAGCCCTTGCAGACATGTCGAGGGTGATCTCAAGGGCATCTTCATCCTAGCCTTCTACGGAGTAATTCTCACTCCACCTGTTTTTGGGTTGGGTGGTTATAAGCAGGACCCACTTTTTAAATATTGTTTAACCGCAATACAGGGGACACGGGAGGACTGCCTCAGGAACATCTAGCCCAGCTGAACACAGATCCAACCCTGCCGAGGAAATATATTTGACAATCGCCATCATTTACGACGCACGGTCCTCGCATTGCTTGCGCCATGTCCCCAGAGTCCAATCATAGGTGATCCATAAAGGTTGAAAATACCTTAGAGGATCATGGTTGCCCCGCTCGCTTAAAAGCTTGGCCGCCGGTCCCACGTTTTAACTTTAAAATCTTAAAATGACTCGAAGCCAGGAAGCCAGGAAGCGGGGTGTTGGGACTTCGACTGATTCGTATCTGTCAGAGCTTTTCTCCTCTGCTGGTCACCACAGATAGTAGTTTAGATCCAGGGCAGAGATTCTCGAGGCCCAGCCTTTCATAAAGACACTTTACTAATATATATAAGGAATAACTCTAAAATTTGTTTTCTATCGATCAATTGATCATTGCAACAAGTTAGCATATAACTAGATAGAAATGTCAACATGCAGATCCGCGGAGAATACTGGTGATGAACAATTCTCTTCAGCGCTATCTATAAGTATACCTGCTGAGCACAGCTGCTGGAAGATAATTTTTAATAGAGATTCTGTAAAGGCTTCACTGATGGATGCTCCCAAGATTCAGCAGAGATATTAAAATCGTAATTACTCCAGCTTTCTACGCGATGGAGGAAGAAAAAAATCAATTACTACTCGAAACCAATCCTTTTGGCAGGGCCACTGGGGAAAAGGAGCTCAATCACCACCAGCGTCATGCTGGTAGAAGAGGGGATGAACCAATCCAAAACCCCAACATGTCATGTTTACATCGGGTGGCTGGAGCTGAGTCGAGGCTAGTAAGCTCCATTGCTCAAAGTCTCCAAGGCTCCAGGGTTTTAAAGAAATAAATTCGGCACCATGGTTTCTGAAAATGTTCCCCGTCCATGCTGTCATTTTTAAGCAAGAATAATGAATTTTCGATATTGAACCTGGAAAATGTATTGGTCTAACCAGTTGTTTTCTCACCTTTGCTGGATGAACAGGTTCTTGGTTTCGAGGCCAACTTCGTTCCTGTTCTCCCGCCATACCGAGGTAATGAGCTTTGATCACCCAAGCCCGGTTTGGAAGTGGGGGATGGGAAAGATTGCTAATCGTCCTAAGCATTTGGCTAATTTTCAACCATCATTGATAAGAAAAAAACATAAAACAGTAATACGAAGCTGGGACAAAATTCGGGCGAAGCAACATGGATGTCAGTTTAAAGTTAGCCTTAAATTACCATTGCTGCTGAACATAGTAATAGCGTGGTAAAGTATACACCACGTATTGCATGACGGCGCTAGTTTAGCATGAAAAAGCTTTGTGATCGTGCATCGTTAGTTGAAGTACGGCTGCCATTCAAGATCGTGACCTTCCTCAATTTCAAAAAATTATGTATCCAACGATCTGCAAAACTTTATATTTTTCTAACCTACGGCCTGTTGAATGGCTGTTTGCGTGGGACTTTATAACACTGTGAATTCGTATACTCGAGAATTCTGAAGCTGGGGGTGCTGACTGGGAACCTCGGAGCTCCCATAGATCCCAAATTTCCGATTGAACGAGCAAAAATTTTCGAAGAATAATAATTCAGCCTCCAGCTGACACATTGTATACATACATGCCATGACTGAATGAGTTATCTCCGATAGTATGACATATAACCACATGATGACACAAAACAGACAGTGCACTTGGGCTTTTGAAGTTTGATCTGACCTGTTTGAATCATTTTCCCAGAATACTATGTTTCCATGCCTGCATTACCGACGAGCGAACGAACAAAAGACAAACCGTGGAGCAATATTGTTTCATCCTTAAATGTGTTTCTTCTCCTGTAACACAGTCTCGTATTACCATGAATTGATCCGATTATGGTTGACATGCTCTCTGTATCGTGTAAAATTTGGCAATCAAGCAGATAAATGGGTAAAGGATTCAGTTGCCCCTTTTATTAGAATTTCAAAAACGGCTAATCTAAGCAGGGAACGTCAAAATTGAAAAGAGTGGATTGGACGAATTAATTAAGGTAAATACCGTCTTGTGTGGGGTTTCGAAGGAAAATGATTCAAAGAAGCCTGTATGATAGTCCAAAAAAGGAAGGCGTTTCATTTTAAGTTGTGCAATTTTCCCTTCTAAGTTGGCCTCAACTTGCTGAGGCAGCACAACCAATTGAACTGGTGCCAATGCAGAAAGCAATGTGGGTAGCAGTAATAATACCAATCGAGTCACCTCTTCCATTGCCTATTGAGAGCCTCACACCCATCCGCAGTGGCCCAGCGGGCGCTGACAGCTGTTCTTGAATGAATAAATAAATAAATAAAAAAATAAGCATAAATTTTGATTCACAACACTCCTAGTATGTTCTGCTTCACTTCTTCACATGAGGAGAGCTCGAAGGGTCTTATAATCAACTTTTTCCATCATAAACAAAAATAGCTAAGTTATTTGGTAGTAAATTCCATAGCAACAATGTATGTACTGTACATGTACAGTCGTCTGCTGTCACGGAGCCTAAGTTAAACTCTGCAAAAACAGAATCACTAAAAGCCGTAGATTTAAGCTTTCGCTGCTTAAATACCTGATGTGGGTGCGCGCGGCACGATTAAACCATAAATCGAAGGAGCATGCGTACCTGGAAACTAACTGGTCAGTGCTCCTTTTTGGACTCTCGGTTGCAGGACATGGCTTAGCTTATTTCCTTACTCACAAAATTTGATTTTTTTGGTGTTTTCCACCGCCAAGCCCGTTCGATGTTGGAATTCATGAATCATGAGAATAGAAGGAGTGGAGCACAGTCAATTTATCTGTCCACAATTAAGCATTAAGTGACTTTTAACTCCGTCGTTCACATTACACGAGGCGTGCTTGGCAATGCTTGGCCTTGCAGCAACCGAAGAAATCAAAAAAAGATCTCAGTTTGCAGGCCCTTATTGAGTTCCACACTATACAAGGAATGATATCTGACACGCTTGACCTACCTGATTTGGGGATATAAATGCAGGAATTAAAAAGGCTTGATATGGCAAATATCACTACTATAAACATACGCCGTATTTCGTACGCAAGAGTGCAGCAAACATGTCGAGTTACAAATATATACAGTGGTTGTCTTTCAAAGTCTGTGGAAGAGTTCGTACGGACATCAAAACGTACTTCCTGCAGCATCACACATATCATTATATAACATATATGGCTGGTCATATTAGTCCTACACAGAAATAATGGTGATGGAAGAATTTTTGTTGAAGGTACGGCATATATTTTTTCCAGTGCTGAAGTATAGCAAACAGAAGAATCTTTCTTTCTTTCTTTCTTTCTTACTTTATTGTTTTTAATTTTTTTTTTAATTTTTTTTAATTTTTTCACCAACCCTCTAGGCTCGCTGAAGGGTATGGTCGGTGTCTCGGTATCGATATCGTATCGTAATTTATATACGAAATACGGTACTGTCAGCACCGTATCCAATCAGCGAGGCTCTTTCTCACGTGTTACGCCTTTCGTGGGCCTTATCCAATCTATCTTTCTTCTGCATCTTCCTTTTCACAACCACACTCCTTTGCCAGGTAACGCTCACGGTGCCTGGGTCTGCAGAACTGCTCAAAATACCAGGAAAGAGCTGTTTCTCCCCGGCACTCATTTCCTTCACATACGGATGTGACATAACCTCACCTCTTACCCGCCTTTCAGCCAGTGAACGCAGTTTTAAAGCACAGGACGTTCTGCAATAAAAGTCGTCCAAGTGCTGCGAAGTTATTCTATGCCTATCTGGGCTTGCCGACTTTTTTCCGCTTTGATTTGAAAATTGTATCACTTTTATTGCGTACCCCTCCATCCTCTTGCTAAAGACTTGCTTTGAAATCTCTAGGTATGTTGACAATCTCATTTATTCCGTTATTGTATGGCCAGGAGATTCTATTCTTCGTCATTCGCACCTGGATGTCGTTTATTTTCCTTTTCAAGCTTATCAACCCAACCCCAATTTCAACGGAGAGTTCCCAGCGCCTAGCTTGCATTTGTTTCCGTAGTTACTTTTCCTACCTAGGGATCCCTCGTCATAGCCGTTTATTTGCGGAATCCTAGTTAGATGACTATTTTTACTTATATTCTAACTTTTCTTTACTTCTTTCCGAACGATAGGCTCCGTTTTTGTTTAGGTTTAATCGGCCTTTCCAATTCGCCTAAAGCTGATACATAATCTGCTAACCTCCTGTCATGAATCGTTAGTGCTCAAAGATTGCACTACAAGTTTAGAGACAGAAAGAGTTTCCGGACTGCTTGGGTTTTTTGTGCTGCCTCCCCCACGTTCGAATACACTATATCCATAACGAACCTCAGATTCAGGGCGTGACGTTTGTACTAGCCGGTTTTCTTCCCTGTTGAGGCGAAGGGGATGGAGACGTATAACGGACACGTCCGCACACCCGCGGATGCTATCATCCTATTCGAAGCCTGTCGCATTGGGCTTTTACCCCGAGTCCAGAGAAGATTATCGGAGAAAGAAAGGCAGTCTGTCAAATCTGGCTCCGTTTTTGTGTGGGATGAGCGAGAAGCAGGAATGAGAAGATGGACAGATGGTAAATCATGGAGCGCGAGCAGAGTATCAGGGAGCTTCTTGACCTATAGAGAAATGGAAGGAAAAAGGGGTGGCAGCCATGGTGCGCAAGCGTCGAGGGCAGGGAAAACTCCTGACAGTAATAGAGGGAGCGATGAAGATCCCGGAGAGGGTGGAGAGGAAGGTCCAGATGGGTATCGTTACAAGCCGGATGGATTAATGAAGCAATCTTTCAGTATAACGACATCTACGGGACAACACCTCCATCTTATCAGCTATTATGCCCGATCTCATCCAACCGCTCCTGGCTTGAACCAGCCGTCCACTGATCCAGCTCTGCGACATATCCGCCCACAAAAAGGGTTATATCCTGAGTCCAGTGTCAATGATCAACAAAACCTGCCCGTCGTGACCCGTGGCCCTATGCCCGCACCTGGGTTTTCATATCTCCCCCACTCACTTCCTATGCACGTTCCGGTCCTACACACCCTCAACATTTGTGCCCGCCCGTACAGCTGGCCTCCACCTCCTATCACAAATGCACGACATGCTGCGTCTGCCATATGCTGCTATTGGCCTCCTCTCAGGACCCCCAATGGGCATGCATCCTTCCATACGACCAGCACCCACACCACCCCCAACTGCCCGCCCGTACGAAAGAGCTGTACATCCAGCCGATTCTACACTTCCCCCTCCAATGCATTCTCAACCGGGCACTGTTAGTGGACAAGCTGTCCCCTTTCTATAGCCCCACTCGATCCCCGAGGACGCAACCACCAACCATTTTGGGAGCTCCCAGAATCGGTTCTCCTGGCCACCCTAACCACGTCCAGGCGAATGGAACTCAACCTAATCATGCGCCCAGTCCCCCTCCATTGAAGAACATCCCACTTCATGGCAATGACAGCCAAGAGAACACTAATAGCGCCGCCATATTATCTTCGTCTGCTACAAAGGTTCCAAGCATCAACGCGCTTATGAACGGTCCGCTTCCCCCATCGACACTTGCTCCGTCGGGGGCCTTGTCCAATATTCTCGACGGATCACGACCCCAGGCTAAAGAAAATGGAAGAGACAACAGAAGTCCAAAACCGCACAGGGGCCCGGGCGATGGACCGAAAGATATCCCCAGTGAAAAAATCGGATTTGGGGAAGATATGAGAGCATTGCGACAACTTGATAAAGTTTTTACAGCCTGATTTGTTTGCAAATGATCGTAATTGAGATATTTGTGACAAGGATGTACAAATTATTTTGCTTTTTATTAACGTTTAGGCGCATGTTTTTCAGACTGGCTTTCTCGAAAATTGCATTTCTAATTGTTTTTCTCAGGTGGGGTTTGTTACAGGTTTGCGCAGGCGTTTTTTTTGCGGACTGGTCGTGTTCAAACATTATTATGTCACATGGTAGTTTTGAAAATTACCTCTGCGTTGCATTTATAATTCGGATGGGATGCTACTTTTTCATGGGAAAAGGACTCAAATCGGGGCAAGCTAGGGTGTCATTCTATCATTATTATTTCATCATTATCATCACTATCAATATCATTGTCATCATTGTCATCGTTATTGTTATTATGACCATTTTCTCGGACCTCGCTTTACCACCCTTTTCATCATTTACTCGTTATTATCAAGAGCGCTTACTTCTCAAACACTGGAAGGGGAGTCTTTGAAACTAGCGTCCTTCGTGGCCTTTCTCCTCAGTGAGCCCCAGCGAGTTCATTTTATATATTTAAAGAAAAATTTTCTTTCCGATGTCAAATTGTTCTTAATTTGTCCAATCTATGGTGGGAGCTTGATTTCGCCACCCTTGAACTGTAACCCGTCGATTAAATCGGGTAATACTAACGACGCAAGCGGCGCCTGTTGCTTGAGGGGAAAAAGTACCGGATAAAACCCATTCTGAGTTTGGGTTTATGGGCAACTCATGCATCCTTGCTAACTTATTATGGATGTTGGTTGGGAAATAGCTTTACTACGCGGTATGAATAAAGCCTTGTCTCATCCCTACAAGATACCTTACGAGCATGGTCCAGGATTTGGTAAATAGACGTCAAACATACTATATTTACGCAGTACGTTTTGTCCCATTCATTATCGGCCCAGTGGTGTGTGGTATCTTGTTCGATGTTGGCATTTCGGGGATAAGAAACCCTCAAGCCACACTGCTGAGTTATTTGAAGCTTTTATATTTCCGTAATTTCATTTTTGCAGATTCCTTGAGACCTTATTTTGTTTCCGAAGGCTGACTTCTTTTTGCCCTTTTGAAATGCAATATTACTTCATGTTTTGAGTGCAGGTATGGCAGTATGAATGCAAGTCACCTACCGAGGTACCTATGAACCCCCTCCAAGATGGTATACCAGCAGCCAGAATGTACGGCTCAAGCGACATGGCTCTGAGAAAAGCTGCGATCCTGACATCAAGCCAGGTCGCTGCGCCAGGGACAGAACGTTTGAAGGAGGAGTGAGCATTGAGTGGATTTCAGTAAGCATCATGTAAGCCCCCACAGTGAGACCAAGACCAGGTAAGATTGAGCACGAACTACCTCCTGGGGTCTCGACAGATCCTGAAGGATCCAACAGAGCCAACCCGAGGAGGGTTCTCAGCTGGAAAAAAGGTTTCCGCTAGCGACCCAAAAAAAAGACAAGCTCCAGGATAAGGTGAGCTAAATACGGGGAGGAGAAATGACCCTTGTCAGAGATGTCTGCATGGGTTTTTTGGTTTGGTGAAGCTCACTTGTTTACCCCTGTCTGCAATGAAGAGTAAGTCAGCGAATTTTCGTACTTCTGGCGAATGGGCGTTGGAGGGTGGGTTCTTGGTTGCAAATCTTCTCTCCGGTCCCCGGTGCCTGTAACCAACGGTTGATTTCAAGTTCCACGAACGAACTCCACGAAACGACGAGGCCAGAACGATAATGGGAACTTTCCTGGAACGTCTTTCAGATACAGGGAGTAAATGAATTCGTTGATGGACACGAATCAGCCGTCAAAATTAATTCTTTCCCCCGAGAGGAATGGATAAAACGAAAAAGGTTCGATTTTATTACATGATAGGATAGCAAAATTATTCTAACTCGAGCTGTGATTATTCTATCTACCTGATTTAGTTACCACTAATTTATATAGATATCTAACTTCTCAATGAAACTTACTTGTCAAATAAGGTGCTGAACTTGGTGGTGGATTTTGTGGATCTACCCAACCTGGACATTCCAGGAACGAACAGACCTTATCTATAGTTACTCCAGCGCTTTCTGTGGTTCTTCTCAAATTCACCCAACGACGAAAGACCAAGAAAATTAGAAGATTGATTGCGGAAAAAGCTACAAATATAGAAACAGTAATAAGCAATCAAGAGCCGCACCACAGTTCGGGCAGTTATCTATCTATCTTCCAAAAGTGAGCAGTAAGAAGTGAATGTTTTCAAGTTCCTTCAGAATTCAAAATCAGTGTGCTCGTAAATCGTAACATAGGTTGGAGGCGATCCAACCTAGCAGGGAAGTAATGTGCTGCGTATGCATATATGTATGATTGGTAGTCGTTTCTGGTTCGCGTGCGTTCCCATTCACGCGTGTCATGATCGACAGCCGTAACCAAGCTCTTTTCCTTAAAACCCAGCGCCTGAATTTCTCCAAACTTCCCAGAATGCAGTAATGAATAATATATAACAATGATATGCACAGAGACTCCAAAAAGAATTTCTAAAAAAAATCTTGAGCAAAAGAGGAATTGAAATGGGAACATGATCGTGTAAGTGATAAACCAAAAATGCTGTTCAGATATCCAACATACTCCTCACTTTTTGTGGTTGTTGAGTTTGGGTCAAGGTTTCTTCAGATGATAATGTGGCATGGCTGCTCGATCTGCTGGGAGACCGCATCGTCCGACCCGTCGGATTCAATAGTGTTGAAGTGTTAACTTTGGCGATCGGTTCCGCATATGGATCATTTGATATAGCATTGCTTGGGCTCCCTGTATCGCTCGGCCCGCCGCTCTTATCTTCCGGATTCGTCTTTCCTGCAGAGATCGTTCCCATCTCAATATACCGCTCCAAGTTCCTTTGTGTAGGCCTCCCCCCTCCGATTTCCATAGTCATAGCTTTCAATCTCGCGTTAGGGTCGTTGCTGGACACATGCTGAAAATCAGAGCGCAATCGGCGCCACCAAGCTGGTTTTCGCATTCCAGGGATACCAAGCTCAGCGTCTGCGGCATGTCCACGTTCACGACGCTGCTCAATAAGCGCCCTGTCTTCATTAGGATCGATGTAGCCCCATATGTTCAGCACAGTGATGATGAGCAATGGGGGAGCATAGCCAAGGCCGTAAAGCCAACCAGCATTGCCATCATATTTAGCTGGGGAAATATCCCAGGAGAATGAAGAGGCAACACCGAATCCAACACGGAGACCAGTTAGAATAATGCAGATGCAGTATTTCAAAGGCGCAGAGCTTAGATAGAAAGTTATTGAACGGAACAAAGGCTTTACAGGCTGCTGCTTGTATCTGTAAACGCTATGCCAGAGGCTATAACAGATGACAGCTAAGCACACCACTGCAATAATACTCCCCGCTTTGAAGCGGCCGTCTGTCGCGGATGGTTTGGCGATGCTCATTGTTTGGTCTTGGTTGCCTTGCTTTTGGATCGAGTTCCAGTTCCTAGGAATGACCAGGAAGAAGTTAAGCCAGGCGAAAAAGTAGAAAATCAGTGGCAAGTAAAATTCCTGGGTTTCTCTTGTAGAAGCTTCCGAGAATGCGAAGGTGTCGCGATCACAAATCTGCCGTTCTTGCCATGAACCCCTTTACATGACGTCAATAGCCGCGACCAAACCTTGGGCATACACGCAGAAATAGCATTTTTCTGCGCATAGAGATGAATGAAATACGTACCAATGCCTGACTCCTTCCCACACTGCAGCCAGCAGGCCGGGTAAAAGTAAATAATAAAACAGACTCTGAAGAGAAAGCGCAATTCCTTGTAGATAACTCCGATCGACGTCAATGCTCATGAAACAGCTTATCATACCGCAGGCTGCAACAAAGAGCATCCAATACCATTGCCACCTCCTTCCAACAGCCCGCCATCTCTTCTCTAGTGGTAAAAACGTTTTCCCATGCTTTCGCAGGTTTATCAAGGTAAACACTATGGTTGCTCCAAACATCGAAGCAAAAGCAATGCCCACACTTCCCCTTGCCTCGAGGCCATTGATCGGAAAATAACAAGATGTGGCGTTAATAAATGTTCCGTTTGATAGAATAGAAGGCTGGTACATGTCGAATGAAAGCCAGCAGTTCGAGCCATTCGAAAGAGTTCCATTGGAATAGAGGGTATAATTGAAATAATTTAGAGCGGTCAGATTGAAGTGAATATTATTGATCACGGTGTCCGTAGCGTTGTCTCCATTTTCAGGGAACTGTAAAAGTTCCCTTACCTGAAAGAGAGGCATGGATAATGTAACGAGCGAGAACCGCAACGGCGTTGAACACGCATCAACAATGCGGCGTTGAAGAAATGTGCTGAATCGGATCGTCAAGGGTAGGCAATCATCGCTACAAAGGAACGCCAACGTCGATGGGACTTCGAACCTCAGGACACCTACGCGCAATGGAATAGCAACGACAATCCTGAACTGAGTGTTCACGAGTGTTTGGAGACAGGACGAGACAGGACGAGACAGGATAGGATTCTTTTCAGAGCGGGAACATCGGAACTCAAGCCCCAACGACGTCAGAGAGGATTTCGGAAATATGTCGTGCCGAGATTCCGGGAATTAAACTGGCCTAACAATTGAACCTGCCGAGGAAGAAATAATTAAATTATTTTGAATATTGACCGATAGCTTCAAGCACGCTCAACACCGTTAAGTCATACACCCATCAAAAATAGCGTAAAAGTGGTCTCCCTCAGGGACATTTTTGTTCCGATTTACCATTAGGATAAATGCCAGAAGTGTGGAAACAAAGATACGCCCCCTGTTCTGAAAAGCACACATTGGATATCATAATACATAGATTCAAGCATCGGAGAACAATACGATTCCATACAGGTGCACATGGGCTCAATTCCGGTCCATGCTCTCCATGCTCCCCTTGCGTTCTCGCAACGGGTTTGGATCAAACATTTCAACGGGAACGAAGCCGTTCTAAACCGGCAGCACAGCTGTTGTTATACCAATTCATCTTGATATCGTCAACAAACAGAATGACAGATTTATCCCGAACGGACGCCGAAAATTGGAGACCACTTATCCCACGGAAACTGTCTCCAAAATCCAGTGGAGAAAGGGTACAGCCTTTGTAGCCCGGGCATGGTGGGAGGGTGAATTTGCGGATTCCAGCAGCCTCCTCTGTTTTTGTTAGGGTTGAATACCTGACTGCCGATACCGTTACTGCACAAGTTGTATTGGAAAAGCCGTTGTCGCATCCAAAATTAGCAGAGTAAGCATCAAACCAGAAAGTGTTCAAGCTACTTCGTGGGCCTGCGCCAAATGCACCTCCGGCTAGCAATCCCGCGTACGGAGAGCCATGATTATCCTTAGACTTCTCAGGTATGTAGATCCCGATGTGGGGGTTGGAAGTCGGAGGATAGGGCTCGGTAGGCGGAGGGCCATAAGACCATCCATCGGAGAAGAATAAATGGTTATGTGGGTTGAAAATTGGTGGAAATGGCGCAGTGTCATTGTCACTTGGGGAATATCTCGGCAAATCGTCGAACTAGAGTCGATGAGCAAATGAGAACAAGACATTTAAGGAAGCAAATGTAGAACAAAATGGATATGTATACGTTTACTTACATCCATTGTAAATTCACCCGATTCTCCACATTTTGTTGGAGTTGATGAGGGTGTACTTTTCGTTCTCGTGATTTCAATTATAGGTGCTTGGGTTGAAGGTGTAGGGGAAGACAGAGCGCCACCGTCCCATCGGTTAATCCATGAAACAATCTGGCCGTTAATAGTTGCTGTAACCATGACCCCGACCTGTCTTTTGCTAATAGATACAATAGGCGGTTTGGAGCAGTTGGGATTTGGATGCCCAGAAACGCACTGAACGCCTGTAGCTTGGGCTGTACCGTTCGCTGGATTTGTAAAATTCCACCCGCTAGGGCCATACGGCTTAGAAGGAACAGCAGAGGTGGTGGTGGTCGCATTGGTTATGGTAGGATGTGAAATTCGAGTCGAGAGTCGGGATGTACCATGTGCACCGGCTATGGTGGATAGAGTTGATGGGGCGGGTGGAGTAACTGATGTCTTAGATGCTTGGGCGCTTTTACTGTCAGTCATAATGGTAGGCGGTGATGGTTTATCTGGCAAATCATTTGACGGGACGTCGATCAAGGTGAAGGGTGAAGTGAAGGTAACCACTTCCGTTGAAACTGAAGTAATTATTGTTGTAGACTCGGAAACAGGTACTGGGCGAACTGTCACTATGAAAGTTGAGTGTTGCGAAGAGACATCATTGCCGCCAGCATTGGTGACGGTAGATATTGTTTCAAATCTCGAAGTGGCAGTCGTGTATGTCACTAATGTTTCTTCAAGAGTCGTCAACTCATCATTTGAGCTAACTGTGGAACGGACAGGCGAAACGAAGAGAGTAAGCGTGATATACACTGTTTCCGTGATTGTCCTGGTTGAAGGCCGGATCTCGGGAGACGCGCAGGTTTGGGGGGAAATAGTAGTTGTAATGGTTACAACTTGGTCATTGGTACTCGTCTCTGTAGACACACAATCTTTGGGGAGAACAGTTGTTGTGACAGTCACAGCTTCTTCATTCGCATCACTCCAGCTAGATACACTATCCGTTAGTTGGAGTCCGTACTCTAAAAATCTGACATGGCTAATATATCAAATGGAACAAATCGCACAATTTCAATAACATGCATCAAGTTGGAAAATATTTCGACCACGTAAAGCAGGGATCATTCCAATTACTCAGAAGCAGGAGCCTCTGTGTGTGCTTGGAGACGAATGCAGAGCATGTATAAAAAGTTAAGGACTCTAAAAGGCGTGAATGTAATACGACCGACACGGCATGAAGAACTAAACGGAGCAGAAAACATCAACATACCTTCGAGGCAAACGAGCCCCAGCAGCCAGGGCAAAGAAAGCCACTCCAATCACGGCCAGGACGCGCATAATGAACAGCAGGGGCTGTAAAATGAGTTTGAAAAAAACGGACAGAGCAAGGTACTGAGAGAGCGATAGACTGCTCCTGAAGCACCCAGGAGACGATAGAACTTGGTTCTGGAAAAGAAACCTATTGTTAAATGAGAGCGGGAAGCCCAGAACTGGATTACAGTAAGGAGGGACAGAATGATGGTTGAGGAAGAGATAGATGACCGCGTCGAGATAGGGAAATCAAGAGACATCAGGAGTGAGCTGGCGAGTGTTGACCTCAAGAAGCAGACCACCCATGTGACCTCAGCTCACCTCCAGGTGTTTGCTGTCTGCATAATTGCTTCCCACACCAAACAAACATCTACGCGTGCCCGGCCAACGCAGCTGGACGTTATCGCCTGTTCCCCAGGCCTTTCTACTTCATGCGAACCGTCCAGAATGTATAAGGTGAATTGAGAGACTCATCATCGCCTCTCCCCAGAAGATACGGAACGAGACAGGACAGCTGTCTCATGCTCCTTTGAAGGTAAATATACCCATTTCAATGTCATAGACACCTGATCCTAATAGATCTAATGTCGATAGAAATAGGGAGCGGTCCCAGTTGCCTATGAAAAAAGATACACAAGGAAATGCGCATTTTTCGGCTGCCTCAATCCTGAAAATCTGCGTAGAACCTTGGATGCAACATAAAGAAAAGATCCTTGCAACCTCAGTTATTCATAGAGCCAGAAAGTTTAGACTTTTAGGCCACAAGTAAGTACAAGGGGAAATGATAGAGGCGATCATAATTTTGATGTCTGCTCATTCTTTAGAACGATGTACCGTTTTGTACAGCCTGCAATCATAGAACTGCCAGACAAAGTAACGTCATTTCGCGAATCCCAAAGCACCGGGCAGAGCATAAGAGCAGTAAAGGAGAGGAAAAAGACAGAATATTTCCTCAGACGGAAAAAAAAAAAAAAAAAAAAACATTTGGTTGAGAAACAGCGGTAGATAAGAATGCATCTTCATCATACAAGAGCCAGAGCGGGCTAAAGGATCCGAAGCATTGCTCTCATGATTCCTTCGCGTGACACATGTGCTCATGAGCGTTTTAATAATGAAATAGACCACCAGGCTTGGTGTACAATTGATCCGATCGGTCGGGGGACTGAGACAATTGCACTCACTTTCATTCTGAGGCGCTCGTACCTGAGCTCATCAAATTTTTCCCATAGTCGGCTGGCTTTCAGGTAGTATCATAAAAGTAGGTCTGCGCCTGGAGATGTTAAATAGCTACTTGTAGATGAAAATATCTGACAGAGTTAACTTGCTAAGTTATGGCGCAAAATTAGGTAACTAATCCAGCCTTCATCGGTTTCAACGCAGCTGATTTAACCACCAATTTTGTTTCCCATCGGAAATGGCTTTTTCTTCCTCTTTTCTGTGCATCTTGCGTCAGAATCTGCCCACATCCTTGAGCCATTGCCGAAGAAAAGGCAGGGTCTTTGGAATCCAACAATCATATATATTCACCAGTGCCTCCCACATGCCACTTACTAGTAATTTGGACCTGACATAATTGAGCTCCGCTATCTGAGTACACACACAATGGGCGGTACAGCATTCTAATTCTGTCCTGCGCCTGGCTCTATCCTCCCTTCCCCCGGTGCCGCATGAATATCTAGAAACATGCTTCCACCGAGGGGCACGGCGATGAGGTGGGCAGTCGGACACTTTTGCTGTGGACATGGACGTGGACGCCACGCATAGGAAACAATCAGATAAAAATGCAAGACGGGCCATTCCCTATCTTCCAAATATTATTCCTGACAAACCCCATCATTGGATGGGGTTGTGGCGATCCCACCGGCAATCCGATTTGAAGAGCTAATTCCTGGCTATTCTCAATCAGTACAGGCCCCACCGTTTATATTATCAAGGGAGATGGCATGTACCATGTATCCTTGGCCTAGGCAGAACTTATTGGCGCGTGGGGATTGATAAGTAAACCCCCTTCCCTTCCCGCCTGGGTTGGGAAGGAAGACAGCTGCATGGCAGAAATCACAAATTAAACAGGGCCACAATTTTGCTGTGATAGCTAACTGTCGTCATTCAAGCCCCTAGACCATATCATTGTTAGCATTAAACGGGGTACCTAATATTAAAGTCCAAATGGCACTCTAGTTCAGCTCCAAGGTTGTTGTAGGATGTAGTAAGAAAGTGTTGGGGGTTTGGATTGGTTCGTCCCCTTCTACTACTAGTATGGTGCTGGTGGTGATCGAGCACTTTTGTCCCAGT
>NW_001813978.1:1930327-1942469 GCF_000149585.1 Histoplasma mississippiense
ATGTTCCTTCTAGAATTGCTCGGTTGTGTGCTTATAGTGGAAGAAGGCTGTGAAAAACATGTCGAGTACGATGCTACGAAGAATATAATAATTGTTACTCATGGAAAGCAAGCGAGCCACGAGGTAAATGAAAACTGGAGAAAGAGAGAGAAGTGCCGAAATGAAAGAGGGAAAACCGTCGACGGTAGATACCTGAAAACCCGCCAACTTTTATTATGCATTCTAGACAGCTCTGATTATCCGGACCGTATAAAACTCAGTCAAAACAGAATCTGTGCTAAGATGGCACCGTGAGCTCCGTAGTGTATCACCATTTTATGGCACCTTTAACTGCAGGTTAGTATGCGGGCAGGCATATGGACAGTTTGTTTTCAAGTGGACGACTGCCGGGCTCAAGTAGCAATGCGGCAGTGAGCACTTGAAACGCATAAACACATCCACAACTTCAAGCTAATCATGGCAAGATTTCCCGCATTACCACTTACCCGCAGGATCTGATCTAGATAGATCGTAAGGATTCCTCTTTCTTTCAGTTGCCTACCGGGATATCGAATTCTCAAGATGCCTGGGACTATGGGAGATGGCTGAAATCAAAGGACAAATGACGACAGATGAGGTTTGATCCATGTGGGGACGGTTAAAGCCGGATATACGCTGGCTTTGCTGTTGTCAGCATTGCAGGCTGAACGAACGAGGGGAAAGTGGGACAAACTTGGAACATCGTCACTCTATCTCGATCCCAGCGGGCTGCCTTGGAAAAAACAGCAAAATGATTGACAGGCTGTCAAGGCTTTCCTGATTGCGGATATATCCCGCGTCCCAAGGTATTGCAAGTGTGTTGCTGCTGGCTTAGCTTCTTGACGAATTGCATGTTTGCGCTGTTTATAGATTTCAGATAATTAAAACAGGGTTTCATTGCTTATCTCAGGATGTATGACACATTGTACTGTACATGTATGCAAGATAAAAACTCCGAGGACGAGGTTATAAAGATAACTTGCCTAGTTCCATAAAGTTGATGCGGGCCTACTATCCAGATAGCAAACACAGGTAGATGCTGTAAACTGACGGAGGAATTTATTTTCCGCTCCGGCGTTTGAATATGGGAGCCTCCAATCCATCCCAAGAGATTATCTCCCAGCAGTATTCGTCCCTTGACCCATTCTGAAACTGTTCAACTCTTGCTTGCGAGTCATTTGATTGTAGCGAGGATTTGCGCTCCAAGGCTTGCCACGCCAACCCAACAAACTGGACCAGCTAGTAAGCGGGGTAAACTGATTGTCGTGCTGTTCTGCAGGCTTCAGGATGCAGTGTTTAGTACGATACATTTACATATACTTTCATGCACATGCAAGCTTGTGTGGAACAGGGGTGTGTGCTAATAACCTGAAAATGTGTTCCTCTTGAAAGCCCACAAAAGAATATATGGCCATCGCAATGTTATCGTAATAATACTGACAATGACTTGGCCGATTCATCTGATTGATAATATGAATAATCTTCACAAACCAGGGTCAGACGCCATTTCTACTACGGTACGAATTGGCACCTGGCTAAATCCGACTTACCCAGGAGTCTTGTTCAAGCAGTCTGCGCCGTTCCAGCATATCTAGTGGGGCGCTTAAAGCTTTTCAAGGAAGGTCGAGCAGCGTTTCTGCGGTATACGAGTCGGAGGCACCCAGGCAAACCATGATCAAGCCAACTTGCAGCGGCAGGGGACCCTGAAGCCTGTAGGTCTCATCCTCGGAGTTGGTGGTAACGATCTTCAGAAATCGTTTCCCACAATAAGATGAAAGCCCAAAATGATCGATGTAATGATCCCATTGGTCACAAACATTGCCTGGCATATCAGCCATCTCCACAGGTGCGATGATTGGGAATATTTGCGTCGTCGTGAGTAAACGGCTCTTCCAGACCCGTATTTTGTGGCTGTCCTAGAGAATTGGCTGATTTGCAGCTCGAACTAAAATCCTTAAATTTCATGGATATCGACGAGGAATGACGGGAAGGGTGGAAACGGAAAACAAAGATCTCCCGTTTTCTTTGCAGAATCAACCAGCAAAACAACGCCACAGAGCATCTCAAGAAAAAGGTTTGCCTGGCTTTCGTGTGCTTCTCGCTTCTCCTAGCTGCAAACAAATTCTTCTGCGGCCGACAGCTGTTGGTCAAAGGTTGATCAAAATTTCTCTGCATCCCTGATTTTCATCCCAGCTATTCCATACTCCATACAGGACCGATGACCATTAATGACTGAGATGCAGTGTACGGTTTCCTGCCAATCTTTTTTGCTCTTTCCCTTACACCATCCTCGCCAGAGTCTGCACGTGTATATTTTAATTGCCATCTTCAAGGATACGAATGGAGGAGAGAGAAAGGGGCATGAAGCTGGCTGGAGGGATGAAACCGCGCAGCCAGCTATCCCAATCCCCTCCCCTCTCAACTATTATTTTGACATATCACTCCAATGTAATGGCATACTCTGCTCCTCGTCTTGGGATCTGTGGTGTTACTTCTCTCAAAACTGTTTCTTGACAGCGACAAAACGGACAAGGTACGGAACCCAAAAAAAGAACATGAAAATGAAAATTTCAAGAGAATCACAAACATACAGAAAGGATAACAGACTGAGCCAGCATTTGCTGAGAATCCTATGATGAGCAATTACTGGCGATATGGAGATTTGAGGATGCAAAAATATGGCTGGGATTCCAAAGCAAGAAAATAAGACCAGAATAAGTTGCTTTGGTCTCTCCTTGTGTGCGGACAGATTTTGTTTGCTTTTTCTTGGCACATCTCTCTTCACTTCTGTGTCTGTGCTTTGGGTGTTGTAAAGTTTGGTCAGCAACGAATCAATTAACTCTTCTAGGAGTTGGGAGGGTTCCAGCTCTTTACTCCATTCCTCCTTTTTCATACGCTCCTTGTCAAGTCGTTCTGGAGGATATTCGGGGCAATTTGGAAACTAACAATTTTAACGTTAGTATTTCAGCAACGGATGGCGGAGATGAGGTGTATGTACTGTACCGTCGACCCCCACAAGCCCCAACCCTGGGTCATGCAATCCGTGGACAGTGCACCATTCCCTCTTCGAGGTTAGCCGCTCCTATTGCCTGCGTAATAAATGCGGCAGCGAGCTGGGAATTCATCTGCGTATCAGGACACATTTCGGTCCTCCGAAGCAGCGCTGCTCCCCCAATGCCATGATGGAGATAACAATGCAAACAAAGATGGTCTGGCGTGGCTGAACCACAACCTGATGCGAGGCGCTCTTGACACCTGGGTTGCTTGAAGCAAGCGGGGCCTAAACGACGTAAAAGAAGGGTTTGAGGAACCTTCGCTACCCCGACCAGTCACAACCCCCTAATATGATTTCCGGGATCTTGAGGCTACGATCCGCCCCCACCAAACTGCTAGCAGGAGGTCAAAACGCCTACAATGTGAACATCTTGGCAACCCCAACGACGACAATGGGATGGAATTTTGCATGCACAAGCGAGAAAATGCTATTAATCTTGCGCAATATCTGTGATTCACGAGGGCACAAACATGCTGTCCATTATGTACAGTACATGGACATGCACATACGTATATGCAAAGTACAGTACCTTGTACTCTTCTCCAATAGCCACGCGTCTCCATGGTTCGTTGCATGAAATTGCCCATGGCAGACCGGAATCTCCTAACCAGGCAGTCTGCGGGTAGTTGTTCCCGCCGATGCCAAAATCGAAGGTGACGGTTTGAAGAGGCGAGTAAGTCAGACCGGTGGCTGGGGTACCTCGAGATGGAAAATTTGAAGTATGCAATCCAATGAGTGGATGTACAGCACATGCCCATCAATGTACGGCAATCGGAACTTGGCAAAGCGTCTTTTGATTTCTTATCTTCAATGAGTGCATTCACAATACTGCATAGTTAAGGGTGGGTGCACCAGCCCGCCAATAGAACTATTCAAGTGAGTCCTCAGGCCTTTGAAGACCTACGCATGGACACTCTCCCTCAACTGCGAGAGCTAGGAATAGAACAAGTATCCGCAGGTTGGTGCTTGAATAAGGAAAATAGCGCTGGCTGTTGACGATTCAACACATTGCTTTTTAGCACATGATTTTTGGAAATAGCGTAACAGATGATATTTTGATTTATCTGATTGTTGATGCAGGCCAAAAGAAAATTACTCAAGAGAACCGCTGCTATGTTGAGGAGGGCAATATACCCGCAGTTCATAGACGCACAATGACGAGTTTTGACCCCGTCCCAAGTCTGAGGAAAGATCAAAGTTTATGTAAATGTATGATAAGCAGTATTAGCGGACTCAACGGTTGTCACATCCATGGTTCCTATGTCATGTGTCATTTCCTCAGTCGTGTATTCCGACATTTAATGTTTTTGACTGTTTCAACTCAACGATGTGTGCCTCGTTAAAGCACATACTCAATTCCGTAAGTGTGCTCGTCCCAGAACAACGTCTGAGAGTGGTGTCTCGTTTGAGATTCCATGACGGCCTGGCCAATATATAACCAAAGTGTTTCGTAACAAAAATGTGATTTGGTATTGTTCGTGGTGTGTTTGGGGAAAAGCAGTGATAAGTTGCTGGATGTGAGATGTCGTCCAGGCGATTGCACTGTTCAGCATATATAAGTGTCCCCGTTTGATCATTGTGTTTTGAAATTTGATTCTTAACATATGATAAACTGAATGTAAGGTATGTACACTAACGGCAATCCAGACGGATGGGTGGAAGGCTTCTCCAGCAAGCCGAAAATTAGTTGCCAACATTTCGCACACGCGAGCTCCATAGCCTTTTCAACTGTTGACGGTTAGATTGGCCGATCTGTGTGGGGCGGAGGGCTTGACGCTTGACTCAAGTTTGCCAATGCAACTGATATCACAAAGCAAACGCTTGTGTTTGTATCAAGTCGGACAAAGAATCAAATGCGGGATATTTGCTTGATATCCTCTATTGGTTTAACATTTCAAACTCAGCAAGCCTGATACCTTACCAACAATCACTACGTAGGGCGTTGCCTTCGCAGCCAAATACCCGGTGAAGTGTTCTTTTGCCGAATTGAACACAGGGACTGACGCGAATAAGGTTTTCAGTGGCCATTTCATTCCATCATTTCAGTGCTGGCCATAAGGATCATGCATCTGGATCCGAACTCTGCCTGACTGTTCCCGAAGCAAAGGGTTTAGGTATGTTTCTCGTATTCGATATATATAAGGTCTTCAATCCAAATTGTTAAGATAGGCGCTTTTGTGGCGATGTGCGCAAATATCCATCATTGGGTGAGTTAACTTCAGAGGAGATAATTCCCAAGTCGAGAGCAGCTTGCGCAAAAAGAACATATACTCAACATTCAATCGATTAATTCATTGCGGGCTGATTTTCACCCCAGGACTGCGCTCCTTGTATGCATTTGTGGCGCATGACGGATGCAATCACCTGGAAACAAGTATCTCAGACTTAACAGCCTGTTCCATTGTTCATCCATCAACAGGCACCTCTTTTGCTCGGCTCTGTATCGCCCATACATTGATGAGACAGATGTATCTGAAATCTGAACTTGGGGCCTAATGCCCATGAGTGACATCCTGCCTACCATCGCATCATGAAATCCCAGGCCCGCCGCCCACCATCGATGGGGCCTCCCCGCACGGGGCTTTGGCGATGGTGGCACTCCATAGTATTTTGCCTTTTCATCCGTACCGTTGCGCAGGTCACACTAAAGCCGCTAGTGAGCCAGCGCTAGCGAACACATCGTTATATCTGGCCCGCAGTCAACGCTAGTTTACCTGAGAGCCAGGAGGGCTGCAGATGCTTTCGCTGTTGGGGAGATAATCCTCCCGGAACACCCTCATGCAGCAGCCGCATGAGCGCTAGTCATGAAAAAGGCCATCGTCTGGGTCCCAACCCAGGCTTTCATGATGGATTTTCCAAATTGAGAAAAGCGCAAGCCAAAAGGCAACCTCGCTACCCTGGCGGCAGAAGGCCAGCGAAAATGAGCGGGCGATTTTGATTGAGTGACTGCATGCCATCCACAAACCATTGCTCGTGTTCATTTGGTCAGGTATCATGGCGAGACAATAATATTTAATCATAAGGACAGGAATAGCTGTCCGCCTGCCTCTGGCACTTCCACTTCATAAACTTGTCCGCTATTTTTCCTTCCCCTTTTTCGTTCTCTTCCTGAGCCAACGCTCGCTGGGCACCTCAGTTGCCCCTCCTGTTGGAAACCCCATGTTGTTTATGCAAAGGAAACCTGCCCTTTCATCCCTCCATCTCGCGCCGGACCATGGATACACCGAGCGCTCATGGAACCATACACCTCCCAGGGCGAGCACCTCAATCGCCGATTGCCGCAACCAGCAGTTGGCAACCGCTCTCTTAATCTCCTCATCTTCGGCCCTGTTGCGGTCTCCAGCGACCTCTACCAGTGAGGTCCTTTCTTCAGTGATAATTTCGCCTGGTGAGGATGATTCGAATCAGTACGCTCGTACTTGGCCATTCGATACGCGACCCAACCGCACTCCAACAGGAACCGTCGATGCGCTGAACTTCAGTTCGGAGTCGCCGCTTCAAAATAATAGTCTGGAACTATCCCCAACTTCCTCGCATTCTTCCCAGTCATACAGTTTTGCTGTTGTATCCTCTCCTGATACAGATATGACGGCGGACGAGGTGACACCAAAAGTGGAAGAAATAGAGGATGAGGCAGCCGTATCGCTAGAAGGAATCAATCAACAAGACAAGGACACGGATTTGCAAACGTGCTCTGCGGAGACTACAGCGCGAAATGTCATTGAGGGTCCGAGGAAACGAGGTAGACCGCGGAAACACCCATTACCAACACCCGGTCTAGCAAAAGTCGCCAAAGGAAGATCCAAAACTGGCTGTATTACTTGCAGACGAAGAAAGAAAAAATGCGACGAGACGAAGCCGTCTTGTTTGAATTGTCAAAAGAACGCGGTTGTCTGTGAGGGTTACCCAATGAAAGAGATATGGAAAAGTGGAAAGCAGAAAATGGAAGAGGGTACACACCTTATTTTATACATCCAGAAATCAGGACATCTTTAGAATTTCCGCTTACTGACTTATCCTTTCCATAGCAGTTCGAAGGAACTATCTTGCAGCCATCCCGCGTGGTCTTCCGATCTTGATAGATGGGATAGAAACGGATATTGATCGAAAATTTCTTGACCACTTTGTTTTCGACTTTAGTAGAGTTCTTACTCTCATTAACGACGACTCTAATCCGTTCAAGGAGATTTTGTTACCAATGGCCACTCAGCACCGGGGTCTTATGCATTCGTTAATGTGCCTCTCCGGATCACATCTTTCCACGAGAGATCCAGACCCGCAATTTAAAGAGCGTAAACACTATCACTTTGACCAGGCAATCACAAATTTAAGGGTAATAATAGCGTCGCAAGCAGAATCAGCCGATGAACCAGAACTTCCTGTAGATGATCCTATGATTGCGGCTACCCTCGCACTGTGCTTGAAAACGATATGTGAGGGAGAAACCAGAGGGGAGTATAGATCCCATATGGATGCCACCCGGTATTTCCTCCGGACTCACCCGCCAAAAAATGAAAAATTCAAACAATTCATTATTGAGTTTTTCCAATACCATGACATTTCAAACTCCTTAACTACTCTGGACCGCCGACCCATTTGCCTCACGGGTGACCTCCGCCTACCAGACTTTGTACCGCATGCTCAGGCTGGCGCACTCTTGGGCATTTTTGATGGCTTGTTCCACTATATATCAGAAATCACAGTTCTCCGTGATAGAATTCGACAGCGGATTATGCAAGATATAGAACCCTCGATCGACTACCAGACACTGAGCGAAGCTGTGTCGATTGACTCGTCGATACGAGCATGGGAGCCAATATACCCTCCAGATAATCCGAACTGGTTTGCGGCGCAGTTGTACAGGCAGTCGACATGGGTTTACCTCTATCGAACCATATGCCCCTCGCGCCCAAGTGAGAAAATAGCTCAAGTCGTGGATGATGGTCTTCTGTTTCTTGACCAACTTCCCATTGACGCTGGTGCCAATTCTATCATGTTAATGCCGCTGTTTCTGCTTGGCTGTTCTGCCTTCGAGTCTAAACAACGCGAGCGCATAAAGAGAGGTTTCGATAGCCTTCAAGCCTATTCAAGCTTGCGGAATATAGAACCGGCCTTTCGTGTTGTTGAGAAAGTTTGGAGAGTCATGGACCATAGTATTGAGGAAAGCTGGGATTGGGAGAAGATCATTGAGGATATGGATATGGATTTCTTGATTACTTGATGATTCCCTGACCTCCTTCCTTCGGTTGCTTACACTTGGTAAAGCCATATCGTAGGAAGATACCCGGGATATCATTTTTTGATGCATGGGCTCTTCTCTTCTTATTCATATCCATGCTGCGGCTTTTGCGTAACGTTTTCATTTTTCATTTTCTTTCCTTCTTCTCTTTTCTTTTTATTTTTTAACAAAACATTTCCTTCCTCCTTTGTGAGGGTGTTTGGACGCGGTGGCGTTCGTTTTAAGCTATTGAAAGCACGGAGTCAGGGGACAAATTCTAATTGCTGGCTATGATGGTAACGCCTTATCACAAGATTTCTTTACCCGTTTCTCCAGAGTGCTCTCTCGTTTCAGCCATCTCTACTGTGATTTCTAGCGTTTGTCGTGTTTATTTTTGCAACCGTGGATTTTCAGCAAGGCATCATGATGACGATTGATTTCGGGGTGTCACGGTTCTCACGTTTTCTCTTCGTGTATTTGTATCTTTCCCTTTTCAGATACTCCCCTATTTTCGCACCCTTTGTTGCGGATTCCCTATCCACAGTTTTGTTCTCCTGTTCGGATCGTGCGTCTACCCAGTTAGCCCCTCTCTTGCTGTGATGCCTTCTGTGGCCCTTGGCAAAAAACCGGTGCACCAACGGCATTTTGGACAAAGGGAACCTTTTCTACAATAATCCAAAAACCTCAGGGTGTAGGCCAGCAGCGAGTTAGCTTCTGTTTCATATTTGAGCAGTTCATTTTTATATTTCTCCGTTTGTGTTGAGAAAGGCAAAGAGGCAAATTGAGATCAGAACTGAATTGATTAGTTTTTGTATATATCATAGTTTGCCATGACTGATATTTTCGTGTCAGAGTTTACTTCCCGGAGAGCTTAACGGAAAACCGAAATAAAATCCCTGGACATCGAATTCCAATTCAATTTTCATTGCAGATTTTAGATTTCTCCCCTTGGATTCCACGAAGCAGCTGGTGGATATGGTGTGCAGTGACCTTGGGGCCTTGCAAGAATGACTTTTGTTTCTTGACGGTCGTAGATCGGATCGTCGCTGAGAGGTTTTCTTCAATATTGAGCTCTTTCTGAGGCTGTTGGTATAATGCGTGGTTTTTTATGTCAATGAGCAAGCCTGGAAGCTGTTCTACCTGGAGCCTATTTAAGCGTCTCCTTATCCATGGATATTTTAAAGAGGCACTCTGTTGGCTGGTAGGAATGCCCAGGCTTTTTTAATGTTATTGTCTCGGTTCGCCCATCTCACGTCTTTTTCCTTTGAAATTGTGAAAGTTGGAGATGACTTCCACCAATATCTCCTGGCGCTATTTCTGCTTTTGGCTGCTAAATCATGATCCCCTGCCTGATTTCAAAGATGGCCGACGCGGGGATGGCAAGCGGGCAGGTAACCTCTAAGCGAGGTTTTAGCGGCTGTAGCTCTCCGTCGAAAAGTATCCACCTCCGTATGAGCTTGCTGTTGAATCGTAGCCTCGCCAAGGGTAATGGCTTAGCGGAGGTTATATCGGACATGGGTTGAAGAGTAAAATGAACATAAGAACCGGCGACCGTCCGTCGATTCCTCTGCTAGCGATGTTCACAGTTTTTTTTTTTTTTTTTTTTCAAGGCAGGGGGATTTTGCCCTAAGAATAGTCAGTGAACAACAGTCCTCTCAACGATCTATTTTTGGATCATTAGCAGGGTGTTATTCCATCGCCGAAGAGAGCAGATTGTCGTTGTGGCCGTTTGAACATGGCAGTTGACCCAGAGAAGTTGATTGGTATAGTGGGTGGTCGGGGTGGATTATCAGCGAACGACCTGGAGGCTAATCTAGCCCATTTATCCCTTCGTGCGGTTCAACCTGTCAATGTAGAGGTCCGGGATCTGGTCGTCCGCGTTGATACAACCCCGCCGATATTTCAAAGTTCCCCACGATTTCTCTGGAACCGCATCCGATGCACGACGGACAGCCCTATCAAGTCCGTTCTTCACGGCGTCTCCGCAGATATGCCGCAGGGTAGTTTGACGGCGATAATCGGCGGCAGTGGCTCGGGGAAAACCAGCCTGTTAAATGCCATATCTATAGCTCGGCTGTGAATGCAAGTCGTGTCACAGACGTCCTGCGCTCGACGACTTTCAATGGCAATGCGGATATAAACTCCATTCGCAGCGCGTATGTAATGCAACAGGACATACTTATACCGACCTGACTGTGCGGGAGACTCTCCAATACTCAGCGGATTTGAGGCTTCCCCCCCCGACTACCCAAGAGGAACGACGAAGTGTTGTCGAACAAGTCATTCTGGAACTGGGCCTGAAAGAATGTGCAGATACCCGGGTTGGAAATTCTGCTCATAAGGGATGTAGCGGAGGAGAGAAGAGACGCACAAGCATAGGTGTTCAAATGCTTGCGAATCCTTCTGTCCTCTTCTGTGATGAGCCGACAACGGGTATGTTTTGATTAACAACCTCCCTAATCATTTGTAGTAACCAAGTGGAGGGACCGCTTGGCATCTTACCAACTGGTACCTCAATAGTTCCTTGCAAGGATATGGCAAATGCGTTTCCTAATTATTAACTGATGGTTAGGGCTGGATGCTACAAGCGCCTTTCAGATCATCAGGACACTAAAAGGACTCACACAGGATGGAAGGACAGTTATAATATCCATCCACGCTCCTCGATCTGAGATATGGGGTCTCTTTGACCGTGTGGTGCTGTTATCACGGGGTTCGGTCCTTTATAGTGGAGCCGCAGACGCCGCCATACTTCATTTTGCGGAATATGGCCATCATCTTCCTGCTTTTGTCAACCCAGCAGAGTTTCTAATCGATTTGGCAGCATATGACAATCGATCGGAAGAAGCAGAATTAACATCATCTGTTCGCGTTGAAGCATTAAAAGATGCTTGGAAGGAAAAGGCTATTACAGTGGCGGTCGATGATAAATCTGATCTGCAGGTTCCCGTTGATCGACGTGTGTTCAACATCCTACCATCAAAGAATGTTGATTTTCGTCGACAGTTTCGAGTGCTGACGGCACGGACCTTTAAAGTAACAATAAGAGACCCCATGGGAGTTGCCGGGAGTTTCTTCGAAGCCATTGGTATGTCTGTCATCACCGGCTGGATTTTCCTTCGATTGGATCTGAGTCTAGCAGGAATACGGTCCCGACAAGGCAGCCTTTATATTGCCAGTAGTTTAAACGGCTATTTGATTCTGCTCTATGAGACTTTTCGACTTACCACCGACATCCAAGTTTTCGATCGAGAGCGAATTGAAGGTGTGGTAGGTGTTCCGTCGTTTTTATTAAGCCGGCGTGCAGCACGGTTCTTCCTTGAGGATCTACCAGTGCCCATGTTGTTCTCGGTAATATTTTATTTTATGGTTGGATATCGTCTTCAACCTGCTGAGTTTTTCATGTTTCTAGCACTCAATATCCTTACCCAATATACTGCCGTCACATTTGCCACTATATGCGTAGGAATCTCAAGGCATTTTCCTGGCGCTAGTCTGGTAGTGAACCTGTCCTTCACGCTGCAGTCTATAGCCTGCGGCTATTTCGTACAGTCAAATCAGATCCCCGTTTATGTGAGATGGCTGAAATGGATCACATATTCGTTCTACACTTTTGGAGCTTTATGCACCAACGAATTTATCGGATCTCATGGCCCAGCCTGGGGCCAATTTTACGGCTGTCCATATTCAGTTGATCCTACCGATCCCCGTTGCAAGGAATATACCGGAAGATTTATCATGGAGAGCCTTGGATTACCACCAAATTGGCTCTGGCGCCCAGCCCTGATATTATTCTCCTTCCTAATGTTTTTCTACATTGCTGCAGGGTTGATCCTTCAGTTCAGAAAAGT
>NW_001813978.1:1942674-1946647 GCF_000149585.1 Histoplasma mississippiense
AACATTATCATGGGACCATCTGGAAGTGGGAAAACTTCGCTGCTTTGTTCGCTTGCTGGGAGACTAAAAGGCTCTTTTGGAATTCGATACCGTATTGGCGGTGAAATGTTTTATAATGGCGCGGCGCCTTCTGAAAACGTAATCAGGTCGGTCACTTCGTTTGTGACTCAAGACGATGATGCTCTGATGCCGTCTTTAACGGTACGGGAGAGCCTCCAATTTGCTGCTGGCTTGCGCCTACCTTCGTGGATGTCAAAGGAAGAAAAAAACCGGCGTGCGGAAGAAATTCTTCTGAAAATGGGCCTAAAGGATTGCGCAAACAGTTTAATTGGCAGCGACCTTATCAAGGGTATTAGCGGTGGGGAGAAACGGAGAGCTACCATTGCGATACAGATCTTAACGGACCCGAAGATTTTGCTCCTGGACGAACCGACATCTGGTCTAGATGCTTTCACGGCCACATCTATTATCGAGGTTTTGCAAGGTCTGGCAGCCGAGTGGAGGACTCTTATTCTTACGATACACCAATCCAGATCAGATATTTTCCGTTACTTCCACAACATTTTGCTGCTGTCTAGAGGTGGCCACCCCGTCTACGCAGGAAAGGGGGCTGAGATGTTATCCTATTTTGGGCAGCTTGGGTATCCATGCTCCAAAACTACAAACCCGGCCGATTTTGTTCTGGATTTAATCACAGTGGACCTCCAGGAGATAACGCGAGAAACTGCGACCCGTTCAAGAGTGCAGTGTCTGATCTCAAATTGGGCAGAAATGCCAGCGGAGTTAACTCGTCAAACGTCGACGATTGCCACTCCTGAACAACTTGGAAGTCTTATGAGACAAATCAACTCCTTTCATGTCATTTTCCCTTTGGTCCTACGTCGATCCCTGATTAATCTACGGAGACAACCCCCACTTATCGCTGCACGGACGATGCAAGTAGTTGGAATGTCAATTATCATATCGTTATTTTTTGCTCCTCTGCGAAACGACTATGAGGCCGTTCAGTCGAGGATGGGTATCCTTCAGCAGTTCGCTGCTTTGTACTTTGTTGGTAAGTGAAATCCGCAGGCCCTGCCTAAACTGGAGGCTTCTTTTCTTTTCTTTTCTTTTCTTTTCCAGAGAGGGAAAGAGAGAGAGACAGCCAGTTAATCATAAACAGGGATGTTACAAAATATCGCTATATACCCTAACGAAAGAGATGTCTTTTACCGCGAACAAGAAGATAACTGTTACTCCATCGAGGCATTCGTTATACAGTACACGATTCTCGAAGTCCCCTTCGAAATTGCTTCCTCGCTGGTGTTTGGCGCCTTAATGGCATTTGCTATTGGTATGCAGCGGACGGTGGAGATGTTTCTCATCGCAGCCTTCAATTGCTTCTGCATTGTCAATTGCGGCGAATCGTTAGGAATCATGTTCTGCACGTTGTTCTCTCACGCCGGTTTCTCCGTCAACATTACGTCGATCCTTCTGTCCATCGCCAACATTCTCGGCGGCGTTATGAGCCTCAACATCCCCGCCGTTATCCAAGCGTTTAACCACCTATCCCCCATCAAATACGCGGTTGCGAACCTGGCCAGTTATTCGATGGCCAATCACCATTTCACCTGTAGTGATTCCCAGCGCATGCCTAGTGGCAACTGCCCTATAGAGACAGGTGAACAGGCGCTGAAGCTATATAATCTGGACAAGAACCCTGAGATGAATTTGATGGCGTTGGGCGTATGCACGATCGTTTACAGGGTGGTTGCTTACGGGTTGTTGAAGGTAGCCAGATCCTATGGGTTTTGGGAGAGGGTTAAAGTGCTGTTTCGAAGGCAGCGAGAGGGAGACTGAAAGGCGAGGAAGCTACGGGAGTTGTGGTGGGATGAGAGATTATCTCCATTCATTCGTGAACATAATTGAGAATTGCAAGTGATTATGGAATATCCAGCGCCCAAATCACAAACTCAAATCTAGAACTTGGCCTGCGCTAATGGCGAGCCTTAGCACGTTTTCCCCCAAACCCCGCTGAGATAAACTCTCTTGAGTCTCGAGCAATGGATGAATGGGCCATGGCATGCCGTGCACTAGTTGCTCCACAAAGGAGAGGAGACCCACCTCGGCAGCTTAGCCCACGATGCTTAGTCATCGCCATATGGGTCGACTTTCTTTCCACGTTGTGCGGAAGGAGTCGAGAACAGTGCGCGGTGGGGCCGTGGCTGGTTGTGGGCCCTCGAACCGTGGGAAAACAATACCTTCCCCAGCCCTTTAATAATGCTAGACAATTTAATGGAGAAATAGCATGGGCTGGTAAAAGGAAAATGCCTCAGAGAAATTTAATAGGCTCGAATCGCAAGGCGGCTGTGGAAGTGGAAGGATGGCTTGCTGTGAGCCTAGATGCCAAGGATGGCTCACTTCATTTCGTCATCCCGCCATGTCTTGCATATTACTCCGTACATGCATGCGATAAACTGCACGACGGTGTCGTGCAGTTATGACATGTTTTTAGTGTTGGCCAAGGGCGCTTAAACATGCGGCGTGGGAATTTGCAAAGCACACTACAGAATACAATCCCACGAGAAAAACTTAAAAAAGGGAGCGCTTTTTCACACCGATTTGGATTATATATAAATATTGCTGCCCTGCCTAGGAGCGGGTGAGAAGGATTGGTCTGGACTCTTGTATCGATTACGGATGAGAGGGTGGCTATCTGACATTCTCCCGACCCACCTGCCCCCCCCACCAAACGAAAAAATAAAAAAGTACAGATTAGACCTTAGGGCTTTTTAACTCTCGAATTCACTTTTATGTGCGAGAGATAAATTGTCCGGTGATTGAGTTTTTCAACTTCTGAAGAATAGCCAATCAGAGAGTGCTTTTGTTTATTTCCTCCCTGAAGCTAATTTCCTTCCTGGAATGGTGCGAATGAGAGGTATTGGCCGTGACGGCTCCCTTATGCAGCAAACATCGTTGCTGTCCAGCTACCCATCGCCGAACGCATTCGAGGGAAAGTAGCCTTCGGCGAGAATACAACCTTTGGTTGAAGTAATTTAACCACCAAAGTTTGAAGGTCTATCCAGCACCTGGAAGTTGGGCCAGTGATCGGGCAAAGGAAGTTGAGGCTAATAAATTACTTATCCTTCCCGCCCAATCTACTGTACCTCAGCGCAATGTCCCTGGGTTCTTATTATCACATCTTCTCAGTGGTTGCAGTGGCGGCCATTTGTAGGAGGATAACGACCATCTACGCGAGAGCAACACAATATGTTGGGGGGCACGTGATAGGGTAGCCGTAGTACCCCCTAACACCATTCCACCACACGTGATGAGCCGTATATGGGGATCGTTACGGGTCCCCAACCATAACAATAATAAGATTAACTATCCGGAGTACATCTTCTGTATAAGTTTGAGTACCCATGACAAAAAAAAAAAAAAAAAAAGGCGAGAAGGGGTGTGGGACTATCCGCTACATCCAAGATAGGCAGGACATTTGAAAATATAAACTATGTTTTCCCGCTAAAGATTAGCGCCGATTCCACGACGGGGTTTTCGCAAAAAAATTAAAAAAAAGTAAAAAATTAAAAATTAAACAAACGGTATTTTTTTGACGTGTTCTCTGTTATCAAATATACGAAGTGCTTTGATATTCCCGCTTTTCAGGTATCCTTTGTAAGATACTTTTTTGCCCTGTAGCGATGTTGCTAAGGGACGTGCATCGGGACGCGATCAACATGTGGCTGACCACGCCTTACCGTAGAAATTTTTCCAGCCACAAAATGAATGAACTATGCCCAGTGCGCAGGGCTGGTTTGAACAATCTAGCTACCCATAAGTTTTTGAAACATAAAAACCCCAATTCTCGTTTTCCACGACCCATAATCAGCCCCTATGAAGCGCACCTCTTCTGTCTGCCTGGGGCGTCGGTGGATGAAGCAATGTGCGAGGTCCATCTTTATGATTTCTTGGCTCGCCAGGGGTTCAGGGG
>NW_001813978.1:1946948-1967451 GCF_000149585.1 Histoplasma mississippiense
GGGGGATCCACATAAGACCAGTTGCAATTTGCCCCCACGATATAAATGATGTGAAACAAAGGACACCTCTTAACTCCCGTATGTTTTATAGTGAAAAAAAGGTTTATTTTCGTATCAATCCTTCAGGAGAGCACGCCCGATTTAATTGTCATGGTGCGTATCTAACGCACCAGATTGAATATAATATATGTAAAATATATCGTCATGCGGGGCAACATGAATTGCACTAAAAAGTCCAATGGATTTTATACCCCTCCAACATCCCAATTAAAGGGGGGAAAACAAAATTTGAACAAGACATATAATATAGATAGGTAAGTGCAAAATGGGATATCACACAAATCAATTGTGAAGCATGACAACATGCATCGTACTAGCGACGCAAGCAGAATATGTATAATATGGGAATACATACATATCGAAGTGAGTAATAAGGACCCATTTGCCAAACGAAGGGGAATATTGCACCAAAGATCATATCCAAAGGAATGTAAATAGAAACAGCCGCCGCAGGCGTTACAGCGCTTTCGAGGGTCCCATTCTAGAAACTGAATTCGAGCAAGATGTCGCCGTTGCGCTTAAGAAGTGCAGAGGGTTAAAACGAGAACAGCAGTGGAACTGCATGCATGAGTCGCCCAATCGTCATCTGGACGGTTGTAGACTTCCTTACAGGGTGCGCCGCTCGGAGGGCAATAGACTTCTGGGCAGCTGCTGTTGCTGGTGAGCTTGTAGCCTTCGTCCCGGAACGGATCGCCGTCAATATTTGAAAGATCGTACCACACTGTGGTATTGACGAGGGTGTACTCGAACTGGGTGATGTTGCTTCGGACAGGTTGTAAGCCAATTTTCAAGGAAACGCCACCCCATGGAGGTCTACGAAAATTCTCATCGTAAGTGCCATTGGGCCTGATCGTCTTCATCGTTGATGAACCTGATCCGCTAACTGACCACAGATAAACCTGGTACTCGCAGTGGTTGTCAACAACGGCTTTCCCTGCCAAGATGCTTGGAACAAGAGTAGCGAATGCGGTGACCGCAGTGATAGCAGATTTGATGTACATGACGAAATAAAGCCTTGAGAACGGATGGACTCGGGTCGGACTATCGCTATATAGGGATAAAGAAAGTAAACTCTGATAGCTTAATAAATGATTGTAGGAATAAGGATAGGCATTAGTTTAAGCACCCAGGAATTCGATGCGGGATCTTTGCGATACATATAAGCAAGTCCCCTCCCTCAATTATGGTAACATGAACCCTTCGGGTTCCAGGGAAGGACTCCACAAAAGAGCGCGTGTTCAAACCCACCAAAGCCATTTTCCGTCGAAAGATCTAAATAACCTTTTTAACCGACAGTAAACGGAGGGTACGGTGCCTGGCTATGTCCAGGATTTATTCCAAGGGTAACTGGTCCCTAGAGGGTTTAGATGGAACCATAGGACAAATGTCCAGTGGAATGCGAACAGTGAACCAGAAAAATGCCAGGAACGGCCGCAACCAGATTGGTAGAGTGTAGCTTATCGCTGTGCGCGGGCTGGTCCGAAGTTAAACAAAAACTTTGATCCAAGAATGTTTGCCCCATAGACATACGGATGTCCTCCCTAGCCACACTTTGCCCTTAATCAAAGCGCATTGGCTGCAATTTTCATCATGGACAACGCATGATAGATTGGTAGAAAAACTGGAAGAATGATCGAGCGTGTCCCCGCATGTAGTAACTATGTACCAACAATGCCGAACCAAGTCGCGCGAGAGAGAAATGAAGTCACCTGGATAGGGTGAACGAAGTCTCGCTATGGATTGGGCATATCGGAGTTGCAGAGCACCTCACATCCTTTGCACTGTATTTCCGAAGCCGATTTGAGAAGTGCCCACTAAAATTTAGCGCCCTAAAGGAGTTGTGTGGTTTATTAACAAATTACTAATACATCTTCCTGTGCTTTCGGATAGTTAGCGTACTTTTTCTGACAGGGCTTTTATGATCCCCTTACCAAGCCAAATCACAGCGGTGGGTTGACGATGCTGTTGCTAAATGTAATGTACTTGTGCCTCGGTTCACTATTCAAATGTCGGTTTCTTATTAGTCTCTGTGTAAGCCTTCCAAATGTTGGGAATCACACCGAGAACTCCCAGGCTCCATGTCGGCTGTTGCGATGCCGATAGTTATCAACCGCAACAAGGATATCATAGATTTGAGCGTCGTGAGGCAGGATCAATGTGACTGGGATATATATCCACACCCTGTCTGTTGAAGACGGTATCTGCCCTGGGTTGAAGGGTAGTTTGAAATAGCACTTCTTGAAGGCTTGTTGGTTTGTTTTAGAGACTCCTTTCTATTGGTCCAAAGCGTTGGCCGTCTGGGTGGGTTATATTTGGTTTGTTATGCTATGTGCGGGCCGCCCAGGACCGCAAGGGGTAAGAGTCTATATGGTAATCAGCATCATTAAATAAGAAGAATTGAGCAGTGGTTGAGTGAGAACGTGTCTAACATTTTCAGCATTGGAACCTCCGAAAATTGAAACAGGATAACTAGGGGTTATCTTACAAAGCAAACGATGACCGTGAGATGATGCCAATGGGGAATCTTCGAAATAGATTTCTTGTTAATTTAGCTATTCAGCCCAAGCATTTTTCGTTCCAGCCTTCTAACCGTGTCATCATGCTCTTACCTCAGTTCAGACCACAGATGGGTTGCACGTATCGGGAATCTTAGCACTGCGTAGCCTACCTCTAGAATGCGGTTGCTGCTTGTCCGTCTGCACATCCCACTAGATGTCTTTCCGCGTTGTGCTGGAAAATAGTAACCTTGGAAGGCATCGGCTTTGCATTTTCCACCTTCCACCGCGGATTCGGGCAGAGGTGACTGAATGAAACATCACCCTAATTGGTGAAATAGTTAGTTGAACTCATGCCGGCTGAGCTTGCAACCACTCGCCTGGCTATTCAAATGATAAGTTTCAGCTATAAAGGGATGAAAGTTGTCACGATCCCTGGGGAAAAGCCGGCGGGATTCGGGTCATTGACGTGGTTATTTTCCCTCTGGAAGCTCGCTCTTTTCAGGTTGAATTCCCATTCTAGGATGACGAATGCTACCAAACTCACTGAAATTGGAGTAAGGTCTTTCAGGATGCCAGAAGCCCCGGGGATACTGCTGTCGACGGGGGCTCTGCATATGAAGACTGTCGCGTCTACCCCACACTAAATGCATCTGTCGGAACTGGATAAAGTCCGAATATTAACCCAAATACTGAATATCAATAGATAAATTGAATTGATTATTCTAACTCCAATAATTACATGATAATCAGGCTGTATTTATAAGAAAGAGAATGCTTGAACATATGATAGAAGCAGTGCTGGTATACATTGGAGCAGTGATCCGGTCTCCGGAATTGAGATAATAGAAGATCCTTGCTAGTGCAATCAACAGAATCCTCAATATGATATATCATTTCTCACAGCACCCCTCTCAAAATTCAATATGCCAAGCAACTAATACATCCTTGTATATAGCAACTACTGCCTCATGATGCGACAAAATGCGTAATCCATCCACGCAAGTGCAGTAACTATAAATAAGTCTTCACTCAGAATTTCTAGCAGGCATTGCCAAATTTCAAAACCTAATGATCCCCGAAAATGGTGTGCGAAGCCGGAGCCAGCCCAGAATATGACAGTGATCAATACTAGCGAAAGCGTCATTTTTGTGGCTCACCAGGACGATCGTAGATACAACGCATTTCACGAAAGAGCGTACGGAGTATATTCTAGATCTGTTAATTGCAAGCCGCCAGCTAAATCTCGAAGCGGGAAGCGGGTCTGGTGAGATTGCTGCCTCATTTTGAGCAGGGACCTTTTTTCTTTTGGTTGTATGAAATGTCGATTATTATTATTATTATTATTATTATTATTATTATTATTATTCATATTTTTCACAGGCCGCATGCAGCCTAAGGCTATGGCAGCCACACTTATTAATATACGGAGTACAAGAAAACCACATATGTTATCCTCCATGTGGGGCTTTAGTTAAGCATTCTACAATTCATCCATAGGCCTCAGGGGAGGCTAACAAGCCCCTAGAAAGTCACCAATCACACCTGACAACCAGCCTATGCTTATCAGGGAAAAACCGTGAAAAAACCTGATAATTAACTAAACCATGTAAATACTTCAGCCAATAGAAGTTATATACAGGCCCTTCATACACTTAGTACTTTTCTAGTACACAATGACTAACTCTAAGGTGACTAGTGTATACATCAACCCCATACATCCCTTCCTGGTCTGTACCAATAGTTAACCAGCTTCTTAATAAGTACCCACTCCTCCCATGAGAACGGGCTCCATGTGGTAAATAATTCTTTAGCAGAGGCAGGCTGCCCCTCAACAGCGTGCCTACTTACCAGGCCTTCCATGGTGACGATTTACCACTACGCCACCACCCCACCTATGAAATGTCGAATAGACAGAAGTCCCCTACAGGAGCATCACATTTATCGAATGATTCGTTTCCCTACAAAGCAGAATCGAGGTAGCTGGGCTTGGATATGAGAGCTAGCATTTCGGATGCAGCAAGCACCCGGAATCCAAACTCGTCAGTCGACAGTACGGAGTACCGTAGTTCGCCCTCGGTAACGGGATGATACGCATGGACTTATCTCAATTCGGCAGGCTGTGGCCTAAGAGCAATCCAGCGGACGTGGTACGCCATGCTTTTAGAAGGTCAACATATGCATTAAATATCATAGAACTCCGTCGAACTACTACTTTGCAATCGATAACATCGAAAGCGAGTAGTTATATGTTCAGCTGTTAAAGCTATTTAAATGCTGTTTTTAATTAACAGTCCTAGTATGTATATTCAGATCGATCCGGGGCTTTAGGGACTCTGATAAATTATTCAATCATATGCAACCGGAAGGTCACCTTCATATGGAGAGTTTCGAAGTGGAACTTTATTCGGGCGATGGTACGTTGAAAAGAGCGCAAAATGCTGTGATGAAGTACCTCCTTTTGATCGAGGTAAGCAGCAAGTTTGGCAAACCGCTGAATATGGAGGGGTCTTGGTGAGTAAAGATGACCTAGACGGGATTTAGGGATGGATATTAGAAACGATGAGTATAAGCTATGTCATTAGAATATAGACAGAATTGAAAAAAAAAAAAAAAAAAAAAAAAAAAAAAAAAAAAAAAAACTCAAAGAGATCTCCGCCCCCAGCAAGCCCTGTTTTTGCCCTACATTTTGTTATTTGTGGCCAAATCAGTTTTCATACCGAACTAGGATAGAATCAAGAAAGGGGGCCTATTCAACTGACCTTCCCTGAAATGTCCCCTTTCCCCGTACCCAAAAGATAACAATTAACCCAAAGAAATTCGCCCTTAGAAGCCCGCTCCTCTTTACGTACGTACTCCGTGGGACAGGGAAGAAATCGAAATCCTCGTCGATGGTGTGAAGAGCAATTAAGTTCACGACTGATCGAACCTTATATCTATGAGAGGATGCACTGCTATGTATGGAAAGAAGCCAGTATCAGAAGATCAATCGGATTTCGGCCATTCAGGTAGTGATTTTGATTTTGATTTTGAGTTTGTATTCTCCCAACCCCCTTTCGTTCCACTTCCCATCATTTGTCGTGAGTTTAGTCAGTTAACGTAATGTAAGTGTATCCTTGTGATTGACGATAGGTTGGCATCGAAATTTGACAGGAATAAATTAAGCGTATAACCCTATGGGTAATGGGAGATAATTGGCAATTAAAAAAGGGGGAGATCCCGAAAACTTTCAAACATCTCATATTGACTCAAGGCATTGGTCCTGCAAGTTAAAATTGACTGCTAGGGGTTTTGTCCCTTGCGCATGGGAAATGTGGAAAAGCACATCAAAATTTCAAAGAGCAGGACGTCAGCCTATGTCAATCAGAAATCTATGGTTATCGGGAAGAAAAATAAATAACTAAGAGCGCCCAACAAAATCGACTATATGCAGAAGATATGATCGGTCCAGTCCGCACTAATTGCGGTGCTCTAGAACGTGTCGACCTTTTTCAGGCGTCAAAACCAGTTGTGGTACCGTAGGGACTGTCAATATCATCCGTTTCAACTGATTGGAGCATATTCTTCGTACGCGGTCCAGTGTATTTCCTACAATAAAAGAAGTAACGGTCAAAATTCGGACGTTTCAAATGAAGACGATATAACATGAACCAATGGGGATCGTCGCAACCACATACCGTCTGGCAGATAGCCGCCACCACGAGAGTGAAAATAGGGCTATGAATCCCGCCACACATACTGCATAATTCCTGTCCACTGTTAGAATTACGATGTATCGTGGGTCATCTCCGAAGATTGTCCTTACATATTCTCTGCCGTGATTGGCCTTGTTGGCGGGAAGAAAAGAACCACACTGATAAAGAGAACCCAAGCAATAGAAATTATATTTAAGGGTGTCCCCCACTCCCCAAGTGTGAACGGCCCTTCGATAAATCGCACTTTATTTTTATATAATTGGTGCGCAAGGATGACAGCAATATAGGATAAATCAAGCGCAGGCGCTGTGATATTGAATATGGCTGTAGCAGTCTGTGTAGATCCAATGGCAATGCAATTGAGGCAAATGCTGAAGAAGACCACAAACCATACGGCGTTGACAGGTGTCAGTGTATATGGATTTACTTTTGCAAAAAACCTATTGAGTGTTGATCAGCGAATCCACCCATGTATAAAACCTTCAAAAGATCAAGGAGAAGAAGTTCCGTACTCTGAAAAAGGAAGTGCATCGTCGCGTGCGAAAGCATAGGTCATTCGCGTATCAGCAAGCATGGCCGAGCAACCTGTGAAAAACTGAACAAGAATGCTGAATGAGAACATTATAGTCCCACCAGTTCGGCCACCAGCATTAAGAAAGATCTGGGCAGCCGGTAGGCCCGTGGGCGAATCTAATATTTTATCCAAGTCGGATAAACAGAAGCACATCGTCACGGTTAGCATCCATCCAAATATCCCAGATACAAGGATGGCTGATTGAATAGCAATTGGGCCGCGTATGGCAGCGTCATGGGTTTCTTCCGACATGCTGAATTGTCACGGCTCTTAGCAATTGATCAGTTAATAGTACTCCGATGCAGGCCACTGACTGAGTCGTTCCATCATAATCGGTCATTGTCCAAGCCACGGATATAAAGCCTAACAGGAAAGAGAACGCTTTAGAATTCCATCCAGAGCCATTTGTCACATTTGTGAATACCCATTTAGCGGATTGTTTCTCGGGAGTAAGGACTAAGAGCGAAACACAGATAGCAATGGACGCAAGTACTATAATTTCAAATAAGATAGAGATCTTCGCCAAAACGGAGTCCGGGGTTCATACTGTTTACTGGGGCGAACCACAATACGATTCGGTGCAAGTTCTTGGTGCTTAATGAACACACGGTCCCCATTACGCATAATAACCCAATGGACAAAAGGACAGTTTGGAGAGCACTCCTGGGCGACTGGTCAGTGAAATGCAATTGAAATCTTCTGATAAAACGGCATATAGCTACGAGACATGTAGCACGATGTAGGAGACGATTCGAAGTGAATCAGACGGTTAGTTAGAGGAACAGGGAAAACCTACGGAGAATATGAGTATTCCCCGTTTTCTAGGGAGGAGTTCATGCTTGCGCATGCCAGCAGCATCTGGCTTACGGTGTATGCAACGCTAGATACCCCAGCAGTCTGTCCCAGCAGGTTGCACCAACCTTGGATCCAGGAAAAAATAGCAACCTGATTGGGAGGCACAACATGCTTTGTTACAAAATACATACCGCCCGCTGTGGGATACGCTGAGACAAGCTCAGCGACAGAACTGGCAATACACATTGCCATAAATGATCCTATAAACCAGCACCATACAGCCGTAGCAGGGCCGCCCGCAGCCAAAGGTGGACCAAATGTCGCTGGGACAGAACCGAGGACCCCGAGAATGGAAATCGCATATGAAACTGTAGACCATTTTGAGAATTCCCTCCTCAGCTCCTGGGCGGATTGGTCAGAGGACTCAAGCTCTAACTAGACGCATATGAGAGTCGAGTAGGTGTTACAACAACACACCTGTTTGTACCCTATCCGTGCTAATAGTCGTTCATCGTCGTCTTGTATAGTAGCCATTGCTGAACTACCTCCAACAGCACCTTTTGAGGAGAGCTGCTTCTGGGCCTTTCCTGGTCCAGTGTGTCCACTCGATTGCTGTTCATCTAAAATCAGAGACATATTGGATGATGGATTGCGCAAAGCAGTTGACCAAAAACAGATATGAATGAATAAATGAATATTAGATAACACGGGGAAAAGGTGATTGATGTATCTGATGCGACATGATGATGATGGCTTTTACCAGGCTCTCAACTTACCACCTTTCAACTTCAGAGTGTCCTTCTCTCGTCAATCAAGAGATGGCTGCAGGAATAAAAACAACTAATGCTCCAGACCATTTCGGGTAGCTCGGGGGGATAGTAGAGATGACTTCGGCATCAAAGCATTTGGCCAGATTTCAATCCCTGGAAATCTTTGACATGGCAGCATCTCCCTTTGTATGAAAAAGCAATTCTGTCTGGCTCGCGATTGGAGAATACATGTTGGTGATGACAGGGGTTCTTGCTGGTGCATGATTTTCGCGCGATCGTAGCATTTTGCTCACCCTGGTCCAGTACGAGCTCCACTGGGAAGTGTGGCTTCGGCGCTGGTATTTCGAAAATGGAGACTCGAACGCCTGGATATGAAATTGAGGCTTGCTCCTGCATTCCGTGCCACTGCCTTTTCGCGAAAGCTGTGGAGAGCGAAATTCTGCCCAATCGAGGCTCCTCCTGGTGCATCACAATTGTTAAGCATCTCGCGACCATCAACCGCACGAATGATGAGCCATCTGGGCCGAGAAGAATACTAGCAACCACAACGAGATGATGGCAGGTTATACAGGACAAAATTTATCGCAGCTCTCGAGGATTAAACGATTCCAGGAGCCAGCTACCAATAGCATAAATATCTTTGATAAAGTCCAATGATCCAAAACGAGAAGTGCCCAATTCATGAAAAGAAAGAATTTTAGGTTAACTGACAGATAATTGTTAGCCAAGTACGGAGGCGTATTTCAAAAGTTCGTTCGCGCCCTAGTAAATTACCTTGAATTTATATTTCACATCGTGGGAAAGCTAATAGGCTTCCTGCATTGGAACAATCAGTAAGTTTTGGTTATAGATGCGAATTAATCACCAATAACCCTATCAAATAAGCATAGGTAACAACTCCATATCGTTTACATTATCAACAGCCCACCTCGACGGGCCGCCGAAACCTGACGACATTCCACTGTCCACGAGCAAGAAGAAGAAGAAGGTAAGAAGACTGATCGCTTTTCTGAGGAACGATTATTCGGATTCTGAATATTTACGACTTTGCAACCGCCACATGACATGCTGCCCAGGGAAATTCAGCTTCTTGAAGGAGGAAAAATCAACCTTCCATCCTTTCTCCTCTAGCCCAACTTCAACATTACTCGCTCCCCTTAGCTATCATACGCTGAATAAATTCTCGGCATCCCAGGAACGCATTTTTATATTCCGTCCTTTTCTTCGACTTTAAAGTTTCGAGATTATTAAACTTAAGTGCATTATGAACCGATGTCGGAGAAAGAAGTAATTATATCATCTTATGGGATGAAGATGAACAGATTGTCTTGAGGAATTTTTTTCCTCCCCTGCTCTTATTTTATCGAAATATCTATCTGGCGATCGTCTTGGTTGACGTTGACTGGGAGATAAACTGTCAGCATCAAAATCAACAAATGCCCCACGGTCCGGAAGAAGAAAGCGTTGAAATAGCGGTCAAAAGAGATACGTTCTCCCTCAATCGCCGACATTATTGACAAATTGATGAAGGTGTCTTGATGGCTTAGAGCTGGCTGGTCTCTCGAAACTGGGTTTTGTTCTCAGTTGGCATGAACTGGTGGGTCGAGCGACTTGACTTTCATCACTTCTCTCAAGGCCCACAGCTGGTGGATGTTGATAGGAGAATAACTGGATTTATTTTCTTGCTAGTATGAATTGTTCTTCTCCTCGTATTTTCTCTTCCTCTCTTTTTATTTTTATTTATATCTTTCGCAGAAATGTTGAGAACACCAGACATTTGACTTTGAACCGATACCTAAATGATCTTCAAATAAGGCCTAAAACTCGTATTTTGAAATGGAGTCATGCATATGCGAGTCACTTTGTCTGTGCAGATGCAGTTGGTTGGCAAATATCAGCACTAAAAAGTTGCCGCAAAATGAACAGATGCGGAACAATCTTGAAAAGCCAGGAAGGATATTTCTCCGTTTTTCCAATGAAGCATTTGAATGACGATACCTCTTCTTGTCCAGTAGCAGCCTTAATTGAATCCATGGTGTGAAAACATCACTGGAAGTTAGAAAAACATTCACGAAAGCAAGAGAAGAGTTCATTCAACATTGGCATTAACTCTTTTTTATTCTCTTTTACTTTTGAAACAAGGTTATGCTTATTGATCCGTTTCCGTCAAGCATCGTTCGAGTATCTTGATATGCACGGGCGGGCGCGTATATGCAGTCAGCAGCACATGCCTCGTGGGTCCATTTCATGCTGCAGAATAACCCGGTTTGAATTAAAATTTAATCCGAGCTGGGCAGACTTCGGCGGAAACGGCAAGTCTCTCCGTTCTGCTCTGTCCGGATGCCGCAAGTACGAGTTATCTTCAGAGAATCTCCCAACGATCCCGAATCTGATAGAGGCTCGATGTCTGAAAATATCGTCATCATCGTCGACGAAGTCCATGAGAAGAGCTGTGACACGTTGTGATATAATCCCCCTTGCCTCCAGCTCGACACAGTCGATCCTCACTACTACGTATGTGCAATGCACTGTATCTTCTCTGTTCTGGGACGTTCTTAGCGCCTTCAATCAACCGCGGATGGACGGGGCCGGTTTTCTACCACTCCTTCCACGCTAAATCTGGTTCGCCGGCGAGCATTGAACATGGCATATTATGTAGAGTTATACCAACACGCCATTGAGTTAGTGAACGGTAATAATAAGAATTACCGCAGAATCTTTAGTAGCCACACCGAACGAAGGTTGAAACTGGCAAAAGCTATAATTGTTTCCTAAAGTAGTTTAGTATAGTTCCAGTTCAAGCTTGCTGCTGACATAACTAGAAATTCACGTGAAAGATGCAAACAAGGCAAACACAACCCATCGCGTGAAAAGAGCCACGTCCAGCTCTGTTCACCAGCGAGCGGAAAATATCAAAGGATACAACTTATCTTCATTTTGGGCCGCATCTAACGAGCACCAACGCCTGTACGGTTTGGCTCAGCTCCTAACCAAATGTATATTCAAGAATCTGTCTTTAAATGACAATCATGCGAGGCCCTTAACCCTCCACTTCCCCCAATTTGACCCTTTCCCGATTTACCTTCCCCAAAGGTTCATCCCGCTCAAGAGATCCGCCTGCGCTGCTACGAAATCTAACGGAGATTGGTTCCAGCCTCCGATCTTCACGAAGAACATGTTTACCTTTACTCCTTTGCTTGGAGCGCAATCATCCGGTTCGAGAGCCGTCCAATCGATACTAGAGCTCGATGGTGGAGTGAAGATATTGGTCGATGTTGGGTGGGATGAGAGTTTTGATGTATCCGCTCTTGCGGAACTAGAAAGGTATGTTCTTCTTGGATGCCCTCACTCAAGCAAAGGCAGTTATCGTAAGAGGGACTTCGCCTATATTCTACCTCTTTGGGCTAACCTCTGCGTCCTACTTGCGCGAACGATTAGGCAAATCCCTACGTTGTCGCTCGTTTTGTTAACCCACGCAACGCCTTCTCACATTGGTGCATTTGCGCATTGCTGCAAAACTTTTCCTTTATTTAATCAGATTCCCATTTACGCAACCAGTCCTGTCATTGCCCTAGGCCGCACACTTCTTCAAGACCTTTATTCTTCCGCACCCCTCGCTGCCACCTTTTTGCCGAAAGCTACATCGGCGGATTCCTCCCCATCGTCGCCAATATCTAGTAGAGCTGAAAATGTAGCAGATACTGCAAATATAGACCATAACGACTCCCCTAGAATACTTTTGCCTCCACCCACGTCCGAAGAGATTGCCCGTTATTTCTCACTAATCCACCCCCTGAAATATTCTCAGCCGCACCAACCTTTACCATCCCCGTTTTCTCCCCCACTCAACGGCCTGACCCTCACAGCGTATAACGCTGGTCATACTGTTGGAGGTACCATATGGCATATTCAACATGGCATGGAATCTATTATCTATGCGGTCGATTGGAACCAAGCAAGAGAGAACGTCATTGCTGGTGCGGCCTGGTTTGGAGGATCGGGCGCAAGTGGGACAGAGGTAGTTGAGCAGCTGAGGAAGCCGACTGCGTTTGTCTGCAGCACAAGGGGCGGGGATAAGTTTTCCCTTTCAGGTGGGAGGAAAAAAAGGGATGATCTACTCATGGATATGATTCGGAACTGCTTCTCCAAGGGTGGGACGGTTCTTATACCCTCCGATACAAGTGCTCGAGCCCTTGAGTTGGCATATGTTTTGGAACACGCGTGGCGAGAATCAGCAGAGACTGTGGATGGAGAGGATCCATTGAAAAGCGGAGAACTTTACCTGGCTGGCAAAAAGGGTTATGGGACAATGCGGCTCGCTCGAAGTATGCTTGAATGGATGGACGAGGGAATTGTCCGTGAATTCGAAGCCGGCCATGGAGGCGATCCTGTCGCTGCCGGTGGTAAAGGCCGTCAGGAGGGCCCAAATCAACGAACTCCGTCAGCAGCCATGACAGACAAAAGAGGCGATAACTCATTCAAAAACCTCGGTCCCTTCACATTCAAACACCTTAAAATTGTGGAACGCAAGGCCAAACTAGAGAAGATACTAGGATCAAATACGCCTAAAGTAATTTTAACGTCTGACACATCACTAAATTGGGGATATTCCAAGCATGTTCTGCAGAAAATAGCTTCAGGATCTGAGAATCTTGTTATCTTGACTGAATCATTCTCGGTATCTCCTAATAAGCAGATGGTGGATGACTTTCGTTTTAGACCCTCTCTAGCTCATGAAATATGGACAATTTATGAGGAGCGAAAGGACGGGGTTTCTTCAGAAACGACTGTTAACGGGGAGCTTCTGGAGCAAGTGCACAGTGGTGGGAGGCTGCTCACTGTCACTGATGTTGAAAAGACTCCTCTGGATGCCAATGATCTGCTGGTGTATCAGCAGTACCTTGCAACAAGAAGGCAATTACAGAATACTGCTCAGGGAAGGGGAGACTCTGGATTAGAAACTACGGCTGATGCACTTGATGATGGGTCCAGCTCGTCCTCATCAGAGGACTCAGATTCAGAACAGCAAGGAAAAGTGCTTAACTTTTCAGTTTCACTAGCTCATTCCAATAAGAATAAGCTAGGTTTAAGCGATGCCGACCTGGGAGTGAATATTCTCTTACGACGGAAAAATGTTCATGATTACGATGTCCGTGGTAAAAAGGGCAGAGAACGGATGTTTCCTTACGTTGCTTCAAGAAAACGTGGTGACGAATACGGCGAGTTTATACGACCAGAAGAGTACCTTAGAGCCGAGGAACGCGAAGACGCTGAAATACAAACAAAACGTGGGCCGGATGGACGTATTCAAACGATGCCCGGTCAGAAGAGAAGATGGGGTGATGTTAGCGCCAACGGAAAACAACCAGCAGTCGTTCCAAATAAACGGCAGCACATGTCACCTGGCTCTCGGGATTTACATGATGCTAGCGGAAATTTGGTTATTCTGATGGAATCGGCGCCAACGGCACTGAAGATGCTAGTGCGTCTGAGGCAGAAGTTGAAGAACAGCACATCGAGGAGCCCTCCAAGGTTACATTTACTTGTTCTACGTTGGAGCTGAATGCCCGAATTGCCTTCGTAGATTTCTCTGGGTTGCATGACAAGCGTAGCTTGGAGATGCTCATTCCACTTATACAACCCAGAAAATTGATTTTGACCGCGGGTCTCAAGGAAGAAACAGAGGCTCTTGCTGCTGAATGTCGGAATCTATTAACAGCGAAGGCTGGTTTAGAGCTGGGGTCATCCAGTCAGTCCGTTGTGGACATCTTCACACCGGTGATTGGTGAAACAGTGGACGCCAGTGTGGACACGAATGCGTGGATGGTCAAACTAAGCAGTACGTTGGTTAAACGTCTAAAGTGGCAAAGCGTTCGAAGTTTAGGCGTTGTCGCTCTCACGGGAGAATTACGGGGACCAGAACCGATGGCTGCTGACGAAGACGGGCCGGGAATGTCTCAAAAGAAACAGAGGACGTTCTCCGAGAATGCTTCTAGCTCTGAGGGGAATGAGAAAAAGCAGCTCGTGCCTAGAAAACACTCTTTCCCTCTTCTAGATGTTCTGCCGGTCAATATGGCTGCGGCAACAAGATCCGTCACTCGACCGCTTCACGTTGGAGACCTCAGGTTAGCTGATCTTCGCAAACTTATGCAATCCTCAGGCCACACTGCGGAATTTCGTGGTGAAGGCACTCTTTTGATTGATGGGTTCGTCGCCGTCCGGAAGTCTGGGACAGGAAAAATTGAAATTGAAGGCGCCGCTCAATCTGCGTTGTCGAACCGTTCAGCCTTGAAGCGCGATGAAGGGAGCTTTCTAGCAGTGAAGAGGAAAATTTATGAAGGTCTGGCAATCGTTGCTGGCGGATAATTTATTTGTCCTTTCCCCTGTCATTTCATCAACAACGTTTCCTGGGGACTCCACTTTTTAAATTTTTCTTGTTGCATTGTTCCTGATCTCGTGTGTTTGGTTGATATCCAAATAAAATTCTCGCGAAATCTAAAGATCTTTGGCATTGAATTTATTTAACAAAGTGTTTTATTATCTGCTGTTTTGTTGTTATTGACTTTCTCATTCACAGAACAAACAGGGGTTTGTTCTGCTCACAAAGAGATTTCTTTCTTGTGTCAAGCTTTACCATTTTCACTTTTTGATACAAGCCAATTTGTGAGGATAAAGAAGATGTCATTGCACGATGTTTTGATACGTGTGTGGGTGAAGCTGCCCACCGGTCAAATATTTGTATTATCACCTTTTTACATTGGTTGTGAAGTTCTGGGTGTGTTTGCAAGAGCTCAGGCATGATTTTCATGCAGACTATAAATATCCATACGCTCCCTTTTGCCTGGCCCATTTTTCTTACTTCCTCCTTGAGGTCAAGAAGAGTCGGTTCTATATCCATATATATAACACATAGGCGCGCTTCATCTATGCATTGACATCAATATAGGTTAGTTCCCTGGTGCTCTTGGACTGCCACGGTCGATGCCCTTTACTGACATAAATAGCCACCTTCGCTGATTGTTCTGAGATAGCCTTACTGGTCAACCTTACATCCACACACATATATATCCGCGTTTTACAATGGCTGAAATCCTCTATTTAACTATGGATGGAGAACCTCCCAATGGAGGATTGCCCCCGAACTTGGGAACTTTTGCACACGCGCCACAGCCACAATTTCCTGCTCCTGGATTTCCAATGTTTGTACCAGGCCCGCCTTCACAGGCACCTGTTGAACAAGCCCCTCTCCAAGGATTTTTTGGACCAGCATTTTTCCCTCCAGGTATGGGCTCTCACATCCTCTCCAATTAGTCCATTGTCTTCCCTAATATCCATGCAGTCTTCCCTGCCAACATGTTTGATTTCCAGCCCCAACAAGCACAGCAGTTTGGTATGCAGGAGCCTGCTTTTAACCCTGGGCCCCCTGCCCCTCCCAACTACCAAAACCCGCACGGCGGTATTATGCCGGGCACAACCGATCAACCGCTTGTTCTGCCTGGAGGGCATGGATATATATTCCCACCACATAACACAACCATCCACTTATTCCGCTGCACAACTCACTACCCTTGGGATTCCCACGACGGAATCTTCGATTTCGTGACATACCAGGCTCCAACCAATATGACCGTGGCAGATCTTATTAGGCAAATATGCCCACAGGGTGATGCTATAAGAGGACGCGGACTCATTGAATGCCAACAAGAGGTCTTCGGGGGTACGACCAGATTTACTAGGGGCCAAGAATATTTCATTGGAGAAGGGAAAGGAGAAGCTGCTGCCATGCAAGAGATTGTAGGCAAAACTCTCACAGAAGTTGGCTGGAATGAACACCGGAGGGCAAATGCAAATCCGGTTTGGCTGGCCAGCTCCCTCAGCTTGCAATGAACTCTTTTACCATGCCTTTTCGCTACCCACTTTATGATGCTTAATACTCGTTCTTATTTATTTTTTTTTCAAGCGTCTACGCAGCCTAGTGGACATTGAAACGTGGAGTTAGGTTACCCAGTTTCACCTTTGAAATCAAAGGATTTCAATTCTCTCCAGCTTTGTAAAATTACCCAGCGTGTTTTTGCTTCTCCATGTAAGCCCCCCTATGCATAAATTTTCGCGAATAGCTCTGTGATAATCTAGTTTCACTGATCAGGGTTTTCTTTGGTTTTTTGTCGCTTTTTTTGTTGTTGTTTTCAGTTTCATTCTCGGTTTTATATTATTATCCATATCCTGCGCATACCTATATACGTCTTGTTATGTTATTGCAGATTTTAACTCTGCTGGCTATCTTTGTTGCACTCTTTGTGCTATTTCTGTCTAGTGGACACAACCCCCCCTCCACCCCGTATATAGCTTCTGTTTGAAGTTCTTTCCTTACGATAGAGTCTGGATAGCAATATGAAGTCTAAAACCATCGTTTTGTTCCTTTCATACACTCCACTAGCAATGCCATTATCTTCAAGGGAAAAGAGGCTGATGAGGTATAGTATCACATGACTACCTCGGTCAAACGTAACTCCGGAGAGTAAGGTTCCCCAGCGCCATTCGATATGTGGTCAGTTTCCAGTCGCAGTCTGGGAGTAATTACACGTTCGCCCACCGTGCTTCTCTGGCTATGATATAGCAGCGAGCGATTGCGGATACTCGCGAAGGAAGGTCAGAAGGCCCACTCGTTTATTTGTGGCGAACCCGCATCTGGCACAAACATGGCCGACTTCTCGACATATCATTCTTTAGGCCAGGGTGAGGAAGACATGAGGACGGCGGGTGTGCCGCCGCAGTTCAACCCTCCGATTGCTCAAGAGCACCCGAGCTACCAGCACAATAAGTCTCCACATGGGGATAATCTGTCCCCAATGGGCACCATGGACTCAGCCGGATATTCGTCAGGATTGCCTGGGGAAACTCAAGGAGGAGATACAATGGGAGGATTATCATCTCAGATGGGCGGCTTAGGGATCAGTGGAGCCATGGGCGGAAGCGTCCGTACTCACAAGAAAAAGGATAGACATGCTTATCACGATATTGGTGTGCCGTCTCCTACCTCACAAACATTCAATGGGATGGCACAAGGTGGGATTCAGCTTCAATCAGGAATGAACCCACAACTTCCACCGAGCTCTCCATATCCTCACCTAGCTTCTCCAGGCTCACAGCACCCCTTACAATCGGGACAACCCTTTGGTGGGAGCGCTAAATTTTCTTCTGCTGGAGATGGCTCGGTTTCTACCCAAGGGAAGGTTGACCCTGAACAAGTTCCAGGCGTTCCAATTGCACGCGATGTTGCTGCACATATTATCTCAACCACGTATATGCCACGATGGAACGTCACATACCCCCCCCCAGCACTGTCCCTTTCGTAGCACACGATCAAGGCAATCCTCTCCAAAGTTCGCTCGGCTTACACTTAATAATATCCTTCTACCCTCGAATTCCTCTCGTCTACCGCACTTCCTCTCGGTATGGTTCTCCAACCTCTTGCTCCCATAGACTCTGGCGAACAACCCATCCCTGTTCTAGACTTCGGCGACGCTGGCCCTCCCAGATGTCGAAGGTGCAGAGCATATATAAACCCCTTCATGATGTTCAGATCAGGCGGCAATAAATTCGTATGCAACATGTGTACCTTTCCTAATGAGGTACCACCTGAATATTTTTCGCCGCTGGAGCCGTCAGGGGTCCGGGTAGATCGCATGCAACGCCCCGAGTTGATGCTGGGAACAGTTGAATATATGGTACCTAAAGAATATTGGGGAAACGTTCCTGTAGGGCTACGATGGCTATTTCTGATCGACGTTTCACAAGAATCAGTAACTCGAGGATTTTTAGAGGCTTCTTGCGAGGGAATAATTGGAGCCCTGTATGGAGGTAGTAGCGATGACCAAGAAACACAAGACCAAAATACACGACCCGGAAAACTCCCTGCAGGGTCAAAAGTTGGAATAATTACTTTTGATAAAGAAGTACACTTTTATAACCTCTGCGTATGTTTGCTTACTTGTGTCTTCGTCTTAAATCTCGTCTACTTACGAATGTTTATAGTCTCGCCTCGAACAAGCTCAAATGATTGTGATGACCGATCTTAACGATCCTTTCCTTCCTCTGAGTGAAGGCCTGTTTGTTGATCCTTATGAATCCAAGTACTAATGACCGCATCATATGTTCTACCTTTCATATTATACTAATTTGTCCTTAGGCATGTCATCTCATCACTATTAACACAAATACCAACATTATTTTCACATATTAAAAACCCAGAACCAGCGCTATTACCTGCCATAAATGCCGCCTTGTCCGCACTGGAGCAAACTGGTGGTAAAATGATTTGCACGCTAGCAAGCTTACCAACATGGGGTCCCGGCCGACTATTTATGAGGGATGATGGCAAGGGATCGGGCACTGATGCCGAAAAGAAGCTTCTCACCACCGATCACCCTAGTTGGAAAAAGACTGCAAATAAACTATCTGAGAGTGGAGTCGGAATTGACTTTTTCTTAGCCTCATGTGGCGGTGCTTATATGGACGTAGCTACGATCGGTACGTACCTCGCTCCCCCATTTGGACGTCATATGCTAAGCATTCTTGCAATAGGCCACGTGGCTGCAGTTTCTGGCGGAGAGACCTTCCTATATCCCAACTTCCATTCTCCTCGCGATGTCCTGAAGCTGTCAAATGAGCTTTCCCATGCTGTAAACAGGGAAACCGGTTACCAAGCTTTGCTAAAAGTCCGATGCTCCAATGGACTTCAAGTCTCATCGTATCATGGTAACTACGTTCAGCACACTTTTGGCTCAGACCTGCAATTGGGCAGTATAGATGCAGACAAGGCCTTTGGTGTTGTTTTCACGTATGACGGAAAGCTTGATACGAAGCTAGATGCTCATTTCCAAGCTGCGCTCCTGTACACCACTGCTAGCGGTCAGCGACGAGTAAGATGCATCAACATCGTTGCTGGCGTCAATGAGGGCGGGATGGAGACGATGAAAGCAATTGACCAAGATGCTGTGGTCAATATAATGGCCAAAGAAGGTTAGTTTGGAATATGTCATGATAGGAAGAAGTAACGCTAATACCGGGTACAAAGCTGCCTCGAAAGTGCCTGATAAGTCACACAAAGATATCCGAGCCGGGTTAACTGAGAGGACTATCAATATCCTTGCGGGCTACCGAAAGAATTTCTCTCTGTCACATCCTCCCGGACAGCTTGTTTTGCCAGAGAATATGAAGGAGTTTGCCATGTATATACTAAGTTTGATAAAATGTCGTGCTTTCAAAGGTAAGTGTCAGCGTTTCAGCGTTTCAGCGACTGCCACCGTTTCCATTATCGAAATACGTACCTGGTGCCGAGTTAGCTACATGACAAGAGCTTCATTCTGACGTGAAAACAGCTGGCCATGAGACTTCCGATCGTCGGGTCCATGACACGCGTATGCTTCGTTCATTCGGTTGTAATGAACTTGCTCTTTATTTATATCCTCATATTATTCCAATTCATAATTTACGCCCAGAAGACGGCTTCGCCAATGAGCAGGACCAACTTCAAGTTCCTCCAGCACTCCGAGCATCCTTTTCACGCATCGAAGAAGGAGGTGCTTACCTTGTGGATAATGGCCAGATTTGTCTCCTTTGGCTTCATGCTCAAGTTTCACCAAATCTTCTGGAGGACCTCTTTGGCCCTGGTAAAACAACACTACAGTCTCTTGATCCCAACATTTCATCCCTTCCTTTGCTGGAAACACACTTGAATGCCCAAGTGCGGAATATTATTCAATATCTCTCCACCATTCGCGGCTCCAAGTCGGTAACGATACAGCTTGCTCGGCAAGGGATAGATGGCTCCGAATACGAGTTTGCGAGACTTCTTCTCGAAGATAGAAACAACGATGCCCAAAGTTACGTCGACTGGCTTGTGCATATTCACCGACAGATCCAACTTGAACTTGGAGGTCAGCGAAAAAAGGAGGAAGGCAGTGCCGTTGCCTCAGGGGTGGAAAATTCTTTGTCTGGATTGAGTGGGTTTAGGCCTCCATATTGGTGATTTCGACGGATTTAGCATACACAATCATGGATTTATGATTTCCACAAGTGAAAAATCATTATTATTTTCCATCCTTGATTTCT
>NW_001813978.1:1967707-1970898 GCF_000149585.1 Histoplasma mississippiense
GGGAAAAAAAGTGCGAAAGGGAAAGAGACGGGTATTTCTGTGGGCCTTAGAGAATGAAAATGGATGCACTTCTTGATACAGTACCTCTTTCTCTATTTTTCCCGCAATAGATTGTCAGAAACTCAACCGATTCCCTTACCATACAGCGAAACTTATCATATCTATTGATTATGCATGCAGAAGCACACGCTGGCGAATAGTGTGATTCCTAGCCATCCAGACATATCGCCCAGGTCATGAACAATTTCCTTAGCGTTTTAACATGATCGCTATATCAACCCTCTCCCATTCATTGAATGTCTTCTCTATGTCTCCTCTCTCCTCTCGATGTGGAGCTCCCTTAGCTCCTTTCCCTGAGCCTCCGAACCGGCTCTAAATCTCCACCCGGTGACCATACCGTTTCCCTTCCTGATACAGTTTTGCTCCGGTATGGGCGGGCTCAAACTGAACTGATTGATGTGCAGACTAGATTCCCTATTGTCATGTGTGGTCGGCAGTAGACTGCGGCTGGTTGTGATTTTTGATTCAACTTCATTGATACCATTTTCTCTGTTGTATACATGACCATCTAGTTTGGGTTCCGTACTTCCCCTGCAGCTCAGCAGAAACATGATCTCCCTCAGTGCGCCTCAAATGATTCATTAAATATTAGATTTTTGTCTATGGTGAAGGACGATAGTTGGGTGCAATATGAAAACGCTAGTTCTGAGAAAGCCAGATGTTCGAGGTGGGCTAAGCTTTTCGGGCCGAGCCGCCGCTCACGTGGATTTACACGCCAACCTTGATTTACCTATCTTGAACCGACTGTCCGACTATGCAAATTCCCGATCTAACAATATGCTTTTACCCACAGAAACATAGAAGAGGCTCCGACTAGTATTATATATATTTTTTTTTTAAAAAAAACCAGCTCCACTCAAGACCAAAGAGCGATAAACAAACAAACTCCATGTTTCGCCCCAAGGTTGCCAAAATCCTCCTGTTCTCTTCACAAACCAATTCCGTCCGTTCCTATGGTTTAATATCTTCTTCCCCTGTGAATAAATGAGAAATACGAACCATCACAGTCCTCAAAAGGGCTACCACGCTACCACGATTTGGTATTGCTGGTTATTTACACTTATACTCCCCAGGCTACTTGCTAAGAGCCGTTTTCGTATCCGGTTCGCTGGCAACAATGATGCTGATGCCCCTTGAGGCCCACACCTGTGCGTGGCTCTCTGGTGCCGCACTATTATTGTCATCATCATGGCGATTATTTCCTCCACCCTTCTCACTCAAGAGACTCCTATTCTTCGTCTCCCCGGTCTAGTCAGGAGAGGATAAGGGGAGAACCCGGCCGATAATTTGGGCCGGGGACTTCTTAAAGAAGGTTTCCTCCCCGCCCAGGTCCTTATTCTCATTCGAGGTTCTCCTTTTTGGAACCTCAAATGAGGTTCCTCTATGTTAAATCTTATATTGCTGCTGCTATCTTCCTGTTGGCTGTTATTTGGCGTCTTCCCAGGGTTTCTGGGCAATGGGTCGGAGCCCTGGCGATTTGGATCATGTTGTCCCACTGGGGATTGCCCCCTCTGTCCGACAGGAGGTTCTTGCGCCTGTCTAGATGAGCCGCGCGGTGGAACACTACTACCAGCCGGCGAGGTTCCGTGCGCCGTTATCGGGCTTGCGTTTCTAGGCCATTCTCTATCCGCAAACTCTACCACCATTTATAGCAACCCTGTTAGCTATGCCTTAAAAAAAAAAAAAAAAAAAAAAAAAGAAGAAGAAGAAGAAGAAGAAGAAGAAGAAGGCCCAGGGGGAAATGGCGCCTTCTTGGGAGGGTAGACCGCAAACGACATATCGACAACCCACCATCAAGCTTGATCATTGCCCTATTCCCCAACTCCTTCTCCTCACCCGTCAGCGACTTGACATCGTCATATTCCTCCCACTCACTCTTCGCCACAAGCTCATTCAATGCCTCCTCACTCCAAGCCCGGGCCCCTGCTTCTTCGGCAGGTAGCCCATCTCCACAATGTTGCGCGCTACGCTTGCTCGCAAACCTCGTAATCCTGGCATATTCGGAGGGTGTCTGGCCATCATCACCGTGGCTGCTATTGGCGGGTACTTTGATACCAGGAGCAATTGATGGTCCCGGTGTGGGTGTTCCCAGCCGCTGTGACTGGCGTCTCCGTGACATATCTGAGTGGCCTTATGGCGTTTGGGATCAGAGTTTGCTTGTTTTTCTCTCACGCGACTGGCTGTGTGGGATAGAAAGGTGGATAATAAGAATAAGAATTAGTTCACACCAGTCAATTTATTCAGACGGTTGTATGGCACCCCAAAGATTGACCAGAAGGTGGATATGTTAAAATCAGAAGGAGGTATAAATATAGCTCACGCGAAATAATCCAAAAATTTGAACATTTTGCAAATAAAAATTAGAATAGAATGAAAAGAAAGAAAGAAAGAAAGAAAAAAGGAGAGAAAGAACTTACTAGCTACAGTAGTAAACCAACGAAATTGGCGTATTTCAAAGGACCTCTAACAAAAAGAGCAGATATAGCTAACTAGCTCCTCCATTCACAATCATATCCAGGGACAGATGAGAAACAAAGCAAATCCAAATCCCCCCACAGGAAGAAAAAGGCACAAATAAGAGAGAAAAGATAGCAAAGAGACAATTACTCGCCCCCGTGTCCCTACGCAACTCAATCAATCAATCAATCAATCAATCTAGGTATCTCCTCTAGCATTCTTTCTTCAGCATCTTTCTCCACTTTTCTAAATCCCTTTCCCCTGTGCCAACAAAGCTCATTGTACTTTACATTTATAGCCATGTACTGTCCATATACATACAGTCCATACCAACCAGCCACAGCCCCCAACACCTCATTCGAAGACGGAGAGTGAGCCATAGAGATAGAGAACAAAGAGTTCTAAGTGATGTCATCAGAAAAATTAAGCAATGGGAGAGGATATGGGAGGAAATTGATGTATTTGCGATCGGTCGTCCGCTTGATTGGGAGAAAAATGCCAACATCGACAAGCGGGGCGCGGCGCCGTGAGCGGGGGCCGGGAAGAGACAAAAAAAATAAGGAGTGCGTCAAGAAAAGAAAGTCATTCAAACACACAAAGGATGAAACAATAAAGATTGAGTAAAACAAAGCGTTCGAGAATGAAGAATGGAGGAGAAAGGAAAGGAAAGCGAG
>NW_001813978.1:1971363-1975402 GCF_000149585.1 Histoplasma mississippiense
CCACAACATGATAGAAAGTTCATACTGAGAATATAACACAATACAATAATAGTAATCAATACCAATATTAATACCAGGAAAGAATAAGACAGAATCGGAAAACTAAAAATGGGAAAATGAGAAAAATTATAACACCGAGGCAGAGCAACAAAGAAATGAGAGGAGATGTGTGGAGGGCAAGAGGTAATGATAGAGAGAAACGGAGTAAGAGGTGAAAAAGAAGAGAAAGGTCCCAAAAAAAGTCACTCAGTTGATTATAAGATGATTGTTTTGCAAAAGTACAAGAAACAAATTATGAGCAGATATCGAAAGAGTGAACAACACTGAGAAAGGGAGAGTCATGAACATCAAAAGCATTAGCACATAAAGAGGACATCAAAGGGTTATGCAAAACCATATTTTCCTAACGCATAATCATAACTTGCTCATGGAGTCGTCGCACAGATTTTTTTCACAAAAAAAAAGGGGGGGAGGAAAGAAAGGCATAAAAAAGTTAACAAATGGTAGAAAAGAAAGGTGTAGAATGGCGATGGGGGACGAAGGGACAAGACGGAGAAACGTTAATAAGAATAGTATAAGGTGTCTGGATGTAATAATAGGCCAAATCCAAAATTGAATCCTTCCGTACCCGGGGCCAAAGATTCAAATTTCCATGGTCAAGACTGTTCGGGATAGGGGGGATTATTGGATGTCACCCTGAGACGAAGGGTGGCGTCTTTCGATCCCGTTGCCATGCCAGCTTAAAACACAAGGGCTTTAAAAGAACGTCAAATCAAGGACAAAATGCGAAACGTAAAACACATAATAATAGCGAGAGTCGTTTACGTTGCAAGGTGCATCAGAGAATTGGTTGCTTTCAGATATAAAAATACTAGCAGCACCGATAGCCGTGATCGGTGGCCAATATCTTGTAAAGAAAAGGGAGAAAAGAACCACCAAAAACATATAATGGAAGAGGAAAATGTCCGTCAAGGCCGTTTGTACACTCGTTTCGTCACGCTGTTAGCGGAGTTAGCCTGAAAAGAAAGAAGGAAAAGATATCTCCAAACGCAAAAATAGAGAGAATGCCTCCACGTTCGTATATATGGTAGGTCGTTAAGTCGTTAATGATTTGTAGAGTGCTGAGCAAGATATATATATTCCCATACTGCGGCTGTATCCCATATATTGGAGATTTTCGTTTCGTGTCCCGTTTATTGGTGGCGATAAAAAAAATGGAAGGAAAAGGGAGGGAAAAGTAAACGGCATTTTATCCCCTGATGGTGTTGCGGTTTTCATCGGATAATTGTTGGAGTGTACGAGTTAAAATGTACCGAATGGGAAAAATGTAGGGAAGCTTTACGGAAGAGGTCCATATATCGTCTTCTGTATCGGTAGATACCCTGTCACGAGTTCAATTTAAATGAATTTGCTCGTACCCTTGTCTTCGCTGGTTGCAACTGCCACAAGAGCCTCTAAACGGGCCATCCCACCGGCGGGATGATTGGGGCTGCCTGAGTAAAACACATGTCGTGGCTCCGGATTGGGGTATACAGGGTAGGCATTATTGTTAGTAGACTGGGGCTCTCGGGGAGCACAGGTCTGCCACTAATCAAAATTAGTACATTTAGAGCTTCAAAAGGCTTCGCGGCAAAGTAAGAAAATTAAAATCATGGACTTACATTATGCGGAGTTTCAGTCTGGATATGTGAATGATGCCTTTCGATATCACCATGACTAGGTACTATGGCAGGATGGTACTCAGGCGCAGATGCCGATGGCGTTGCTACCCCTTCGCTACTGCTTGAATCTTCAGGAGATGGGTTCGCAAGTGGGCCAGTGGATGTGGATGTCGGGAGAGGACCGTTGTACCATCCACGTCTTTTATTCTGGGAAGGCGTTGTAGGACCATTAGAGTTTGCACCAGCGGCAGGCTGCTCAGGGGGCTTGGATGCATCTGGAGTTCTATTTATTATTGGTTCAACGGTTTGTTGCTGGAGGGAATCAAACGGCTGTGACGCAATATTCCGTAGCTCGCCGATTGTCTGCTGGCTCCACTGCGAAGCATCCTTGTTGCCTCGAATGTCAAGTTTTGTGAGATTTTGGTGAAGAGACATGTCAAATGAGACATGGCCCCGGCGGTGGCCAGGTCCAGAAACAGGAGGAGGGGGTCGAGCAGTTGGCAGCTGAGTACTGAAGCCCGGAACGAAAGTAGGAGCAGCATTAGAAGATGTCAGAGGCCTATCAACTTGCATGGGAGTCGGCTCTCGTCTTGGTGGGGTCGAAGGGCGCTGTTGGACGTGGTCAAAACTCTCAATTCCAGGTAAGCGAGGTGGTTGTAAAGGATTGGTCCCGAAAGCAGGTTTGGGTCCATCGGTCGGCTGATTGAACCAAAACCCACTGCTTGAGGGACGGCCAAAGCCTGTGTGTGAGGATGGATGCCATGTCCTTCTACGCCAATCTGCTTCGGCCATGGACAAATTCGAGTCATCTCGTGGTGTGTCCGGCGCGTTCGGGCTTCCGAATACACCTCCTCCGCCATTTGAGTATGACGAGGCAGATGACGCTAGCGGTTTAGGGAATGCTGGTGGATACGTATTTGCAGGATCAAATAGCCTCGTCCCTGAAGGAAATGACAAACGACGGCCAGAACCCCTTTCGGGCCAGAAACCCGAAGCCACCGAAGATGGGGATCCATAGTAATAGGGTCCTCCATCTACTGGAGGATACGTAGCAGAAGCAGGTGTAAACAAAGCGCTACCTGGTGACTGAGACGGAATCCCGTTGATTTGAGCGGGAGGCGTCCTTGGCGGGGAGTGCATAGTATCAAGTGACAACCTCGCTCTGGCAGCGCCGTCACCAGCCATCATCAAAGGTGGTGGGCGACGGCGTATCTCCTGAGCTTGGCTGTAAGTAGACATTGTCGAAGCAATACTTGAAGCTGATAAATTCCTGCTATGGCCACGACTATGTCCTCCCTGACTACCCACTGTACCAGCACGGTTTCTACCTGGCGGTCTGACACGGTCGGTACGGATTTGGCGCTGAAATCGTGTTCCCGTAGCAGCAAGGGAGTCTCCAGGTATATCTTCGTTCACATGGACTGTCTGGGCATGCTGTCGTAGATTGTCAAGGCGTGAGAAGCGCCGTGAACAATGGCACTGGAAGGGACGTTCTCCGGTATGTTTCCTATATCGTTCCGCATTAGATGTCATGGTAAGATATGTGGGGATTAATCAGAACAAACCTTATATGGCGGGCTAGGTGTTCGCTTCTCGTAAAACTTAGTGTACACGGGGGGAAATCTGTACAAAAGAAACGTTGGCCCTTCTTCTTTTTCGACGGAGGAGTGCTCTCGCCGATATCTGTGCCATTTTCAGAACCTCCGTCCGGATCTGCATCAGACTCTACCGCAGTGTTGTCTTCAGGCACCGAAGACCGAACGGAAGAACCCTCTCGGCTATGCGTTCGGCCAGGGCTGGCTGTGGAGGCAGCATTCGAGATTCGAGGGCTGCTAATACATCGCTTCTCAGATTTCCCATTAACAGTCCCATATCCACCATCTCCTTCATTATCTGCAACCCCGCTTGGTGACGAGGCGTGAGGCTGGGTTGGCGACGTTTTCGACGGATCAAGGAGAAGTGAGGAGGAGTTGTTGGAGCTGCCCATTGTGGCATCCATAATTACTGGTGTGGAGGCAGGAACCGAGTTCATGGGAAGAAAAGACATCGCGGTGCAGTCCGTCCCGATGGGCTGGATAGTAGCTCCGCACGACGGAAAACCGCAGTCCACCACAAATTTTTTTAATTGGATTTTGTTTAGCTGTTAGTTGCGAGAAATTATTCACCTGCCCAGGGTCCGTTGTGGATGGCCGGATCGTTGAAATGCTGCGTGCAAGATGAATGTGCACCTCACAGCTTGTGTACTAGTATGCGAAGGAAAAGCTTCGTTTGCTCTTTCCAGGACTATTCCAGACTATTTATAAACGGGAATACGGGATTAACGGTTTTGGCCACTCAAATATTTGGGTGAAAAAAAGAAATTAAAAATTGGTAACCCA
>NW_001813978.1:1975723-1977723 GCF_000149585.1 Histoplasma mississippiense
CTGGGTGGTTAGCAGCAGGGGACAAGAAGGGAGAACAGGAGAAGTTCGAGCCGGGCCAAGCTGAAAGATGAACCTCGAAGAGTCGATCAGTGTTAGCGATCCAAGTTTTCCTCACACCTCTCGCGATCTCTCAAGGACGGAATAGTTTTTCTTTGATGGGTAATTAGGAGTCGGTATAATAAAGGGCAGTATGCAAACCAGCAAAAACGGCTCAACATCCCCGTTGGGTAGAAGAAGACGAGAAGAGACTGAAAGGGGAAATAAGGGGAGATAGCGGATGGGGATATGGGAAATATTTACCGTGGAGAGGAAATGAGGCGATGATGACGGTGATCGTGGTGGTGGTAGTGGATGGCGGTTGTGGTGATGGTGGTTGTGGTGATGATGATGATGGTGATGGCGATGATGACGATGATGATGAAGAAGAAGAATAAGAAGACGACGATGATGTGATTAAGACGATGGCCTAGTGGATCCTCGTGAAGATGGCAGAGGTGAAGTCGAGGGGTGATGGCTGGAGGGGAGGAGTTGTGAAGAAAGGTCTTGAAGGAGGTTGAAGTTGGCGGCGACGACGGGGGGTGAAAGAAATGATCTAAGCCTCCTCAGACCAGTCAAGACCAAGAACAAGAGACACAACACCCAGCAGCTGAACCAGCACAGGAACCAAGTTACAAGGCGAAGACGGGCGAACAGAAAGCAGAGGCGAGTATTGTACAGGTACAGTACATGTACCTGGCAGATGGTTGAGTTTGCCGTGGGCTGGGCGCTTGGAGCTGGGAGGAAGTTGGCCAAAGCAGCGGTATCCTTCCTCAGGTAACTTTAAAAATAAAAGTAAATTCAACGAACTAGTCAACGAGTGATCGGTCATGGTTTGTCCCAGGGAACAAATTCTAGAAAACAAAAAGTCAAACAAAATATCATAGAATGATATATAAGACCCCTCTGCAAAAATACATCCAAGCTAGATTTTATATCGCTACAATCCATCTGTCTCTCGATCTTACTATCATGTACAGTACAGTGCTGTGCGGACTTGCCCCAGCATAGAAACAGAATGCGAACAACTGCAAGGGGCCTAAGATCCAGACTTCTCTTCGCAGAGCCACCCAGAGTCAAAAAGAGTCGAGAGGAAAAGAATCTAGCAAAAAAGAGATGGGTCCGGATCAATTTAGCCAGGTCAACAACAGCAATGATAAGAAGAATACGAGGACGGAGGCGTACTTCAAAAGTTCGTTCCAGCCCTAGTAAATTACGTTGAATTTATCTTTCACATCATTGTAATAAATAGGTTTAGTTATAAATGCGGGTAAATCACCTATCAAACCACCCCTGAAAAAATAGGCATAAATGAGCACCGGTAACAGCCACGTGTATATAATGATTACCGCCAAACTTACTAGTGTGGGAATGGACTTTTGAAGTGCGCCTGCGTAATAAGGCACAAAACATCAACCCTTGACTCTCATTTGCGGGGAACTGCAGACAAGTGGGGGAAGAGAGGAGAGCCTGCCCCTGTGTCTCTCGTTTCAGTTATTCGTTAGTCAAGAGCACTAGCAAGTTTACATACGAGTTATCTCCTCCAAACAGGCCTTCGCAGCCACTCCTGTTCTGCCGTATTCAGTTTAGTTGCTTGGGACCAGTTGGACACTACTCCGTACTCCGTACAGATTCGAGCAATGCGCCAATAGCAGCCTCATGGCCAAGATCCCGCAGAAGACCATCCTCCCACATTTCCCGCCTCCTCGCCCCCATCCTTCCCTTCCCCCTTGTCTATTATTATCATCTCGACCCTCCCGAAACTTATATAGATCCATAGTCGCGGATGGGTTGTCCCCTCTAGTAAGCCTTGGCAACCATTCCCATATAAGAAAGAAGCTTGTTCACCTTGCGGCTTGGCGTTACAGCTTCGCCTCTCATCGAGCCATCTTGAAACCACCTGTGCAAAACGGAAAATGGTTTCGGGATTTCGAGCCAAGAATCCAGAAAGCCCCATGGACTCA
>NW_001813978.1:1978245-1983300 GCF_000149585.1 Histoplasma mississippiense
ACTCCGTATAGCAGGCGACAATGTACGGACGGAATGGCCACTTGGCAAGAGGAGGGGAAGCGATGGGCATGGGGAGGGAGGGGTTAGCCAGAATTTAGGGCCAGGACCCTTTTCCCTGGCGCGCGGGCTTTGCCGGGGCCCTGGGGGTCGGATCAACTGCTGAGGAATCCCATGGTTGCCATGCACGCGCTTGGCTTGGACGAAAATCTCCCAAGGACTCCCCTTAAGGTTGGCGCGAAGGCAGTTGTTCAATTGGGGGAAAACTCAAACCCGATCGATCCGTGGAATGGGGTAGACGTGGGTACCTGCCGATGGGCTCGGAATATGGACTCTGTACCTGTACATGCACAAGCACCTCGACCTGTTAAACAATTCTACGGGCGCTGGTTATACGGATCGCCAGTGTAGATACATTACCCCTTGTACTATACCCGTGGCCCGTGCCCGTGGCTGTACAGGTCATATATTAACCCGCAGGACTCCAGAAGCGTAATAAAAAGCAGAAAAAGGAAAGATGGAGTCTGGGGAACAAGAAATATACAGCCCATAGGGGTAGCTGCCTGTACACTGTATGGATGAATGGAGCAATCTAGAAGCGTCAAACAAATGCAAAAGGATAACATGGCAAAAATCCTGATAGGTGGTGGCAAGCTTGACGGCGGACGGCAGAACAGTTGGATGCCAAACCGGTTTTAAGGGGATCCATCCACGATCATGCTTTTTTTTTTTTTTTTTTTTTCTCCCGATTTACGGCTTCTATCATGTAATCTATATAGTGTGCGTTTAGCTATTCCAACCGATAAGTATCACTTTGACAGCATCTTCAAGTAGTAGTTGACAAATACCTGCATGGTGTACAGAGTAGTTCCAACCGATCTCCCTTGCCCATCGTCTACTTCACGAGGTCTCCTACAAATACCCACTTTTGTCTCTCTTGTTCATTGATTCGGGATTCACTTACTTTATATAGCAACGCACAGTCTACGGGGAAAGCAAGCTTACACAAAGCAGCCAGGTCACCATCGAGATCCCTCCAATAGAGAGTAAGAAGGGAAAACACATTGACAATTTCCGCTCACCCGCTTCTATCCCAACCCGAAGTCTCTTCCTCAAAAGTTATCGTGGACCGGCTTCTATATTCCGTCCAATTTCAAAACCAGGTATCTTTCATATACATTTTTTTTTTTTTTTTTCCCTACTACTACTGATGCAGCAAGTAGAAAATTTTTCTGAAAATATCCACCCAATAGGAAGGAAGGATGAACCGGTGAGCGTGGGCCCAATTGTGTTTTAGAGTATTCCAGGCTCCGATGTGGGGAAATGATACTATTAATATTTATCAATATACTCCTACCCAAGTACTGTACGGAGTACGATGATACAATTTGAACAAATTCCTGGGCTTTTAAGTCTATGGGTTTTCTATTTTCTTTTTCCTTTTTTTTCCTCTTGACAAGCACAAGGAGGACCGCATGCAAGCATCAAAGGGTAATCATATTGCCCATTAATGCCCTTGAACTAACCCCACATGCCAGATGTGCAGTTACATACTTTGTATTTTTTATCTCTATACTTGTATATATCCTCAAGAGGAAGGAGAACTGGGGGACACCCACGGACCGAATATTGCATTGCCCTTGTGTCCAACCACCAACCAACCACCTTGCGTGTTTTGTTACAGGTTTTAAAAATACTATCATGAGAAGAATCTGGGCTAAAACGCTGTGCTCGGCTTCTGAGCACTGTGTGGCTGCGGTGACAGCTGCGCTGGCAGAGGTGTACAAGGAGGTAAGGTAAGTAAGTATCTGAGCGGGAAGAGCAGCTGTTGTTTATAGCTGAACCCGCGGATGTTGTTGTCGGTATAGCAAGCAAGAGGGAGAGGGAAAACATATCCTATAAATATATAAAAAATATCGGCAATTTATTTCAATTGCTTAATTAAGGGTTAGTTACTAGTTAGTAATTCTTTGGTTCTTAAATTGTCTGTGGGGGAAAAATAGTGACGTCATTTCAACACAGTTCATGTTTCGGAAATATTCTTCATTAGGAAACATAAAACAGAAAAAGAGACGAAAAGATATCACAAGATATATATATATATATGTACATCTATATCTATAAGTGAAAAAGAAACTAGAATTGATGAAAGGACGACCTCCTCTATTTACTTTTTTCTTTACACAATACTCTTAAGTTAACAAGGCATGGGGTGGTCACAGCGCAACTTCGCAAGGCGATGATGCTACAACGTTACCGATCATATTTGGTGCCGTGGATATTGACGCATATAATTGCGGGGAAACGGGGAGAACAAAGAGAGAAATATAAACGTTTCTGGTTAGAAGGGTTTGTCTTCATTGTTCAATCGTGTTTTTTTGGTTTGGGGGGAGGTTCCACTATGTGTTTCAGACAAGATATTTTTGACTCTCTGGATTGAGGGCAGAGGAGGGGCAGGCGAAATAAATTGATTGTACGCTCCCCGGATGACAACTTTATACTGACACTAATATGTACGCCAGTAGGGAAGGGGATTGCAAATGTGCCTGGGCGATGCCTGCCCTATATCCGGATACAACTACCTGTGCAAACAGTAAATTCATTGTTGACAAAAGCATTCCGCAAAAGCGGGTCTCTTCATCGACAATAAAATATACCCCTCATTCAACAATAGGCCAACCTTCTCTACTGCGCACGCGCCATTCTTGATCTTCTCATCGTTCGTCATGTCTTTTACGAAGCTTCTCTGGCTTGTAACACAAACTATATTAGAAGTCTGAAACTATGAAGAGAGCTGACTTGGCCTGTGCAAAGTTGAACAAGTCGAGATCGAAACCAGTTATAGTTGTCCTTGTCATCTGGAGGTATCAAATTCAAGGGACATCTTTGTGAAATGCAGAAAAGGCGCACCAGCAAACCAAAACCTCAAATACGACCATAATAACTTGAACTCGCGCACGGTGAGGGGTAAGTCGGGGAGGAGGTTCTAGACAGGGACAAATTATGGTTTTGACCATGAGGACCTGCAGGTACATGGTGAGGCGTCCATGGTTGAGAAATGGTGAAAAAGTCAAGTTACCAACCTCCAATGCCCCTTTACAAATAACTGACGGGAACAAAACCGGGAAAATGGGCTATATCATCCATCGCCCTTTTATCAATCAATTTTTGCCTCCCCTCAAACCATCGGGGGTACAAGGTTATCAAGAAAAACTCAAAAAGCGAAACCTTGGAGAACACCAGCAAATCCTAAAAATGGAAGGAGACCTCACAAGAGGCCACTTCAACTCTCAACTCCATTTTAAGAGAGAGTAAACCTCCCCCCTCCCCACCCACCCACAACTGCTGAACCATTTTTCGCAGATGGGTCTAGAAAATGAGTTGACTCTCACACACATGCGGCGGAATGCGGCGGAATATGACCTCTCATACGAAAAAAATAATACTAGTACACTAGATCATCGTTACCCTCGGAAGGAGGGAGCCTGGTTAGGTTCTGGTTTTCGGGGGCTTGACGCCCTAGAAAGGGGGTGCTTCACTTTGATTGATTGATGATGCCCTGAACCTTAACCAAAGCCGCTTCTACCTAATCGATTGTTGGACTCACCCCAATTAAACCAGGGGTATTATGGTACACCTATATTTTCGCCAATGCTCAAGAAGGTTCGCCAAGAACATGGAGCCCCAGAGGGGCAAAAAGGGCAATCCCTGAGCAGGCGCCACGCGTCTTGCCATGCGATGTGACACAGAGCACATCCATGTCTGGTATGCCGCTACTGTGATCTGATGGAAAGCGATTGATTGCCAGATGCAGATCCTGGCCGAAAGTCTGTTTTACTTTGGGTAAGTAGGGGAGGGCTGCTTGGAGGGGTGAGTAGTGGGGTACTCAATAACAGAGGCGGGGGAAAAAAGAGAACGAAAAGGACAGGGGAGATGTTGAACGAAGAAGCATGTGATAACATGCTAGGCCACGTCGTAATTTTTTTGCTTTTCGGCGAAGTATGGTCTTTATCAACCAGGAAGAACGACAAGGATTGCTGGTTCAAAAAGCTGATGGCTTGTACTGTGCATGTACCCGCACATGCCGAAAAGCTGTGGCCAAAACTTTTCTTGATGTTTTGCAAGTTAGGTCAGTTATGGGCCAGGCCACATTCTCCTATCATGGTGAAAATATCCTTATTCGCCTTCTCCAAGGTAGGGTTCTACATTAGACGATAAATTTAAGCTAACATCTGCATTTGAAACTTGGATAACTCGCTCGCTAGTAACATCTTGGGGTGATAATAGAATCGTAAAAATTCAGACATCCAAAAGAGCCGTACGACGCGGGTTGTCTCTTTCTCTTTTGTATTCTTTCCCTTTTCCCATTCCCTTTTCCTACCTTCCCAGAGGACCTACAACTGCACTTACCATCACAGCTGCTTCTCGTTCCCAGTTACCCACCACAATAGGACCCGTAGACCCTCCAAGTCTAGTGACGCTATTATTTGGTAGATGCGAGCCCCGCAGAACGCACTCCCTCAATTGCTCACGGAGCCGCTCCCGGTTCGATCTCAGGGTTCTTGCGGAGACGCCCCCGCGGTTGATAATCTCTTGAACCCGTGTTGAGAGGGACGAGGCTAGTGAGCGCCAGAAGTAGGAAGGGAGAGAGGATGTGTCGAGGCAATGAAGCAATGGTTGGAGAAGGTTGTCTTTGACTTTGATGGATGGATTTGATGTAGGTCTAGTGGTTTCCGAGTGAATGGAAAGTGAGGGGTAATTGTAGTTAAGAAAAGGGTGAGCGGGAGGTTTGATGGTTTCGAGGAGAGCTTCAAAAGCCATAATGTTTTGGCACTTAGCAGATGTTTCTTGAAGCGTCCGGTCGAGAGTTGGGAGCATCGACAACGAGCGCGACAACGAAGCTAGCGATGAAGTTAGACATGTATGGATATAGCCCTTCAGCGTTACAAGGAGCAATTCTGGCTGGAATTCAGACGCCAGAATTCGATGTATGGGGGGGTTTGGGATAATAGATATAGTGCGGTAATTGCGGAGGTAATGCGGGGACTTTGCATCTTC
>NW_001813978.1:1983400-1995177 GCF_000149585.1 Histoplasma mississippiense
AAATTTATTGATAATTTGTGTTGCTTCTGGCTTTGACCGCGCTCTCGGCTGGAGAGATCAGATCACTTCTCAGAGTCCTTATCACCTTAACTCGATCAAGCCCAAAACACTCCTCATCTTCAGTGGTGGTAAACATCCGCCGAAGCATTAACAGCGTATTAGAAGCCCGCACAAGTGCCCTATGATCTTCTACCACAAGCGAGCTTCCACTGTCTGGGCCTGCTCCAACTGGGCGGCCAGTCAACTCCAGCATCTGGCCTTCCAGCTGCCTACCTAGAACCAAACACCTTCCCACAGCCCTTGCTAATCTCACAGTTGCCCATGATCTTTCGGCAGCACCTCGAACCTCCTCCGCACTTTCCCACCGCTCTAAAACATCCTTCTCCAGCCTCCTATATCCCTCCCTTAATGCAGAAACCTGCCCTTCTACCGCCTCCAAAACCCGCTGACCAGCGTCGGTCTGGCCGCGCGTATGTGTAAGTAGTGGAAGCGCAGATTTCGTAGCCAATGTATGGATATGGGTGTCGATTTCTTGGATATCGAAGAGGACACGAGACAATGGAGTCGAGAGATCAAGTGGGGTATCGGACGGGTTGTTTGTGCTGGTGACAAGGGTGTTGGCGAAAGCAGAAGGGGAGAATGAGGGATCAAGGAAAGCTTCGTAATCGATATATGATGGCTCAGAATCGGCCATCTTTTACATATACGTCCCTACTTTATTCCCTTCGTGTTTAAAGGCAAGAAAATTAGGGACGTTTTCATTGTGGTCTAATAGTTGGAGCGGGGTTGGGTAGGGGGTCCTGGAATCCCCGAAATGGTCAAACCAAGCGCTATTGCCTGGTTTTCTCGAAATGAAAGCACAGCGGGGGGTATAAAGGAACATTTTTATACCTTAAGTATAAATAAACAAAACGATATATATGAGAAAGGAATTTCGCGGTCTCAGAGCTTTTAGAACTGCGCGCATGCGAATGATTGGCAATCGAGGGAAGTCATACTGAGCCACGCGAGATAAGAGTACGGGATAGAAGAGAGGTTCTCGAGATATAAATGAAAGATACAGGTGTCTTAGGAATAGAACTCCGCAAGGATATTCAGTGACAAGAATTGGGGAAACGATTGCAGATGAAGTTCGGTGAGGGGAATTTTGGGGATCAAAGGTCATTTGATTGATGCTGAGCTGCCACGGTTGGGGCAAATCTGCTCACGTGGAACTCTAGTTTGCTACGTCATTCCTTTGGGTAAGTGAACTTGGTTTCCCAGAACTTGCTATTCCTCGAATGGCAGTTCCATTAACTATCATCCACCATGTATTTGGCTTTGGAGTATGTTCATCCGTCCTCCCGTGTATGGTTGGCACGCTGTCCTGATGGCTGCGCTGCGACTGACTCTTGGTCGTCGGATCCTTCGCAACCACTGCAACCAGATAACTACATTATTGAATCGAGAATGCCTGTGGTGCGAATCCCGGAAACACATATTTCTCCGCCCGTAAATTGGATTCCCACCCGTATCAAATCCGAGGATGATAACGAGAATGATGTTTGGTTAGTTGATTCAATGAGCACAACGTGGGCACAATGAGCAATGCGATACTCTATGTTTATACTAGAGTCAATCAATCATGATTTTTGGAGATCTTCCTACCTGGAACTGGCCACAGAGAACAACTACAAAAAAAACAAAAAACTTGTCTGCAAACGCCTAAAGATCTTGACAACATTGAAGCTTGGCTCACCCCGTTTGTGGAGAATTTTTAAATGGATCATGGTTTGACCTATCGGGTTTGTGGACTTGGATCAAGGCAAGTCAGAACGTAGTTAATATCTCTTGCAATGTAGATACACAATTGTGTTGAGCAGGTAGCCAGATAATTCTGCGGCTTTCCCAAGTCGGTAGAAAACAAACATGTTTATAGAGCGTTGCCCCAAGCGGCGAAAATAAAAATAAAAAATAGCCAAATAGGAATGATATCGAGAGAGGAAAACGCTAAAATCTACATGGTAGGGAATTCCTGTGACCTGCAATGCATTCCCAACCCACGCCAATACGATGCAAGACAAAAGAAAACTGTAAGAGACCAATGGGTATATAAATTAGAAGAAATAAAAAGAAAAGAGGAGAAGAGAAGGAGGGTATACAACGATCTTCAAACCGGATCGTCAGCCCTCTCTTTCATTGCAACCATCTCATAGCCTTCCATATTCCTGCCACGGCCCCTCCCTCTTGAAAATTCGAAAATGCCACCACCACCACCACCTCTACCATCTTCATCTCCAGTGGCATCCTCACCAGACTGATTCGTGCCATTATTACCGCCATCGTTCGATGACGCATTCGCAGCGGACCCGCCGAAAACGATGGGCTGTAGCTCCCTCCACCGGCAAGCCCACATGCCCAAAAATGTCATAAGTGCTGAGCTAACGACCTGCAAACCCCACCAGAGAAAGTTTGTAGGGAGGGAATGGGTGTAGAAAGACGTGACGAGGAGGTGTATGAAGTGGATTGTGAGGGCGAAGTCTGGAATCAGTTTTGAACGGGAGACCCAGAGGAGAAGGAATATGACACTGTTTTGCGCACCCGTTTGTTAAATGGGTGGTCTGTAAATAAATATGAAAGGGCAAAGATTGAACGTATAAACAAGAAAGGGAGGTGGGTGGGAAGAAGAGTCTTTACCCAACAGCGCTGTTGAGCAACCAGACGAGCCCGAGTGTCCATCCAATCGTCGTATCGCCGCTAAGACTGCGCCAGGAGAGTATTAGATCTGGTGAAAAGGCGGTGCCGGCTACAAGAGCCGTGAAGAGGATGAGGATCGTAGCACAAGCATAATAGGCGGCTTGGAGTACGACGATTCTGGTCACGATCTTGAGAGGAGGCAAATCGGTAAGAACCCCGGGTCGAGGGGGTCTCCGACGACGTTGCATGAAGTCGATGTGGAGGAGAGAGGGAAGGATGGGTAGGGGGTTAAGTGGTTGTTTGGGGGGTTTATGGACGAAGAGTCAGTGGCATTTCAAGTACACTGCGCGAGGCTTGCGCGTTGATGGGGCAGTATTTATAACCGATGGCGCGTGGTTGTTTATCTACACAGGTTCATGGGTATTTATTATAAAGAAGCAAGTGGTTCATTATAGGGGTGGTTTGATCGCAAGATGATGTTCCTGTTGATGACATCTCGGAGCGGGAAATTCTGGCCAGAATTCTAGATCACGTGATATATATAATTTTGTCGCAGAAATGACGCGGAGATCAGAACGACAGCTATCACGGAGCAATGCTACTAATTCAAAAGAAAGAAGAAAAAAGAGGAAAATACAAAGGTGGATCAAAAAACGTGTATTTCCAATTCCGCTCCATACATAGACTGTGGATTGCTTTAATATTTCGAAACCATCCGCCCATCTTCTCGACCCATTACCCATAAACCGCCGGTTATGGGTTGGTTTTCATCGTTCTCTTCACCCGCCGCACCCAAAACGGCGGACGGTGGCTCCATAGCACCCGACCGCACCTCACGACAACAATGCTACATTGCCCGTGATGCTTTCTTCGAATGCCTAGACCAAAATAACATAGTCGATGCCGTCCGGGAAGACAAAACCGCGCGGGCAATATGCCCGAAGGAAATTCTCGAGTTTGAAGGCGCTTGCTCGAAGACTTGGGTGCGTTGCATGGTTTTTGCTTCTCCCTGTCCTCTTCCTGACGTTCAATGTTTTATATGTATAATGCTTGAAAGGAAAAACCTCCAATATAATTAGGGGCTTATGGAAAACGGCTAACTATTTTTACGAACGCCTTCGTCAATAATATTTAGGTGAAATATTTCAAAGAGAAGCGTGTTATGGAATATAAGCGGGATCAGACAATTGCGAAGATAAAAGCGGATGACGCCACGATGGCTGCGGAGAGTAGGGCAGGGAGGTAAATGCAATCAGACAAGTCAGTCTGCTGGGTGGCTCTTCCGAGCCTAATATGAATTTTCGGTGACTAGTACCGGCATGCACCTGTGCTATTGTTATTGTGGATTGATCCATCTCAATGACTTTGTTGGCACCCCGGAATAAGGGGTTGTGGTTGGGGGGAATGGCCCGACTCATTGTATATTATGCTTTTTCACTCTGTTTTTTAACGACATTTTATATGCAAACCACTCATGTGGTTTTATTCAATTTATGCGTCTGCTTTTATTTCCCCCGTGCCGCTTTTCCGGATATACATACTAGGCTACTACGTTCTGATCTACAGGGAAGAGGGATAACGTGCAGGCTATGTCGGAAGGCGTATGGAATCTGCTACCAGGTTTACAGTCGTCGAAAGATGCATTAATTAGATATTTTCATTATTTGATGACGAGCATCTCTGGTTGATATCCTTGGCCCATTCCTGATAAGGTGATTCAACAGCTATCACACTTCGATATTTTCCCGTTCTGCGTATTAACTTTGCCGAACAACTGACAGGTCGAATGCGCCATGGTTTGCTAAAAAGCTGATATAGAGAGGCATGTATGCCAATTCATGTACAAGGACCATATGTAGACAAATTTCGTAGATTGAATGTGAAGAAAACAAAAAGTTCATTGCTTCCACTTCTTCAATTGGTCCATGATACTTTGAATATGGGGAGACATCTGTGGTGCTATCTGAGGAGGCGCGATAAGCGGTTGACTTAATCGTTGTCCTCCCAAAGTTTGCGCCAGAAGGGATGCCAAGTTCGGATCACTTTTCCCGCCGGGGAGGTGCGGTGGAAGCCCATAAGCAGGAGGCTGAGCTGTTTGGGTGGCAGAGGTTGGAGGAACCAAAGAATTTTGCTGACGAGAGAAGCTACTAAGGATACTCGCAAGATCTGTTTGGTTGCCTTGGGGAGTGTAGTGTTGCTGAGCGGCCTGGAGCGTGCAGCTAGTCAGTTGAGCAGAATTCTGGGGTGAAGGGTTTTGTTGTAGTGCGCGAAGGAGAGATTGAAGTGCGGTGCTATCTAGACTAGAAATGAGATTCGTAATATTATTATTAGATTTTAAAGGAGGTGGGACTTTAGAGGACGCCTGCAGTTGAGAAATTTCAGGCATTTGCGTAGTGGTATATTTCGAGGTACTCCCAGGGTGGACGGTCGTCGCATGAAGCACGACATCGGCAGCAACATTCAATTCAAGCTCTGAATATTCTGAAAGTCAAAGAATCAGTACAGGCTTAAACAATAGAATCTGCTGTAAACCTCACCATTGAACTTAACATTGTCGATGCCACCTGTGCGATTAAACACCTGTAATGGGATTTTGCCAGAATACTGATTTGAGCGGGATAGCTTGACAATTGCCTGCACCCCCTCGATTATCTGACGTCGAATAACAGCTGCAAGGGACATCCGGGGGCTCAAAATGAGAACATCCGTTCGCAACCCCCGGTCTCGAAAAGTTTTTTCGATATGATGTATGAAATCTCTAAATGGTAGTCGCTTTTAGCATTATTCCCAATAGCTACCATGGAGGAGGTTTTTACCTATCAACGTTTTCTAAGACAATTATTTCGACATCTGGTACTTCTCGTGGGGATCGCTTTGGAATATGAAGATCTGAGTCATTTTCAGTACCCTTTTCTCTCGGACTCGGACTTCTATATCTCCCTGAACGTGAGTAAGGAGACCTTGAACGACGCCTATTGCGACGTCGTTCATAATTCTCTGGAGTTCGATCATGGGAGCGAGGGTCGCCTCGGCGGTATCCATGTGGAGATGGCGTACGAGCTGAGTGGTAATCATCACGACGGCGATACGGCTCATCACGGTCCCCGAATTCTCTGATAAGTGGCCTGCCGGGCTCCGCAGTTCTGTCAAATCGGTCACCACCTGAACGGATGCCACGGTAATTTGATATAACTCGGGCAGCTTCAGGTGACCTAGACCTTCTCTTAACTGGTTGCCTCGAGGAATCTGGTGCCGGAGCATTTCTCGTTGATTTTTGAGGTTTTGAGATTTCAAGATCTAAATAGTCAGGAAAAGATCTCATATTGAAAAGTCATTTACTGCTGAAGAAAGAGTGACTAACGAATTTTGCGACCTCGTATAAATCCTCCTTGTTCTGCTTCTAACGCATTATGGCAAGATGTAGGTTCTAGGAACTGGACAAATCCATATGCCTGCTTAATGGATATTTGGGCGAGATCACCGTATTTATGAAACAGGTGGAAGAGGTCCCGTTTGGTGACTCTCTCCGTGGGCAGATTCCCTTTTCTGAATATTAGAATAGATGTACAAAAAAATAAAAATCCCCACTTGAAAAGGAAAATAATACAAAACTTACCAACAAACAACCTCGATCCAGGCGGAAACCGATCCCAAAGCCCTTCAGTAACATAAACACGTTCGTTATGGAGAAATTTATCATATTTTTTCTGAACTTCAGGCGCCCAAGGCTCCTCCCTATCTCCTTCCCAGCGAGAACTCTTGGGTTTTTCGTTGTTCAGCCTGTCACTTCGGGGAGCCTTTGGAACACTGCTTTTCGTTTGGTTGCCAGGTGATTGGGAAAATTTCTGAAAACCCGCAATATGAGGGGGAAATCCATTTGAGGTAGACGAAGTTCCAGATGCAGGGGATGGCAGCCCACTAGGCTTAGGAAAATTACTTGGGCCGTATTGGGAAGATCCACTTTCAGGTTGGTTGGGCAACGGGTGGAAATATTGAACGTTGTCAGGACCCGGTCGGATAGAAGGTCTTTCTTGGGGTGGTGGGCGGGGAGGGAGACCAGCAGAAGGTGGAGGGGATGTGTCTAGGGTTGAAGGTTTGGTCACATAATTATTAGAAGATGCGGTAGTAACGGCGGTATTTGTGGGAAAATCGGTAGTATTTTTGGCACTTTTAGCATTTGATAAGGTATTCAGGGATTTCTGGTCGTTGGCATCTCCCTCAAGATCTGCTTTAGTTTTAATGTTTTTATTATGATCACCAAGAGAAGCGGGAGTAATAAATTTCCTAGTGGATTTCACGTCTGCATCCTTTGATCCCGTCATTTGATCATTGCCCGGAAGCGTAGGTGAATAATGGGGTTCGGATTGGGAGTTCTCGGAAAGTATAGGACGTTCTAATGGGGACGGGGTTTCAGATGTGATGGATGTGGTATGGGAAGGCACGGTTGGTTCGTTCACGTCAGCAGTGGAGGTTTGAGAAACACGACATGGAGATTGACTTGTGCTGTAAGCAGATGAAAAAGTCGATTCATTTTCTGTATCAGTCTTTGGTTGATAACCCGTGTGTAAAGATCGAGAAAAGCTAACTGCTCCTTGCTCGCCAACGCCTTTTGACCCCAGGTTTTCAAATTTATGACGCAGCATAGCGTATGTATGAGTTGTGACCTGAACCTGTTCACCTACAACCGACTCAGTGTCCAAAGGTGGCGTTTTCTCCAGAAATATCTGTTTATACATGGGTGAATCGCTAAATGACGGATCCATCTGACTCTGCAGCAACGGGATGTGAGTAGGTTCAGATACATGAAGTGGCTGTGGACTTTCCGGGGTGAGAGTCTTGCCACGAACATGAAAAACCTCATCAGGGATAGTTGAGGCCATGTATGAGGTTTCGATATGCATATAGGGGGTTACTAAAAAGGCATCTGGAAACAGGAAAAAAATCTGGTTAAGAGATGCTGGTTATTCGTGGCCTGCAGGTTGAGGAGGGGCAAAAAAGACTGAAGATAGGAAGATGATGACAGGGATATGGTGAGCGTAAGTAAGCAGACATAGGGACGTTGAAATACTTAAAGTATCCCTATCCGTGGTCTCGACGAATTCAGAGAGAAAGTAACGACCCTGGAGACAGTGGAAAGTGATAGGTGGCTGGATGGTTGGTGTGAACTGTGTGTGTAGTCGGAGCAGTGGAGGTTGGCTCTGAGCCTCATGGCCGAACGGAGCAACAAGCAATATGATCAAGCGCCTTTGAGAGCTCTTTGGCGCCATGTTTGCTTTGTTTGCCAATGACGACGACTAGCGGATCTTGCCAAGTGTGCAACATAAGAGTCTAGGCCTTTTATTTTTCTGTTGTCTCGTCCGCTTGGATATGGGGCCCACTCTGCGACGGATATCGCACAACAAAAGCTGCATCGTCAGGGGTTACAATCAACTTTGTAATCGTTGACATGCTCCGAATTCTGTTCTCCCATCCTAGAACTGTTTTTACTACTCGGGTGTTTTTTCCAACAGTTAGCACAAGATACCTTGCCTCCAGCCGATGCCCCAAAGCACAGGAGTTTACAGACGAGGAATTGGCCGTAGCACGGAGCTGGCTATCCCAGCTTACTCCAAGGACAATTCCAAGAGATATAGGCGATGTTTCCTATAGTAGATCAAGTGGCCCAGGTGGCCAGAATGTGAACAAGTATGCCAGCAACAATTACTATCCATTGTCTCCTCATCCTCTATTCCCCGTCCTGGATTAAATAGAAAATTTTTTTCTTAACGTCATGACCCTGAGAGGATGAGGAAAGAAACTAGCAATGTTTGTTTTATATGTATAATAAAATTGTTGCTTAGGGTAAACTCGAAAGTAACGCTTAAAATTCCTCTCTCCACCATTCTGCGACTTGTACCTCGAGCCCTACACGCCCAGATCCGATCTTCGCGCTACATCGCGGAACGCTCTGACAGCTTGGTGATACAATCGGACGAAACACGGAAGAAGACAAAAAACCTCGATCTCTGTTTTGAAAAGCTCCGGGAGCTCCTGCTCACAGCTGGAAAAATGGCCATCCCGGGCGAAACGTCGCCTGAACAGAGGAAGAAAGTACAGGCTCTGTATGTTCTCTTCTCGGCTATCCTTAGAGCTTGATGCCAACATTTTCTAATTCCCAACCAGTGAAAAGGCCAATAATGAATCTAGAATGCGATCTAAAAAAGCCCGTAGCATGAAGAAAAGCAGTCGGAGGTCAAGCGGCTACGATGATTAGGAGTCGTGACAAGTCACTCCTACAGCGGTTAATTAGCGTATAAAAGTAGCATGGGAAATAAAGTTTGAACCGATTATATGTTTGGATCTCATTGCTATATCATATCTCAAGGAAATATTGACAACAAAAATGATAATTCAACTCAACGATCCTTCAACATTTCGCAGGGTTGCCCTCATCACCTTTTGCAGATCTGGATCGAGTCTCTCTAGCGTCATCAATGGTTGTAGCCAGGAGACAACCTCCTTCGCTAGGCTTTTGTTTCCAGCGATGTTGTGGCTCTTGCATTCTTTTAATCGACTAAGGGAGGTACCAAATGCTTGCGGGAATCGCGCAGAAGTTACCTCGATACCAGCCGTGGGGAACATGATATAACATATCTGTGCGTTGGGACTTGTTGCATTTTCTGCCATCATAAATTCGACAATGTGGCCGAGCACCCTGCGAAGGCAGGGCGTGTTTGTAAACTCGGAGACCATGACATAAAAGTCACGGCCAATGGCATCGTCGTTACCGAACCGTTTCATAGCAGCATCGAAGATTGCGATGGGAATAGCTCCAGTGAGAGCGGGTGTTGAGTTGAGGTTTTCAAGGGCGGCCTCGTCAACTCCATCTTCCTTCCCGAGGCTTGGGTTGATATCTTCTTCCGTCACAACCGGAAGGGCAATAACATCTGCATTCGGATCCGTTGCAGAGTCAGCAGGCATCGAGGAAGATTTTCGAGTACCATCCAGGCCCAGAATCTGTTGCCGCGTTGTGATCCGCGTGATATATAGCATTTCAAGCTTAGCATACTGCAGCCAAAGTAATTTAGAGCTCTTGCAAAACCTCAGACCCCGCTGCATATAACTGCGTGCCTGTGTCATATCCCCGTGGTCTTCCAGCGCATATCGGGCTGCATATATCCACAGCTCGACCTTCGTAGGATGTAATCGCAGCGCATTCATAAAAATCCGACCGAGCTTCTTATACGCCTTCTGCCGCCTGGCATATTCGATGTACTGCATCCATAGGCTGATATCGCCGTAGAACTTCTTCGTTGCGCGGTCGAGAATGAAAAATACCCGTCTCTGGCCAGAATGCATGGGTGATTTAACGCCTAGTCGTTTTATCCGCTTCCGTCGCAGGGTGTCCAGGTTCATTTCGTACGCCGCATACTGGGCGTAATCTGCAGGTTTGGGCCCTGTCGCATTGATTCTATGCTCAAAATCAGATCGTTTCTTCAGGATCGCTGCAATTTCATCCTGGAATTGGAATGGTTAAGTGGTACTTTGTTAGCATATATCTTGGAATTGAAATCGCGTCGTCATTTATTTGATTGGGTAGGTCTAGGTACCTTTGAAAATATCTTTTTCTTCTCGTACTCCTTGAATTCCGGTACAAGCTTCTCCAGATAAAAGCGAGCTTTATCGCTCGCCGTGGCCATGGTTTGCTAAGAAGAGAGTGGCACGAGAGGGCTCATCGTAAAACATCAAAGAATCCCCAAGCTGCATTATTTTTGACACAGGATTCGGAAAAAAATACTTCCACTCGACGCTAGCTGCTTTGGATCAACCTCCCGCTTCAGAGGTTCTCCCCAACCATCCTCAAAAACGACACCAGACACCTCAGGGGCAGTCGTCGGCTTCACCACGCAGCTTTCTTCGCGGTGTTATTTCCTTTCTTCTTTCATTTACGTTTCGAATTCCTTTCTCACCAGTACTGTCCTTTAATACATATCATTTTAATGATTCCTTTGTCGTTTTTGTACATGTAATCGCATTAGAGAATAACCGACCCTGGGCCCCTGGTACTTCTGCCACAACAACCATGGCTCCCAAATTCAAGGACGGAGATACTGTCGTATCTGTTAGTATATATATACTCATATTGGCGGCTATCTGGCGTGTGTGCTGGTTTATACTGACCTTGTAAACGAAGATCAATGGTAGATGGGTGTCATGGGCGCATACTCTCGCCGCCTATACTGCCTTCCTCGGGGCATTGATTGTCGGCATACGGCTTCACTACCACAAGATTGTCCAAAACGAATACTACGGCTACCCACAAGAATGGTTCCCCTCAGTGTCGGCAACAATTGGTGATCGCTACCCGGAACGATCGGTCTTCCAGCTGTTTATTGCTATCACCTCAGGCCCGCGCTTTGCTCTCGTCTTCCTCTGGTACATCCTTACAGCTCGTCCAAACTCTTCCCTCCCAAAATTCATCGCTGGGACTGGATTGTTCCGGACATTGACTTGCGGTGGCTGGACATATATTACTTCGACGGATGATCATGATTGGCACGATATATTCATGATTTCATATCTGGTTGCTACCCTGCCCTGGACTTTGGGGTGCCTTGCCTTAAGCCCCAATAACCGTCAGGCCGTGAAGTATCGGAAGATTCTTGCAGGCGTCTTTTTCGGCACACTTGTTCCATTGATATATTACTTTATCCAGCATAAAGTTCACAGGGTGCCTGGCGGTTAGTACAACGCTGTTTAACTTGAATATCTCATGCTTCCTTTGAATTTTCGATTCTGATGTGAACAATTAGCTTACACGAAATACGCCTTCTTTGAATGGGCGCTTGTCTTATTCGACGTGGGATTCGACGCGGTTACGGTCCTTGATTTTAGCGCATTCGAAATTGTGGTAAGAGATGTGAAGGGTATCAGCAGAGGGTATGTCAATTGGCTTCCAAAATAGACAAATGTACTCTTCACGTTTTGTTCCCCGCCTGGAGTGATGAAATAGGTGTCTAAGAAGTAATATACAGAAGATCGAAGACCGCTGGAGACGCTGTCCTTGAAACGCAGTACGCCTTGCCTTTCTTCTCTCATTTATTCTCCACATGTTAACCCCC
>NW_001813978.1:1996723-2003648 GCF_000149585.1 Histoplasma mississippiense
TTTTAGAATCAGATCTCCAGAGAATTATCATGGGTAACCGTGACACTACCCAATTCCTTGCGGAAGATCTGGGAATGTACGTGGACTACGGTCCAGGACCCAATAAGCACACCTGGGGCTGCGCTCTGCTCTCCAAGTTCCCGATTCTCAACTCGACACACCACCTCCTCCCATCTCCAGTTGGCGAGCTCGCACCAGCCATCCACGCCACTCTAGACATGTACGGCGAACATGTGGACGTTGTGGTCTTCCACTCAGGCCAGGAAGAAGATCCAGAAGACCGTCGGCTGCAGAGCGAGTATCTGTCGAAGCTCATGGGAGACTCTCCACGACCTTTGATTCTACTCAGTTACCTCGTCACGAAGCCCCTTGAAGGTAACTATAACACATATGTTAGCGAGGCGAGTAGGATGAGAGATATTGACCCAAGCGATTGGGATCGGTGGTGCGAGTATATCCTCTACAAGGGAATTAAGCGAACGGGCTATGCGAGAGTGAGCCGGGGAACTATCACTGATACGGAAATCCAGGTATTCCCTATATTTTCTAGTCTATCTCTAACCTGGGTTTTTTTCGCTAACATGGGTTTCCCTCTTAATTTTAGGTTGGCAAATTCCTCGTGGGTCAACCGGAAGATATATCTAACGTCCGCGTTTCCGAAGATCATGTACCTGCCGGACTGCGATTCCCGGCTCTCTTCCGGGGCCAAGGCGTCCGTGGCCACAGGTACCATGTGTTTGATGAGCCGCGCTATTTCGTTTGAAGAATGTTTTCTTTCCATTTCTATGTCTATATACCTCCCATTCTCTCTTTTTCCCAAATTTCTCTATATTTTGTCATTCGTCCTGTTATGTATTATTAATCTTCTTATGATATTTTACTTCTCCCTTACTTCTCCGATTATTTAGTTTATATATGTGGTGCTCCAAGAAGGCGGGAAAGAAATAAGAACAATACATAATTGCTTCTGCCTGGCAGGTTCTTTTTCAACTGGTTCCGGTTAATGGTCAACTGGCCATGACTGCTCTGTAATCACGTGACATTATGTGGCCAATAACCTCAAGGTGATTTGCCCAATCTGGGACTTATAACGTCATTGCCTCGATCCGCCAGCTCCTCTAAGAACCCTGTTTGCAACAAGGGTGAGAAAGAAAGCATGTCTAGGTATCCTGAACGTCATGTCTTCTATTACTTCTTCTCCACCTCTAATTCCTATAATAAGTACCGACCGCCTCCGCCTACGACTCGTCAGCAAGCAGAAGTAGCCATTTTGACAAGAAACAAAACCTAAACGTCTACATTTTATTTTTAACTTATATTCTTTTCATTTATCCATTTCCCCTCTCTCCTTCTCAGCCTCTCAAGCCGATATCTAAATAGCCCGAGGCGAAAAAACACCAGTCTGAAGACTTACGACAAGGATACGAAACCACCACGGATTCAGGATTTTTCAAACACGCCAACAACGAAGCAATCATGTCCAAGTCACGTATGCCAGTGTACTTAGGCCTTGCCGCTGCCGGTGCTGGCGGATATTATCTCTACCGTGCAGGAGGCGATCCCAAAAGAGCCACTAGGAAGTTCGAAGGTGGGTAGCCAGATTCTCCAGTGGGATATAGCTAGCTTAGCAATGGTTGCTATTCGTCATTCGAGGAGGAACTGCAATCTCCATGCCATACAGTTTAAAGAGACAAGAAGTATCGAGCTGACCAAGTGGCGTGCGGTTGATGTTTTTTATTTTTTGTAGATGATGCTTCTCGCGCTGGGTCGAAAATCCGAGACGAGAGTAACAAGGCGCTGGGCCATGGTAGTGCTGAACAGGTTGGAGCAAGCATAGATCATGCGGTCAGTATATATGTTGTCTTTCTCTCATTTACTTGCTAGAATTCCCCTTATTTTCTCCATTCTTACCGAAATTACTTAAATAATATGTTCACTACCTTTACTCTATTCTCTCCAAAAATCTCACCGAAAGGGGCAAACTTCAACGGGATGTTCTTTTTCCCACTCTCCTTGCCTACTGCGCTGTGTCTGTGGAACTCATGGCTGATGCAAGCATCGATACCAAGCAGGATGAGAGAGCGACCAAATTTGCCAAGGTAGAAGCCGAAAAGCTCAATAAAGCCCGTAAAGATGTTGCCAAAGATATAAATGAAAAAATCGATACATTCGACAAGAGCGTTGAGCATAAAGCGGCCGAGGCTCAAAAAGGCATCTCCTCCTGGTTTGGTGGGAAGAAGTAATGGGATGTAAGGACGGGGACTGACGATTGATAAGGATTTCCAGAAGGAAAATAAGAAAGATCGTCCGAATCCAGTTCCGTCAGGTTCCTCTTCTTTTGAACTTTACTTTCATTTCATGGCTCATGGCGAAATATGCCTTTGATGCGTTTTTTCTTTTTCGTTGCCTGCTTATTCATGCAACGGTTGCGTTCCAATGGTTTCCATGTTTGTTTTGTGTTCACAGCTATTGTTAACTGAAATATGTCGCATATGGCCCATCTTATGAGCCTTCATGCAGTGAAAGGTACTCAACTCAGCAAGGAATATACGAAGGATCCAGAAACAGGCGGTTCCCTTGTCGCGAATTTTCTCGGCCAGAAACGGAGAGAGTGATTGTCTTGAGTGAATGGAGTAAGTTCTGTTATGGTTTTTGGATCGAAACTGGCTGTCATCTGTAATCAATGATGTGCACAGAAACCTTTTATACCTACGTGGTCTATATTCAGAGACTAGTAAGTTTTGTTTATTCAACCCCGAAGGCTTTTTCCAGGAGTGTAAGAATGAGGGAAGACGGCTTTTTTGGTGTCCCCCAAAACCAGGTCTATGTGCACAGCATGTATACATCATCGTTCACTTCTTTGTCTTGATCTGATTGTAAAGCTTCGCCTTCATATTCTTGATGGCTTTGGTGATTGAAATCAATTTAACCCAATCAAGTAAGGCGGCTTGACGCCAAGGGCTTTGTCGCGTCATTTGTTGCGCGTCGCGTCCATCACGTCTCGAGTCTGCGGGATCAACAAAACCTCCACAACGCCAAAATGCCACTCTTCTTTCTCTGTAGATTCCAAATTTCTCCACCTCTTCCTCATTATCCTCTTCCATACTCATTTCCTTATTCCCTATTTACAGAGTAGTTCCTTACTTCCAATAATTATCTTAAATCTCTTAATCATCCTCTAAGGAAAGCATTATGGGCACAAAGCTCCTGCGCTCCCGCACCTCCCGAGCCTCAGCCCGCTGTGACACACAGCAAGGCGCGATACAGAGATTTGGAAAGTCGAGAAAGGCAGGGACAGGTGCAGGGCTATCGGATGCCAAAGACGTCGTTTCCTCGAAGAAACGTAAAATAGGCGATAGCCAGGTCGAGATTAGCAGCAGGAATGAGCACGAGAACTCACTTGACGACGAACCCATTGCAAGAGCGCCTAAAGTAGCAAGGCTGAGAAATTCCTCTACCTTATTGCCTACACCCCATTCTTCCTCTTCCTCATGCATTACGACAGGGTCGACATCTCCCTTAACGCCAACGAGGCGTTTTCGATCCCCCAGCCCATCTCCATCCACAACCGATAACCGCAGATTTCAGCAACCAACCCTATCCAATACCAACATCAATCCTGATGAAATATTAGATAATGATGATGACAACTGGCCCCAATCCTTCTACGATCTTACAAACCTACATTCTTCCTTTCTTACCGCTTTATCGCTAAACTATGCTCATAATGGCCGAAACACATCTACGGACCTCAACCAACTACTACCATGCATAGAGAAGATATGGAAAAAGCGCAAGGTCGAGAGGAAAGACCTACAAAGACTGTTGTATATATTAGAAAGCGATCTGGAAATATCGGACAGAGAGAAAGGCTCAAACACTGGTCCGCGCTTCAGAATCGCCAAATATGGCGTCGGAAAGTTCTGTTTGGAGTTACTAAACACAAACACCCCAAATAACAGATTCGGGGCCCCCATTTAACGAAACTGAGTTAAATGATCTATTCACTCGCAATCTCGGACGCATCTGGCGGAAGAACCTAAAGGATTCTGATCAGAAAGAATTAAACGTCGATTTCCCACACACCATCCCACTGGCTCCCATCCACGATTCATCCACTATCTTTAACTCGCTAAGCATTGGACAACAACGTCTTCTCGATTTCCAAAGAGGAGTATTGGGGGTGAAAGCAGCGGTCGATAATCCCGAAAGTCGCAAATGTGGTGAAAGAGCAGCATCTTACGCAAGAAGCTCGTGTGGTGCAGGTACCACAGGACGACGGAACGGGCTCCTTCAAAGAATCCAGAACAAACAACTCAAGCAAACGACGCTGGCTCCCCCGCTGTCAAAGGAAGCCATACTACGCCGCTCAGCCGTCGATTTGGTTGAAGAAGTTGTTGGCGTATTGATTTTACTGAGGCCGTCATGTTCGATTTCGTCTTCTTCTTTATTGAGTGGGGGACGTGGGTCTTTATCTTCCGCCGCGACCGTCACACCATCACATAAAAAGCCATATAGTTGGAACACCATCATTCAAAATATTCGGGACTCCTTGAGATGCCCGATATCAAACCAGGAGGTGGAGGCGTGTTTGGATCTCCTCGTACGGCCATCGGTTGCCGGGGAGTGGATCAGTATTGTTACCGTGAATAGAATCAAGTCTGTCGTGTTGAGGTCTGGGTGTGATATTTCACCACAGGAGATCGGGGTGAGAGTGGCGCATTTGAAAATTTGATTTCTCATGAGTTTTTTTTCTTTGTTTTCTTTGACATTTTTGGCGTGGTGTTTTTGGTACGACGTTCATGGCATTTTGCATTTTCGCATATAAACGGCGTTTGGATGATTTGATCATGGCGCACGCATTCAGCCGGTGGCTGTTGACGCGTGCGCATACCTGTGCGAACAACGTACTGTTTAAAAATACATGTAAGCATTAGAGAGAGTTCGAATTAAGCATTATCATTGATCGTCTGCACGGGACGTTCTCGATTAGACAGTACATGGCGGTCATTATAAACAACAACCTTCACGCGCGCATTACAGAATCCGCAAGGCGCGAATCATCCAAATTTCTCGCAAGCGATCTTTTAGACGTTCCAAAACCAAATTCTTCCCCGCCTTCGACTCTGTACTCGTCTTAAGCTACAGCGAGGAATAATTCAAGCTTGTATTAAACTGCTGTTAGAGGATGGTTTGGAATATACATAGACATCATAAATAAATAAGCTTGGGGTACGCTTCCACGAGAAAATAATGCAATCAACTCAGATTCACAGAAACTGGAGTACAAAATCAGACAAAATTTCACAACTCGGTGTCCGCACTTGATGCTCCTTCGTACCTCAGGATTTGGACTATCTTTATCAACTTATGACGAGGATTACTGGCTGCTGACAAAACGTCTGAATACTACTTAAAGCGAGGGCGGTTCGGAACAGTTGATCATCCTGTATTGCTTTTCATACTCGAGTTGATCTTGAATCACCCAAAATTTCCTCCGGGAAGGGAACGCTGCGTAAAAATGGGCGTCCTTTTATCTTGCCAGGCTATCTGTGTGATTTTCGCCCGCTGGTCTTGACATGACATACCGAGCTTGGGGGGGTGGATGGCGTAGTGGTAAGCGCTGTTCATGGAATGCTTTCTCAAGTAGACACTTGGTGTTGGGGCCACCTCTGCTGAGACAAGAAGGTAGTGGGTTCGAATCCCACCCTCTCCAAAAGGATATTATCACATCTTGGTGGATATTGGGGGTACCCTTTCTTATCTCATTTCTATTGGTAACTGCCACTGCAGGGTGGAGCAATGTTCAACACTATGTATATAGTCTAGATGGATTCAGTATAGTGTGGGATCCTAAGGTGGTATTGCATGAGCAATTGTGGGGCAAGGCCACCCTTGAGGGCTAGATCCAGAATGGTATAGTGAAGTCTCTTCATCAAGAATGACTCAGTTATGAATAGAGAAATGTAACTAGAGAGTAGCTGAACATAAGGGTAGGCTAGTGAGGTGAAGGCTGTCATAGTCTCAGACTGCATATGGCCTTAGAAAAAATATGAAGAACAACAACAACAACAACATACCGAGCTTTCTCAAGCCAACTCCGCGAAACCACGCCAAGCTTCACGGCGATCATTGACACCATGTTAAATAACCTGCTGCGACCAAGCAGGTTGGGCCTGGGTAGTACTCGATGAATTGGTTTCCGGAACTGATTCTTAGGAGACGATAAATATATCCCGAAATATATCCCGAAACCAGTCGGACGGTTTTGGAGCGGTGCGCTTCTTTTGCTTCTTCCTTTCTCATTCATTGTTTCGTTGTCACTTTTCCGCTGGGGTTTCTTATTGCCCTTTACGTCTATATGTGCGTGAGCTAAACATATATGCCTTTACTGACCACGTCCTTATCTTGTAGGTGTAGGGCTAGAAGTATCTTGGGACTTGACGAAAAAGAATTCCGTGATCTTTTGGGGAATAGCGTTGACCATTGGCGAGTGAGACGGATGGACGAACACATTGTGGATGTGGGAGGGGATGTGCCTCCGGCACGAAGCTTGATGGGATTGAAACAACAATGGGTCTTCCATCATTCTGTGGGAGCTTGAAAGAGCCTTTATCAGACGAGCCAGTTCTCAGGACACACGATGCTGGAGCTGGAAAAACTGGGCAATTTTTTTTGTTGAAGCCAGGTCGGTCGAATTCAAAAATTATACATTCAATGACAGTCTTGTATTGATGATTCGAAATGACATATATCTGGTTAATATACACTGGCCGGTACTCGAGATTGACTATAACTGGACACATATGAAAAGAGAGATCCGGGGCCACCATGTACTACTAATTGTACAGTACATCAGGGAAACTAGCCCGTCACCCCCCCACTACCCGTGGAACATCAACTCCTGGCAACTGCTTTATTTGCT
>NW_001813978.1:2003812-2023519 GCF_000149585.1 Histoplasma mississippiense
GCGTGGACTTTTTGGAAGTGAAGTCTGATCGCCTCGCATAATTCAGCCGCATCAGTTAAGGAGTGGTTTAGACCTTGCCCACGTTGGTAAGTCATTGTGTGAGCGGAATCGCCAGCAAGGGTGACGCGGCCACCAAGGTTGCCCCAGCGATGTCCCTCCGCTCCCGGGTCGAAATCATGCAGGCCGAAATACCACACCTTGCAATCAGCACTGGCCCACTCAAATGCGCTCTTGAATGGGTCCGTGAACGTCCGAGAAAATTCTTTGACTTGTTCGCTGCGCTGGGCATCCGTCCAGTTTGCCGTTTTGTCTTGCTCATCCAGGCTGGAGTACCATGATATGTAGAAGAAGAACGTCCATGTCTCAGGTCTCTCTGGATCAGCAGCGTCTTGCATTCCAAGGAACGAGAACAAGCCACCAGGATGGATGGCGGCTATGTAAAGCGGGTGGAATGAGCGCAAGAACAGTGCCTGTTCGCGGGTGAATTTGGAGTGAATAAATGTTGCACAATATGGAAGACGTCGAATGGCAGCCTGATCGGTCCCAAGCAAGAGCTGTCGCACGCTTGACCTAGAACCGTCAGCCCCGACAACTAGCTTTGCAGCGATCGAAGAGCCGTCATTGAAATGCACAACTGCCAGGCTATCACCCGAGGAGAAGGCAATATTTTCGAAGGACTTGTTATATCGAATATCGAGCTTTTCAGCGAGAAAGGCCCGCAGCTTACTGCGCCGAAGTCGATAGAATTTCTGGGCATGAATGGCAGTGATGAGTTCTCCAGACTCGCCATTAACAAACTTCAGATCATCACTTTCAGCTGTCGGTTGGTTAGGGTCAACTTGGACAGATTGGAGACGACTCCATATTTCACCGGTGACGAGAGACTTCAATGCTGTCTCTCCCCAGTGCATGCCCATGTTCCAATCCCGCGATCTCGCATCGAGACGCCCATCCCTCTCGACCACAATGCAGGATATATTGGCCTATTTCGGAAGTGTTTTCGCACGCTGGGGTTAGGATTAATCAAAAACTCAAGCAGCTGAATGGAAAAATGTGACAGCCATCAAAAGAGTCGAACAAAGGGGAATCAATATGAATGATATGGTATGATTGACAAAGAGACTTACCTGCTTCAGACCTTGGGCCAATGCTAATCCCGTAGGCCCTATTGGATTACTTCATCAGTACCGCCCATATCTTTGGACCATTGAAATGTTTGGCATTGATTTAACACTTACCAGCCCCGATAATCAGCACTGTGGTTGTCACCAGCGAACTAGAGCTGGAGCTGGCGATTCCGGCAGTTTGCCCTTCTTCGGATGATGGTTCGATAGGCATTGCGAGGTTAGGAAGTTGTTGTGTAGTGTGTTTACTCCGAATGGAGGATCGACTTCGCATGCATTTTTCTTGCGTTTTATCAGAGAGGATGAAGGGGCAGCCCTGTTCTTGAAAAGGAGGACTGGAGGGTTACGGAACTCCGTCTCATTCATTGAAGGGCTAGACAAGGTTTGAAACCCTCTTGTCTGCCGACGAAAACTATACGAATTCCGTAATTGATTCCGCTTTTGGCCTCTCGACCTCAACCCGTCAATCAAAAAAGCCCTAGAATGTTATTCTTCGCATCTACGTTATCTAGACAGAACGCTGTGCTGGACGCTCTGTGCTCCCTTCTGAGTATGGGAATATATAAGGTCTCAGCAATTTGTACTCTCTACGCAGTAAACTGGATGCAATTGAAGAGAGTTAAGCGCTCCCATTGCATGGTGAAACGATACTAGTAATATTCATGGACAGACTGAGTAGATCAAAGTTGCTGACCGGCAGTCTTTGGCAGAAGTTTAATTTTTGTTAAGTGTCAAACTAACAAATCTGTTGGACACATGAGCGGCTGTATATGAGGGACGCTAGTCCTACGAAGCCGAGGCTCTCATGTATCGGTTAAAAAATCGCCGGAACTAGACCCTTAACCGTTCCTTGTCCGAAAACCCAGAGTGACTTATCATTGTCCAACCCACAAAGGACTACATTAATACGCTGATATACTCCCTTTAATTCCATTAGTGCCACCCTGATATTTTAGTTCCCTGCTGACCATATTCTGGCGGGGAGGAAGGGGGGGGGGCGCCGGGGGGGCCCGGGGCGCGTCCTCAAATATCCCCATATGATGGATGGGATGTCTATACTCATTCTATTGTCAATATGGATTTACTTACTGCTCTTGAAGCTTCTGCATCCCCAGAAGCTCCTATTACACCTTCTACAAAGCAATTAACTCATGATCAACATTGAGATATTCTTCTTCTTCAGTCCTAGATGATTCTATGAGAGAATATTCAATCATCTTGAAATACTATATTAAGGAGTTCAATACATCTGTGAACTCGAAGTAGCCACTTCTAAAAGATATGCTGCTTGTTGTTCTTCATCTTGAGATCAATGAGAAATGCCCTGAGGTGAGGATTACAGAGAAGAGATTATTCTCATAGAATAGCTCTACACAAGCCTCCTCTATTCATATGAGTTCAAGCTGTTTGACTTCAGTGGGCATTGGATCATCAATATTGGATTTTTGAGCAGTGGTTGTAACGGGCGTACGACCGGCTAACCAGGCACTACCTTGGTTGCGGATCGCCCCGTTTGTACCGCTTGCACGGTTCGTACGGCCTATGCTATCTGCAACAGGCGTACTGCCAACTTAACGGACTAAGCACTATCCTAATTACAGATTACGAATCGACTAAGGAAAGAAAGGAAAAGGAATCAGAAAGGTCGTACAAGGGGGTTCTTATTGAAGAAGGATTGGAATGGAAGAATATCAGAGATCGTGCTCTGGTAGAGCGCGGTGTGGAAGAACGCTGGTTACGCGATTGTGGGGATGGAACTGCAAGGAGAACTTTCATAGGCGCATATGGTTACGTGACTGGCGCTAACTCGTCGCAGTGGTCATTCTTTGAACTGATGAGACCTGAATTAAATCTGGCTGCTATCCAAGAACCTGGGTGACTCACAAGGCAGAAGAAACACTGAATTCTATCTGTTTAATGAATAAGATTCAGAGAAAAAGAGGGTGGATGTTCTGAGAATATTTTAATGGCATTACAAAGGAACCCTGTCTATTCTGAGAAGAGGATTGAGGAACAATCAATAAGGTTGGTTATAATATGACTATAATATTCAGTATAATCACCTCCATAGATTGATCATCATATTCTCCTGGAAGCTGTATGGAATCTTGCGAAACAGTGGATACAGGAGAAACATGGGGATGAGGAGAATCTTTCTTATAATTCACAAGAGATGGTTAGAAATGCCTGGGACTTAATAACAAGGGAGCAGCTACAGGAGCTTATTGCAGAGATGCCTGGCTCACTGTCAGGCAGTTATAGAGGTAGAAGGTGCCTATACAAGACATTAATATTATATTGATTCTATCTATGTATTCGATATGATGATCAAAAACGCGCTCAACGCGAGAATGCCACATACACTGTAAGAATGACTATTTATATGGATAATCTCTGATTCGAACCTGTAGCATGTTGGCACACCTTTGGTGCGGAATTTTTCGCGCTAACAACGGGCCTCATAGCCTGTGAGGCCACTGGGGCAAAAGAGCTTCATCACCACCAGCGCCATGCTGGTAGCAGAGGGGATGAACCAATCCAAAGCTGCAACAAAATCTTCTTCAGTAATCGCGTGGTCATGTGATGGGCAGTCGCGGATCGATTAAGTTGCGCGCGTCAAGATATGAACGTGTACCCACATGTTAACTACGTGCAACAATATTTCCAAGAGAGACGGTCTCTGCTCACAATGCAATAACCCTTGTATATTGACCTCAATCTATCCATAGGCAGCAACGAATATCTGTATATTGATGCTATAATGGCTTCACGACAGGAACTGAAGGTAATATAATTCCCTCAATTCTCATCTCATATCTTGATTATCTTTAATGGACCCTGGCAAACTGCAATCTAACGCTGCGATATCTATTAGGTGGATGACGAGGGGGGGTTCATACGATTCTTTCGATCGCTTCCAGCCAAAGACGACTCCTCTACAATCCGCATCTTCGATCGCGGCGATTTTTTCACTGCTCATGGCCCCGATGCTGAGTACATCGCTCGGACAGTCTACAAAACCACGTCTGTCCTCAAATCCCTCGGGCGCAGTGATTCAAGTGGCTTACCTTCTGTAACCATGACCACGACCGTTTTTCGGAACTTTCTACGTGAATCTCTTTTTCGATTAAACATGAGAGTGGAGATATGGGTGTCGCAGGGTGGCGGAAAGACTAACTGGAAACTAGCAAAGCAAGCGAGCCCCGGTAACCTGCAAGACGTTGAGGAAGAATTGGGAGCAAGCGGCCCGGCTATGGATTCCGCGCCCATTATCCTAGCAGTCAAAATATCTGCTAAAGCATCTGAGGCAAGACAGGTTGGTGTGTGTTTTGCTGATGCAAGCGTACGAGAACTTGGCGTTGGTGAGTTCGTCGATAACGACCTCTATTCCAACTTCGAGTCCCTAGTTATTCAATTGGGTGTCAAAGAGTGTTTGATTATGATGGAATCGCAAAAGAAAGATGTTGAGCTGGGGAAGTTGCGATCGATTTTAGATAATTGCGGGATCGCAATTTCGCAGCGTCCTATGGCGGATTTTGGGACAAAAGATATCGAACAGGATCTTTCGAGGTTGTTGAGAGATGAAAGAGTTGCTGGGATATTACCTCAAACAGACTTGAAATTAGCGATGGGCGCAGCAGCAGCTTTGATCAAGTACCTAGGCGCCATGTCTGATGCAACAAATTTCGGCCAATATCGACTATACCAGCACGACTTATCGCAGTATATGAAGTTGGATGCAGCTGCTCTCCGAGCATTAAATTTAATGCCTGGTCCACGAGATGGCGCAAAAAATATGAGTCTGTACGGGTTGTTGAACCACTGCAAAACTCCAGTGGGGAGTCGATTATTAGCCCAATGGTTGAAGCAGCCCCTGATGAACCATGAGGATATCGAAAAACGACAGCAGCTAGTGGAAGCTTTTGTAGTTGATACGGAGCTTAGGCAAACTATGCAAGAAGATCATCTACGATCCATCCCGGATCTTTATCGACTCGCGAAACGATTCCAGCGAGACATGGCGAACCTCGAGGATGTGGTCAGGGTGTATCAAGTTGTGATCAGATTACCGGGGTTCATCAACACGCTTGAAAATGTCATGGATGAGCAATATCAAGGTCCTCTGGAGACGGAGTATACCACCAAATTACGCAATATTTCAGATAACTTTAGCAAACTTGCGGAGATGGTTGAGACTACAGTGGATTTGGATGCGCTGGATAATCACGAATTCATTATCAAGCCTGAATTCGATGATAGTCTCCGGATCATCAAAAAGAAACTCGACCGGCTGAAGCACGATATGGACACAGAGCATAAGATAGTGGGGAGGGACCTGAATCAAGATACGGATAAAAAGCTGTTCCTTGAAAATCACCGTGTTCATGGCTGGTGCTTCAGGCTGACACGAAATGTAAGTTAACGTGTGCTCTCAGCTCTGATGAATTCAGTATGTTAATTTATATTTTCAGGAGGCGAGTTGCATTCGAAATAAGCGAGAATATCAAGAGTGCTCGACACAGAAGAACGGGGTATATTTCACGACATCCACCATGCTCTCTCTCAGGCGAGAACATGATCAACTATCTTCAAACTATAATCGAACCCAGACAGGTCTAGTCCAGGAAGTAGTAAATGTTGCGGCGTCCTACTGTCCATTGCTGGAACAGCTAGCCAGCGTTCTAGCGCATCTAGATGTGATTGTCAGTTTCGCTCATGTTTCAGTTCATGCACCTACGGCATACGTAAGACCCAAAATCCATCCTCGAGGAACAGGCAATACAGTTTTGAAAGAGGCTCGTCATCCATGTATGGAAATGCAAGACGACATCTCCTTTATTACGAACGATGTCTCCCTGTTACGCAACGAATCGTCGTTCCTCATCATTACCGGGCCCAATATGGGTGGCAAGTCCACATACATCCGACAAATAGGTGTAATTGCCCTCATGGCGCAAACTGGTTGTTTTGTGCCATGTTCTGAAGCTGAACTTACCATTTTCGATTCTATCCTTGCTCGCGTGGGCGCCAGCGATTCTCAGCTTAAGGGAGTCTCAACCTTCATGGCAGAAATGCTTGAAACCGCCAACATATTGAAATCAGCGACCTCAGAGTCCTTGATCATCATTGATGAGCTGGGTCGCGGGACGAGCACTTATGACGGTTTTGGTCTCGCCTGGGCAATATCCGAACATATTGTCACGGAAATCAGATGCTTTGCATTATTCGCCACCCATTTCCATGAACTGACGGCTCTGCAAGACCGATACCCCAATTCTGTGAAGAACCTCCATGTTGTAGCCTTTATCAATGATGGGACAGAGGGAAAACAGAACAGCAGTACAGACAAGAAGAAACGAGAGGTTACCCTTTTGTACAGGGTAGAGCCAGGTGTTTGTGATCAGTCCTTTGGTATCCATGTGGCTGAGCTTGTGCGCTTCCCTGAGAAGGTTGTAAACATGGCACGCCAAAAAGCAGAGGAGTTAGAAGATTTTACTTCGAGCACCATCGATGCTCAACCACAATCAGCCACGTTAGATGGGTACTCCACAGAAGAAGTCGCGGAAGGGAGCGCTTTGTTAAAGGCAATGCTATTAAAATGGAAAGCCGAAATAGAAGCAGCGGGCAAAGAAAACCTTACAGTGGAGGAAAAGAAGAAGATAATGCAGGATTTGGTACAAGCAGATGACAAGCTACGGAACAATAAGGTATTTAAGGGTATAAAAGCGCTATAATTCGTGCGCTGCGATTGTCTTAGTTCTTTGGGCTGGGGTGCTTTTGGGGTGGGTCTGGCGTTTGAGGATCGGGGTAATTTTGCTACAACATATATTGGGGTTATGGAGGCATCGCGTTGCTGTAATCAAATAGAATGAAATTACAATAATTTCCTCGCATTTCGTCGTTGATATTCAATTTCTAGCATATTCTGCTTTTGCCCCCCTTTCAAACCGTATCGTCACGTGATATGTAAGTCTTTCAAGCTTTGTGCTTACTCTGGCGGACAAACCAAAAGATCTTCTCTGCTCCAACGCTTCCCTGTATACCCTTAAATTAATTTGCAATATTGAGTCTTTCCAAGTTCCCGCTATATCTTGCTCAGAGTTCACGAGTTTCCGAAAGCAATTACCCGCGACCGACCCAACCAAAGGCTATTTATCGTCCATTGCCTCATCTCTTTAACATTCATCCCAAGCATGCACGAACGGTAGATTTTAATTAATGCACCCTTTCTCAGTCCTCGCGCTTGGCATATTTGTAGCAGGCTACATCACCGCGCGGTGGGATCTAGTTACCCGGCTGTACGAGCTGGCCATATTTGCCTGGGATCACGGTGTAGTTGTGCGCCTCCATCCTCCTCGATCAATTCATAGAGATGCTCATAAAAGAAAAACGGTTTATTCTAGACACGCACGGCCAAGGGCTTTGCTGTCCTTTCCATCTTCTATTTCCTTTTCATTATCCCAATCAATCTCATTGTGGCACGAGAGATCAACTCGGTAAATCCCCTAGGCGCATTCCCTCCATTGACGAGAGCCCGATCTACTCACAAATTCCGTAGCATCCGCGTGCGGTAAGCCACGGAATATCGGCGCGGGAACAGCTGCGGCGCCGTGGTTCGTTCTAAGGACTGGAGAATGATAAGATGCTGAGTGATGGTTTGCTGCGAGTGTTTTGGCCAAATGACATTCCCAAGTCCACATCGCCCGGCGTGATCGTGGGTTGGAGGAACTCGGAATTTGATCTTTTTGTGCTCACAGTATTTGAGCATGTTGAAGTACGTCCTGGTCATTCCTTTATGCGCGTCAAGTTTCTGACCAGTTGTTTTCCCCTTAGTCACGGAATGTCGACAATGCCCTGCGAACTGGCATCCTGTTCCGCAGTAGCCCCCATCCCATTTCTCGGATAATGGCCCTTTGCGGGAAACATGCAATGCATGTTTTAGGCTCAACGAATCCTACTGAATTACCAACGGCATTTAGTCCTTCACATCTTTATATTACTTGGAACCCCTCTTCTAAAGTGCCCCGGATCTTTTGCCCTCCTGAGACCAAACTTTCCATCCAGATCATCACATTCAACAGGCCCCATCCGATGCGCATGCAGTATATGTCCTTACGACCTATCTCTTTAATTCTAGAAGACAAACCATCTAATTTGGAGAACACCGGGGAAGTATTGGACGATTTGAACAAGCAGAGGTTAAGGCAAAAGCGCAAACCAGAAAACTTGTCGAGAAGCTGAAATTGCATACTGTGGTTAGGCATATTCCTTCACCAAAGGAACAGATCCTCCCGGCAATTATCAACCAGGTTAACTGTTCTTTCGAAGTGGAGAAACTTCTTGCTAAAAACGTGGGCTTGGTTGGAGCGCGACCCAAACGCAGTCTAAGTGTCAGTGAGCGTGTGGTTGAATCTGCCAGCACCGCATGGGACTTTTTATACATGGCTTTGTCATACATATTTCTAGTGTGGATTTACCCGGTCATTACGCAAGGGTTTATTGCTGTACTCATCAGCCATCGAGTCGTGGCGGAGGTTGTCCTGGGTGTGCTCGAGTGGCGTGCTCGCCCAGACGCGGCTGCACTGAAAGATATATCAGCTACAGCTCAGCAGATTGATATACGGCTGCAACAATTTTGTTACTGGCCGATCCAATATCTGACATTGCGCAAACGGAAGGACGACTGGGAAAGTGTAACGAACAGCCACCCGGATTACATAAGATTCTACAACAGCCTTTGGTTAGTGGCTAATGATGTGATCATTGGGATTGCTCTCGGATCATACATCATGGATAACGCCGACTGGGTAGCGTCACAAATCAACTCGATTCTCACGTGGTGGACGGTCGAGGGTTTGCAACGGACAATATCGTGGCTCATGGGCTGGCCTGCAGGTTTGAAGCTAAATAATGAACTTGCTGTTTTCATGGGTGATTTGTTTTTATGGGTTATAGAACATTGGGCTAGTAAGTTGCAACAGTGACTATAAAATATTTATTTTTTTCCCTTGTATGCTGCTAACCCTTCCCAGGTGCTCTCGCAAGCCTTCGCCCTTTTCTCCGGCATGTAATCTACATGATTGGATGCTCCGGCTTTGCTGGTGCAAGCATGTCCATGGCCATGTTCTCTGACCTGTTGTCGATACTAACAGTTCATATCTATTCGTTCTACATCGCGTCCGCCCGGATTTTTAATTGGCAGCTTACTATCATAATATCCCTCTTCCCACATTTTCCGCGGCAAAAAAGCGAAATGTTCATGTTAACCGGATAGACTCATGCGGACTACGACCTCGACCAACTGCTCTTGGGGACGATTTAGTTCACTCTTCTCTTTTTCCTCCCTACCAACAATCAATGTATTTTATCCTACCTTTGGCTTCTGCCCGTATGATTATAATATCCCTCAAGGCAAACGCTGGATACTTGCCTTGCATATATGAACCATTTCGCTCTCATCGCGGTGATGCTGCGCGTGAAAGACCCAGGCCGTTTACCAGGTGAGACGCTCCAGTCCCTTGATCCGTACTCCCAACCTTTTGCTAAACTTTCTTCGGGTAGGCGGTATTCATTTCTCACTCCGAGAAGCTCTTTTGCCAAACTCTGCGTCGAAGACCGATGAAATGCCCTCTACCTCCACCTCGTATATCCATCTCCAGGTTTGTATCTCTCCCATAATTTGCTTCCCTTGCGTCTAACTACCTTTTTGAAACAGTCCATACCCCTCTCTCTTCGCCAAATGTTCGACCAATATTTCCAGCTCGGCCACCGCCTCCGTAAGCACTACCTCTCACCCAGTGTCATCCTCTGCCTGGTGACTGGTCGCTTTGTCCCTCCAATCCACCGCCGAAACATGTACAGCTTGCAGTATAGCATGCTCCCTGCACAGCGCGTCGGGATAGGAGAAGTTTGGTCACGGTTGACGGAGAAGAAAACCCGGACGGCCAATGTTATGGCGCCCATGCCGAAGATTCCGAATGGATTCCCGTTTGACAGGAGAAGGCATCGGTCATGATTTTGATTGTGGTGATGGGAAAAGAACTAGGGTGGTCACCATTCCTCGTCCACCTCCTTCGATGCCTCCCTTCGTTATAGCCGGAAAGATGTCTAAGGTTGGAGTCTGTCCTATCTAAAACGTTCTAGATTATTATTTAATACTTAACTTATTAACTAGTAAATAATTTTTAGGTGTAGAATTATAGAGTTTTTCTTTAAACTACATGCCTGTAGTTCACATACAGACGTGTTCTCCCTAGTTCAAAATGGATGATCTATGTATCAGGGACGGAAGGACATCAGTTAAGCTAATGTGGAAACAGGAGAGTAAAGTATCTTAAGACATATAATGGGAGTGGAAGCGGCTCTGTAAACGCTGATGCACCGTCCCAAAAGAAATAAATAAATAGTAAATGGAAGGGAGGTAGTTTGTATCCAGTTAGAATATGGCTATTTCGATAAAATCATTACAATTCGAAGATGTAGCAAAAATGAGTTTGAAATAGTATCAATGTGTACTAGTAAATCGTTTGAAGTCTTTCGCAGCCCATTGAACTCTGAAACGCATCACTTGATATCACAATATCAATTACACTTGGTTGAATGATCTCCTACTGTCGCAATATTCGTATAACAACCTACAATACGCAACTGTGAGAGGCCACGGATGGCTGTACTAGTAGGGTTGCTGCTAGTTGCTGTGTATAGGTTTGATGGATAACCAATCGATTTCCTGGCTTCAAAACGAGCCTCGGGATAAGCATATGAATCCTCCTCGTTGGCTTGGGTTGAGCGTTATCTGCGTCTCTCTCTTCCCCTGCTCTCCGAGCGCGTCATGGTTGATGTTGTCATTGAATTTGATATATGTGGTAGGCAAGCTGCAATTTGCCGCTGGTTACTAACGATAAGGGTTGGAGAGCTACCAGTCATCATCAGCGACATGCTACACGTTCAGAGTGCTGGGGCTGGTGAGTAGGGGAGCGAAGGAATGTTCGCATTGTCAGGGAGGGGGAAACGACAAAGAAAAATGGTATCTATGAAAGGCTCTAAGAAGGTACATGTAGAAGCAATTATCCCATTATTAAACAACACTTCACATAGGCTGAGACAGCAAATGGGTTAAAGGAACACAAGGCAAAGATTCACCAGGGCGATATTGTCGTTGTTTCCCATGCGCCAGAGGTGAAAACCAGTGAGAATGGCATTCTTTGAATACAAACATAAACATGTTGACACGTACATACACTCATACACACAAGGACGACCTCTTCTCATACCACGTTCTCACATATAACAGTTTCAGTTTCACAACTATCTCTTGTCCTCGCTAGCTGATACAATCCACCAAGGAAATAAGATGCATGGAAAGTGGACAGTTGAAGAGGATATCTTCGTCGCAACCCTCCGGCTCGGCACGAACCTAACTTGGCGGGAGATCGAAACCGAATTCAACAAAAGGTTTCCCCCCGCCACGCCCAAAGACTTGGAATCAAGATATAACAAAGGCTTAAAACCAGGCAGACGCGTTCCAACAGATAAAAGACGAATATCGGACATCATCGACGATTACCGGCACTACGGGCTGGAGGAAGAAAACCCCGCTGCAAAGGAAATTTTGCAACAGGCATTGCACATCTTGGACGAATATTCCATGTGTCGCTTGTGGTATTAAGATATCGAGGTAAGAAGTTATTTGCTTCCCAACGGCGCTCAAGCGCGTTTTCTTCTGGAGTACCGGTGGTTCGTCTTTTAGCTCTCTTGAAGGATGACTTCCTTTCCTCCTATGTCGTTGTCTATGTTTTCTATATCCCATGTCTCGAGCGCTTTTGGCATTGCATCGATCTTCGGTGTCCTTTAACTGCCGGGATTTTGTATCAGGTTTTATGGCTATTGTCCATGACTTGCTTTTGTCGCCTGTGGTATCAGCGTGCCAACCGCTGGGCACATTGAGAGAATAGATGATACAGACTCTATCACAAGAATCAATATTCTGTGCAAACTCGAGAGTTCAGTAGCTTTGCTGCATACAAGCCTTCTTCAGAAACTCATCGTCGCTTTCTTTACTACCATTGCGGGCTTCTTTCACCATGCCATCAAGCCCTCGTTCCTTCAGGGTTTTCTAGAGTTGGTCAGTGGCATGGTCCAAGGAGGAAATGGCGCTGGGTGGGAGAGGCGTTTGACATACCGACAGACATTTCTGGTATTCTTCGAAGACCTTGGCACAGTCTTTGTCTGCGGTATTACCGCGCAGATACTCTAGGTTTACGTTAGATATTGGTGGCGCTAAAGTCTGATAACCGTCGGCTGGGGCTTCATACTTTCGCTGTACCATTTGAGAAAGCACGTTTCGTATTTCCTTGGGTTGGATCGTTAGCAATCTGGTTTGTCATGGGTTGACTGCGAAGGCAATTTGAATCGACTCCCGCACATACTCTTTTATATTGTTGCATTCTGGAGCTAGAGAGGCTGACATTTGAGACCAGGAAAATATAGCAAAAGTTCGAGAGAGTTACTTTGTGTTTTTGAGATCAACAGAGGTGAGTACAGGGGGAATATATCATGAATTGTCACTAATAGCAAGTTGGAAGCAGTCTGCGGATTATCTTTCTTCCACCAAGCAATTTGTTTCACGGCAAGCTTTTTTAGAAGCATCCAACATTTACTTTTCCGCTTGATTATTCCCTTGGTATCATTACAACCCTCGGCGCGTTTGTCCTCTCATTTGATTGCTTTGATTTCGTTTCTGTTTTTCGATTCAAATAATGCTCTGGTTGCAGTAATCGCGTTCATGGAAATCGCGGCGGACTTTGCTTCGTTCGAGGAGGAGGCAAAAACTGCCCTTGTCAAGACGATCAGATCCGCGACGCAGATATCCTCCGAAGACCTGAATTTCCTCCGTTCGTTTGATAATAATGTATCAGCATCCATCGACGAAGAAAGCGTGCGCCTCCTCAATTTATCCAATTCCATTTTGAAGGTTGCGACGTCGGGATCTGACTTGCAGATCCCCGAACTACACAACGAGGATGGAGTGGAAGAAAACTGGAGAGCGATTGTGGATGTCATTGATGAGCTGTTGGAAAAGGCAGATGCCTGTCTGGACGAATTTACGGGTATCATAAAAAGGCTCAGTCCTTCTCAAGCAGAACGCGACGTCGTACTTGGCAAAAAGACCGCAAGTGCCAATTTCCCCAGCGTATACGACTTCGGCCCATCCAAGATTCCCAAGCCTCAGCTTTTGTTCAATTCTCGTCCAAATAACAAAGACGATGGTACCCCTTTCAGACCACTGCTTCGTACTAAACCCCATGCGATAACTCCATTGTCGACCAGCGCGAGTGAAACTAGCCCTAATGGGACCATCACCTCGTGAGTGCACTTCAAGTTTTCCCTTGCTCACACTAGAGACGAGTTTACTTACAGGTCATGTTTATCCTAGCTACAAGCATCCATACGAAACCGAAATACGCAACTCCACCTATCCTTCATCGGTATATACTATCTCCGTTCCTGGTAAATTCGCACCTTTTGAGACCACCACCGCCACTTTTGTGGACACTCTGGAAGGCATCCACTCAATGCTTGCAGAGCTCAAAGAAGTGACGGAAATAGCTATTGATTTAGAACATCATGATGCTCATTCATACCATGGTCTTGTATGTCTCATGCAACTTAGCACACGCGATAAGGATTGGATTGTCGACACATTGAAGCCATGGCGGGAGGAGCTTCAGGTCCTGAATGAGGTATTTTCAGACCCGAAGATCTTGAAAGTACTCCACGGTTCAACTATGGATGTGATATGGCTCCAACGTGACTTGGGTCTTTACATCGTCGGTCTCTTTGACACATACCATGCTGCGGTGGCCCTGAATTACCCAAAGAAAAGTTTGAAATTCCTTCTGGAAAAATTCGTGAACTTCCAAGCGGAGAAAAAGTATCAGATCGCCGACTGGAGACTACGCCCACTTCTCCCCGGCATGTTTGATTACGCACGATCCGATACCCACTATCTTCTGTATATCTATGACCATATCCGGAATGACCTTATAGAACATTCCACTCCTTCAAACAACTTGATAGATTATGTCCTTGAAAGGTCTAAACAGGAAGCTTTACAACGATATGAGCGTCCCGTTTATAATGCCGAGACAGGCGAAGGGAGAATCGGCTGGCGTGATATGCTTGTTCGTAATTCCACTCTCTTCAGTCGAGAGCAGTTTGCCGTCTTCAGGGCCGTCCACCAGTGGCGAGATAAAATTGCGCGGTTTGAGGATGAAGGGGTCCAATATGTTCTTTCCAAACAATCGTTATTCAAAATTGCCCATGCGATGCCTTTAGACCCCGTTTCGTTACTGAGAACCGTCTCCCCTGTGTCTCCTCTGGTCAGAGCCCGAGCTTCCGAACTAGTTCAAGTTATCAAGAAAGCAAAGATTATTGGAGCAACCGGGCCAGAGCTCCGAGATGTGCTTTTCCCACTGAAACAAAGGACAGATGAATCCAACCCGAGTACACCCAAATTGTCGCCTAAGAGTGAACCAGACCACCGATCAGTTTTAGTCGCTAGAGCAGACATATCCCAATTTTGGGGCGCCACCCTTAAACAGCCACAACAACCTCCCATTCCTGTTTCGCACTCTTTGGCAGCCACAGCGGAGGCATTCCTGCTGTCCCTTCCCCTGCCCTCTATACCGCCGAAAATATCAGAAAACCTGGTTAAAGAGACACCCGCTTTAGCACAGCCGAATATTCCCAGACCTACTGCTACTACCACAAACGAAATTTTCACAATTAAACAATTCGGGGCTCCGGGGAAAAGGAAAATCAGCCCAGCAATGGAAAGGGAAGCAACCGACGACACACCTGAACCAATAGCAAGAACAATAGCAATGACCACGGAACCGCGCAATAAATTCCTACAAATGGACGACTCTGTGTCAGTGTCCAGTCCAACGTCGGTTTCAAGTACTATGGAAACCAAAGCACAGAAGCATCAGGAGAAAAAGCAGAAGAAGCAGAAAGGGGTATCTACTCCTCGGCAACGAGGTAACAATAGTGATACCGAGGAATCTCCCAACTTCACACCCTTTGACTACAGCAACGCTGAGTCCGTCCTTCATGCAAATACCGCGGAGATTTGGAACAACACTAACGGGTCTTTTCGCGGCAACCAAAAACCAAAACGACAATTCAACCCGTATGCCAAAGCGATGGATGCGCCTCAAGGGATGCGAAAATCGAAGAATGAAATTGAGGGTAAATCTTTCACATTCCGGCGATGAAATTTCAATTTTCAACACATGTCATCCAGTTTCCATTCCATCTTCTCCTTTTGAGTCTTTCTTTGCTTTCCAGCATACACGCACATGCAATATCTGTTCAAAAATTTCCGAGGGTGGCTTCATTTCCGTGCTCTTGGTAGTTGCACTTTTTTGTTTGTTTTCCTACTGGTGTTTTGCATTGCACTGTTTGACGATGATGCATGCTCGATATTCTGCTTCTTCTTCTTCTTCATTTTCTGGCAGGTGTCCCATGTCCTTGGTTAAAGGCTATTCGGCATCTTTCTTCGCTTTCCACTCTTGCTTTCTGTCAGGATTTTGCTTATCTGTGCTCCACATGCGATCTTGCCAGCTTTTGTGGTTGAGGGAGGAAAACGATGACCACATTTTTCACGATATGCAAATAGACTCCTCAGGGTCACTGTTTTTAATTCAAGTTTTTGTTTTCAATTTCAGCTTTGAAAGCCACTATCTGTGGCACTCAATACATATGGAATAAAGAATTACATACACAAAATGCGAGCTTACTATGACTCGCCCGGGAACCCCTATCACCAGCTGAAGGATGGTGTCTCGGAACTCTTTCACAATCGACACCCGAAGCCATTTGCTTCCAGAACATTGAAGGGAATGGAATATATTCATGCCTTGTCCAGTGAGACGCAGAGATTCCCATGAGGCAGAAAGAAGGCTCGTCTCTGGCCCGTGAATCTATGGCTTGTATGTGCTATACATACATGTAAGCAGGCGGTGGAAGTGCTGCTCTATCAACCAGGATCCCGGATCCGGGGATTAAAAATGATCTACCATATCCACCACCAAAAAAAGTGGGATGATCAATCTTTATCAAAGGCAGATTCTTTTTTCGTTCGCAATAGGATATCTCGTATTAAAATTATCGCTAGTCACGGGCACTGATCTCCTATCCCCCTTAGACGATCAGTGGAATTACCAGGCATTATTCGGAAGTGCGGAACATCAGTCCTTGCACACACTAGAAATTTAAACGGAAATCTCAATACCAGAGAGTAAATCCAATCCTCCCAGCATGGATTATGGGCCCTTGGTGCCTAATTTGACAGCCAACTGCTGCCTGCTGCCCGCAATTCAAATTCGTCTCTTCTGGGTGAGTTATGAAGTTAAACATATGATTTATCCCGCCTGGATTTACACATTTATATCATTTAATCCCAAAAAGCCTAGTGCGTTGTGGAGATATCATTACAAATACTCCATCCTCATCGTGGTCAGTTTGGATGTTGGGTGGGGAGTCCGTTACTTAAGAGTTGTAAGAGCTATTCTCATCATAACTGAGGGGCAAAAAGGGATCATTGGCTGTATAACGACTTGTGCCCGCTGAGCGATTAGGCAATAAATACATACTTCGTATCTGCTCAGAACCAACCTGCAACTTGCTACCATTATTGGCATCACATCAAGTTTCGTGTCCCCTGAACGGCAGAAGACACCGCTACAGCCACTAGTTACACCATCTTGCAATACTTTCCCACAACTAGGGTAAAAAGCTCCGTGTGGATGCCTAGCTACCATGGTCAACGCAGAGTCCAATAGCACTGAATTCCAGGCGGAGAGTACATTCCGGGCCTACACACATGGACAAGGCCTCTCTTATGCCCAGAATCGCCTTGGATATGAACCGGAGTTCCTCCAATTCATCATCGACCATCACACCTCCACTGGCGGGCAGCTCGACACGATCGTTGACGTCGGCTGTGGTCCCGGAACGGCGGTGCGTGCACTGGCACCGTACTTTGCCCATGCCATCGGCCTCGATCAATCAGAAGGGATGATCAGCACCGCCCGTTCTCTCGGCGGCAGCACATCATCACCATCATCACCATCATCATCATCATCATCATCATCATTATCATCATCATCATCATCATCATCATCATCCGCGGTGCCCGAACCCATAAATTTCCAAGTCTCCACCGCCGAAGACCTCGGCTCCCAGCTCTCCCCTCCGCTCATCGCGGACAACAGCGTCGACCTCCTGACAGCCGCGGCGGCCGCGCATTGGTTCGACATGAGTCGCTTCTGGCCGCGGGCTGCGCAGGTGCTGAACCCTGGCGGCAGCTCCGCGCGCGCGCATCCGCGTCAGCGCCAGCGTGCCCAACAGCGCTGCCATCCAGACAGTCATCGATGCGTTCGAGGAAGAGCATCTGATGCCGTACATGGCGCCGGGGAACCTGAGCGTCAACAAACACTACGCCGACCTGGAGTTACCCTGGAGCCTGTCGACGACGCCTGCGGGGCCCGTTACGGAGTTCGACGAGGCCAGCGTCCTCCACAAGGTGTGGGATGGCAGCGATGGCGATTACGATGCCGATGGCAAGTCTTGGTGAAAGCCTGTGACGGTCGATATGGATACGCTGGAGAAGATGATGGGGACTGCGAGCCCCAGTGACGCGGTGGCGGACGGCGCATCCGGATGCGGTGGGGACCGAGCGGGACATAGTGAGGGTGTTTCGAAGGGATATCGAGCGGCTGTTACACGAGGCTGGTGTGGAGAAGGGGAAAGAGGTTGTGGAGGGAATCCAGACGGGTACTTTGTTGATTGTGAAGAAGAAACTGTGATTGGGCTTACACTGTTTTTCTTCTATCCATGCTCGATAGGATTGTTACCAGTATTAGAATTATTTTATTAGCCCAATCGCGAATACTAGTAGCCATATTGTCTTAATTGTAAAATTCAACTTTTTATTTTCATGGCAGTCGATATCGCCAAGATGTCAATGATGTGAGAGTGTCAAGTATGTACTATACTGTACCTAGGGTAAAGAGATAGATAGATAGATAGACAGATAGATCCATGACAAGCAGCCCGACAGAAACAGCACCCTGATCTCGCACATCTTCAACATTGTGGCAGCTATGTCAACCAAGTCATGTAAGGTACACATGCCTTGAATCAAGCGTCATCCATGACGTGCTGATACCTTGTTTGGTGATGATGCTAATAATGCCATCGTAGGTGCAAGTATGGATGATCAATTGACGCCCCCCGGCTCCCGCTCCTGTGGCATGTCAGGGAGGTGCATTTCTGTATTCGCTACGGAGTACGTAAGAGAGCAATGTTCAAAGTTCTGAGCAGAGAGAGGTGGGATCTTCGTGAAACCCAAGGGCGACTGGGCTCAGCATCCTCTTGCAAATTGAAAACCCCCTTTCTTTTTCTTCTTCGAATATCCTCTCCCATTCTGTTGTTTTCGTTCTCTTCTGGCCATTCTCTTTTCTCTTTTCTCTTTTCCTTTTCCTTCCTTTTGCCCATGGTCTGGTGATCAGAATTAGCACAAACATCGCCATATTTCCAACATGGATCACAAATGCAGCCACTTCCTGCCAAGGAGGCCGGGCCCTGCCCCTGGGGCGACTAATCACCCTTCCCTTCTTCTCCCCGCCTCGGTCTCAGTGTCCCTCCTTTGACCTGGTTCCTTGCAGCTGTCCATGGTCCGAGCAAGGACAGGGCAGGAAAGGGCAGGACGGGGCAGGCTGCTGCGTATGCATCATTATTCCTTGGCCCCTGTTGGTTGTCAGTGTCAATGTCCGTGTTTGTGTCAGTCAGTGTCAGTTATCAAGTTTTGCAGGGTCGTCAATTGTCAGAGAGTTTGAGAAGTGAGATCTTGAATTAATAATAATAATGGCAGGCAATGTCCGAGTCTCACTTTCAAGTCTTGGAAAGAAAGTTAAGAGGAAAATAAAAATAAAAAATGAGGTGTAACAGGGAAAAGGGGGTGAGAATCAGGTTTTTTTTTTATCTTTAACCTTTTTTTTGCGCCCTTTCACTCTTCACTTTTCACTGCTGTCTTTCCCCCATCCCCCTTCCTTCTGGTGGCCTCCCCCCTCCAAGGACAGCCTATTCAGGCGATCCAGAAATTCCGGGGCTGCATGTGGATGTGGTCCGTGTGGAAGAATGATGAGCGTGGGAGAAGGGGAGATCGATGTGGCGGAGGGGAGAGAGGAGAGGAGAAGTAGACCAGCCCGTGGCTTGTCCGTGTGGAACATAGGGAGCCCTCTCATGCGCTAGAAATTTTAAACAGGATGTTGGATATTCCGGTTGGCAAACCCTCCAGAGAGTCCGGTTCGAGTTCAGGGGCTTGATGCCTAAAGTTTAGCTGGCAAGCTAGGCATCAAGGCTCCATAACCTGAGGAAACCTAGAAAGTTATATGGGTCTCGGTATTGAGATTTCCATTTAAATTTCTAGTGTGTGTGTGTGCAAGGACTTCTGTTCCACGCCTAACTGTGCCCCTGTGTGGTTCCTGGGTTGGGCTTTTGCTCCTTTGCTGAA
>NW_001813978.1:2023936-2027241 GCF_000149585.1 Histoplasma mississippiense
CATGTTCATTCTTTTTTCATCGTGTGGAGTAACTAACTCTATCTAGCAGAGGTGGAGCAGCTTCTCACCTGGTCTGGGGGTTTTCTTTTCATTTTGGCATCTACAGAGGAAAAGTGCGCTGTACATCACTAAAACCCCACCCCCCCCACCCCTTTTAAGTCTCCATTTAGACGGAGGCCGTGGTGACAGCGGGGAGTTAATGTAGGGGAACATGCAGCAGAAGCAGGATAGACAGTCTTAAAAATAATAGAAATAAGCAATAACTAATAATAATAGTTAATAACTACTACTGCTGCGTAGAAATCATCCATCTCCTGTCCCTGACTGACTCCTGGCGACTTTTTGGGAGTGGTTTCTTCCCCTGGCTCCGGGTACCTGAGTGTGTGTTTGAAGCCAGTCATCCATCATCATACATCGTTACGTACTTGTACAGAAATACTCTGCCTCCTGTCTCGGGCTGTCTGTCCTCCACTGGCGATTGTCAGTCTTCTGCATCTTCTTCGTCGTCCTTCTGTCTTGCAGCTCGTTTTTGATGTTATTTTCAGTTTTGCTCTACTCTATGCCTCCGCTAGCATTGAATAAATATACTACTGCTCTGTGCAATTTGCCATTGATGGCGTTTTTATGATCGTTCCCTGCACCAGCGTCCACTGGTCCGGTCGATTTCCCCTGTCCTCCGTCCTCAGCCTCCAAGTCTCAGGCTCGCTCCACAACTACTAGTTAGCCAGCGTCCATCAGAACCACCACATCCGTCCTCAGTCCTCAGTCCTCCGTCTGTTGTCTCTGTCCATCTCACCATCCGTCCAATCCATCATCCATCCATCCATCGCCCATCGTACCATCCGTCGAGCAACCCCTCGACTATCCCCCTGACGACTTTATCGACTGCTCCTCGATTCTTTCCTCCCTCCATCGCTCGTGTCCCCCTCCCTGGATACTTCCGCCATCCGATCCATCCATATATCAATTCGCACCTGGACTGACTCCCGCCCACGTCTCACTTCCCTCCCGCCCTCCCGCCTACTACTGTCCAATCGTATACTCAAACGAGCGCCAGACTCAAACAAAGCGATTCGCACCGGGGATACTCACAGAGAAACACCCTCATTCAGGCCCGGAGAGTCCATTGTCTCTCCACGTTCCTGTAACCGAAGTCTCTCCTCCCCTCTTTTTTTCTCGTGTGTGGTGGTTGTGGCTCAGCTGGAGGGAAGCCATAGTTTTCGACGGGGGGAAAAGAGAGAGAGCGCCGCCCACTGCGTTTACAGATTTTGTAGCTGAATGCATCTATGCATTCGGCTTCCATGATCTCACTCTTGCCATCGAAGCTCCAATAATCCCATTCTACCTCGTCGCTGGCTCAACACTCTCGTGCCATTGAAGAATTTTTGAGCATTCTTCTTGCAATCTAAGAGTCCTTCCAGGTTGCTACAACCATCCTGAAAAAAAAAAAAAAAAAAAAATACCCCAGCGACGCACAAAGGGAAAAGTCTAGGGATTGCCAACGTCCCCTTTCTTTCTTCAACGGCTCTCCCGCTCTCCTAGTCTCAACGTCTTTCCACCATCCAACAACGCCATATAGTTTCTCGACCCATTTTTACTTTGATATTTTTATATTATTTATTTCTATCTTTGTTTCTACTATTATTTCATTAATCGCGTATTATTGCGATAGCCTGATCGCCTAATTCCACTTCACAATGTCGGTCGCAACAATGCTTCAACCCGCGTCGAGAGCCTCGCGGGCCTCGACAACCTCCTCTACCTCCTCCTTCCAGCCTGTCTCCAGGCAAAATACCTTATCCTCCCATGATACCAGATCCGTCAGGCAATCGAAAAGAATGTCCGTCACGGCGCTGTACCTGTCAATGTCGGCCAAGGAGAAGGACTTGGAAATTTCGGATGATCTAGCTAAAGGTTCGTAAATTGTGAGTGTCAATATTTGCATGGGACCCTCCGCTAAACTTATTCCTTTTCAATTAGCCCAAAGAGCCTTGCGCGAGCTCAAGTCCAAGATATCCTCGCAGTCTAAGAAGAACTTCGTATTAGAAAAGGATGTTCGCTATCTCGACTCACGAATTGCGCTTCTAATTCAGAATCGAATGGCGCTAGAAGAAGTATGATAACGCTCCTCCAGGGCATTTGGCATTTGGCACCCTATCTTTATGTGTTTGTCGAGTATAAACGTTGATGAAGACAACGCTAATTCCTCTAACAGCAAAACGAGGTTGCCAGCCATCTTGAGGATGCCAACGATCTACAAGAGGGCTTCTTTCCGAATGACGACAAGACCCAAAAATATGGAAACCTCCTCTTTCTCTTACAATCAGAACCCCGTCATATCGCCCATCTATGTCGCCTGGTGACAATGGCCGAAATCGATTCCCTGCTTCAGACAGTCATGTTCACCATCTACGGCAACCAATATGAAAGTCGAGAGGAACACCTGCTACTAACTATGTTCCAATCCGTTCTAACTTACCAATTCGATAATACCCCAGAATACTCTTCCCTTTTGCGCCAAAATACTCCCGTTTCCCGCATGATGACTACTTACACCAGGCGAGGCCCGGGGCAGGCTTATTTGAAACAGGTCTTGGCCGACCAGATCAATTCCCTCATCGAGCTAAATGATGTCGATTTGGAAATCAATCCGTTAAAAGTATATGAGGCTATGGTGCAGCAAATCGAAGCCTCCACTGGATCTCTCCCGCCTTATTTGCCGAAATCGGTCACGGCAGAGGTAGCTGCGGAAAATGAACAAGTTCAACAGATCATTGCGCCACGGCTGAAGACGCTGACAGACATTGCGAATGCATTCCTAGAAACAATCATCGACGGCCTTGAGGAAACTCCCTATGGCATTCGATGGATCTGCAAACAGATCCGAAGTCTCTCAAGACGAAAATACCCTGATGCTCAGGACCAGACCATTTGTACGCTTATTGGCGGGTTTTTCTTTTTGCGATTCATCAATCCTGCCATCGTTACCCCTCGATCCTACATGCTCATTGAGGCAACTCCATCCGACAAACCCCGCCGCACCCTTACCCTGGTCGCGAAGATGCTGCAAAACCTTGCGAACAAGCCATCGTATGCCAAGGAGCCTTATATGTCCAAGCTCCAGCCATTTCGTCCATGATAATAAGGGAGCGTGTGAACAAGTTCCTCCTGGACCTTTGCGAAGTTCAAGACTTCTACGAGAGTTTGGAAATGGATAACTATGTTGCGTTATCGAAACGAGATTTAGAGCTCCAGATTACGCTGACGAAGTCTACGCTACGCATGCACTCCCTCGACAAGCATTG
>NW_001813978.1:2027977-2029360 GCF_000149585.1 Histoplasma mississippiense
ATCTTTTGTTGGAGGCTTTGCGACCCTACTAACCACATAACTCTATATCTATTTGTGCTTTAGGTCGTGCGCGAGGTCTTCTAGAACTAGATCTGAAACTGGACGATCTTCTGGAAATGCAGAAGGATAACCAGGAAGACCTCGATCTGGAATACGTCCAGTTCAACGTTTCCAGGGTGCTTTCGTTGCTGAACAAACGGTTTGCGCGGAAGAAGGGGTGGTAAGATAACAGAAGACAGAAGGACAAAAAAAAGAAAAAGAAAAAGAGACAGAGTCTCGGCGTATCAAAAATATCAACTTCTTTTTTCGTCCTCCAAAAGCAACACCCTCTCCGCGGACCCGCCAACCCTTCCACCCAAGAAGAAAGGGAGAGCCAAACCACCGTTTCAAAGAAAATAACATGTTTTAAGCTTTTGTGATTTATCACTGCTACTACTTCGTGTGTCCTAGTTCCTGCCGTATGCCCAATGTACCAACTACCTTCAATTTTGCCGAAACGCGGAAAATGGGAGAAGGGGCTCGTTCGGCGGGGAACAGCACGGAATTTTTTGACCGCCAAGATGGGACATTATTCTCCCCGTGTGTATATTTTTTTTCCTGGCTTTTGTTTTCCGAAGCAAATCTTGGGAACGACGAAATGAGTCGAATTTTGATCGGTTAACTCTATTTTTTCTATTTTAATTTCTGGAGATTTTGAGGCAGTTTGCATTCTCGTACCCTTTTACATCTATTTTTTTTAACAATGTTTCCGATGCGTCTCCTGTCTTGTCTTGTTATGCCTCTCATCCAAACTTCTCTGTTCTGTTCTGTTTTCCGTTTTTTTGTTTCTCTTTCTGATTATCATCTATCTGATATCCCTTTTCTTTTTCATCCTTCCTCCTTCATCCTGATTACGTTTTTTTCCAATGCCAAATTTCCAACGATAGCCCATCCATCCCGAACCCCACATCGATGTATTCGCTTGACATGGCACACCACGAACCTTGACACTCCGTACGAAGGATGAATAATGAATGTATAACTTGGTGTGAAAGGAAACGAACGAACATCACGAACTTACATGTCCTCTCCTCAAACATGTACCCTATCCCATACCCATGCCCATACCCATACCCATATACCACACAAGGCGAAAGGGCCTGAGAAGGGAGGTGGAGGATCCTGTCCTGTCTGTTTTATTTCCTCTGGAAGGATAATACAGCCCGTCTCCCTGATGCCACATTCTCTCCTACCATCACACACCCCTACTTTATCACCTGAGTCACTGAACTTCTTTTTCATCTCGTCCTGCAGATATTATGCGTATTATGCAAGGGATGGATACTGTATTTCCATTTACATCTGTTAAATTTCTTCTTATTTCATTTAACCCTCTGAACATGG
>NW_001813978.1:2029460-2032565 GCF_000149585.1 Histoplasma mississippiense
TGGGCACCGTCCTATTGTTTTTTTTGTTCGTTTTCTTTTTTCAGTAAGCACAGCTGTCTTTATTTTTATTTTTATTTATTTGTTTTTACCCTCCTTTTTTTGAGTCGGTTATATATCCCCTGTAAATTTTTTTTTTTTTTTTTTTTTTTTTTTTTACACAACCAAACACCTTTACACAATTCTTCATATTTTCATCTATCTTTCTTTCATTTCCCTTTTCTGGGGTCTTTTGCTGTACTATTATTCTTATTCTTGTTCAGTTTCTCTCTTCCTGCCTTTGCTCATCCGTTTCCTTCCTCTCGCGGCCTATTATTATTTTTGATACAGACAGACGGCGATGGAGAGAGGAGGTGTGTTGTTCAGCCATTGCTCTGTTCTATTTCTGTTTCCATTTTTTTTTTTTTTTTGTTTTTTTTTTTTTTTTTCCAAATTTATAACTGGGTTGTTCGTTGGCCAGTATCCCCCTTTTTTTGCCTCTGATGTTCTCGCTATGGATTATGGACGTTTTTCTTCATTGGTCATTTTGCTAGTTGTGTTTTTTCTTTCCTTTTTCTGCTCTATTTATTATTATTATTATCATCATTACTTTATTTACCAGACATACGTATATACATATTGACATCTTGAAGGCAATGAAACAAAAGCGTTTAGCTGGATCTAAGCTAGGGCTAGCTGTAGCTAGGTATTTTCTTTAACAACAAAAGGGTTAACCATTTATTTATTTCTCTATTATTTTACGGTAACTTCAATCAAGGCACGGGAAACTTGAGGCAGTGAGTTTGTGTTGGTTATGCATTATCATTACTCTATTCTCTATTGATGCCTTGTGTCCTTATGTAGCAGCTACCTCAGGCGAATGAACGTAGGCCCCGCCATCACTTTTCTTCTTTTTTCTTTTTCGGTTTTTGTTTCCTTGAATCTCCTCCGAGAGAATCCAAGACGAATTTTACATGCTTGAAGCACTGATGTGTTTCTGTGTCTGATCCAGTGCCCACCAACCGAACAGCAACAACTAACTATCGTTTACTTGTTCGCTTGGACCAACAAACCGTCGCCAGTCCACAGTACAATAAAGCGCCAGGCACCTCTGTGGGAAGGATAGGGAGCTAGTTAAAATAAACAGCGGTCGGGGGGCATCAGAGGGCATGAATAATAATAGAAATTAAAACCATAGGAAAAGGAATCGGAATTGGTGGGAAGAAGGGAGCTTGCCAGCTCCAGAGGCGTAGCGCCCAGAAAGCAAGTATTTATCTGTTCGATTGTGCCTCCAATCGCCCACCAACACACCACACACATTACACTAACTCTCTCTCTCTTCTACTGATCTCCGCCTGGGAACTTAACCCAACAACTACTGCCTACACGTACACCCACCACCTTTCCACCACCTCAGCTACCAACTACCAACTCTCCGCTCTTTCTCTCTTCTCTCCGCTCTCGTTTCCCTCCCGCGTCGCCCCTCATCCTCGCTCTGCCCAGCCTCTCTTATTCTTATCCAAACACTTCCCCAACCCGCCCAAGCAAACCCCCCCACCAAAGCAAAAGAGAACAGAAGTTTGTTTCAAATAAAAAGAAGAAGGAGGCCAGAGGATTCAAAAAGACACCCGCTCCCGCAACAATGACAACGCCCGCCGTCCCCTCTCACCCTCTCACCCTCGACCCCAAGTACGACGACTACGATTTCCCAACCACCGCCCCTGACGCCCAATCAGGCCACCCAGGCCACACAACCCCGGAGCAGGATGCGCAGGTTTACCAGTTGCGGGTCATGCTGGAGCAGCTCGGCTACACGGAGCGGTTGGATACCCTGACGCTGCTGAGGTTCCTGCGCGCGAGGAAGTTTGACGTTGAGGCGGCGAAGGCGATGTATGTGTATCTATCTATCTGTTTTATTCTTTTATTCTTTACTCTTTCCCCATTGTTTTGGGGGATGCGGGGGGGTGGAGCAGTAGAGGTGCCCATGGGAACTAATTTTTTTTTTTTCTTCTTCTTCTTCGGGTTCATTGCAGGTTCGTCGAGTGCGAGAAATGGCGGCAAGAGTTCGGCACGGATGATCTGGTGAATACGTTCGAGTACCCGGAGAAACCGCAGGTGTTCGAGTACTATCCACAATACTATCACAAGACGGATAAAGTGCGTTTTTTTGTATTTATTTCTCTCTCTCTCTCTCTCTCTCTCTCTCTCTCTCTCTTTTTTTTTTTTTTTTTTGGGCAAACACCCGCCGGGCGGGAAAAAGGGGTGTTCTACCAGTTGGATGAAACATGCGAGATATCAAAGCTCCGTTCATTGAGCGGAAAAAAAGGCACAAACAACTAACCTATCCATCTATCTTTCATTACTCTCGATCCAGGATGGCCGTCCCGTCTACATCGAAAAACTGGGCAAAATCGACCTAAACGCCATGTACAAAATAACCACAGCGGATCGCATGCTGAAAAACCTAGTCTGCGAATACGAGAAACTCGCCGACCCGCGCCTGCCCGCCTGCTCGCGCAAGGCCGGCAAGCTACTCGAAACCTGCTGCTCGATCATGGACCTGAAGGGCGTGGGCATCACCCGCGTCCCCTCTGTCTACGGCTACGTCAAACAGGCCTCCGCCATCTCGCAGAACTACTATCCGGAGCGTCTGGGCAAGCTGTACCTCATCAACGCGCCGTGGGGGTTCTCCAGCGTCTTCAGCGTCGTCAAGGGCTTCTTGGACCCCGTTACCGTGCAGAAGATCCATGTGCTGGGCAGCGGGTATGAGGCCGAGCTGCTGGCGCAAGTCCCCAAGGAGAACCTGCCGAAAGAGTTTGGCGGCGAGTGTGAGTGTGAGAATGGCTGTGAGTTTAGCGACATGGGTCTCCTGGCAGGAGAAGGAGTGGGCGAAGGAGCCCAAGTGGGTTACGAAGGCACCTGACGATACGGCGAAAGAGGATGCTGATAAGGAGAATAAGGCACAGGAAAGGTCAGAAGGAGGCGGCGGAGACGGCGGAGACAGTAGCGATGCAAAAAGAAACAGAGAAAAATTGAGGCGGATACTGTTAAGCAGAAGATTAATGGGGAGTTGATGGGCGTAGATCCTTTTTTTTTTTTTTTGATATAAAACCTCCCTTCCTTTTCTTC
>NW_001813978.1:2033254-2034942 GCF_000149585.1 Histoplasma mississippiense
TGGCATGGCAATTTGCCCATTATACAAAGCAAACAACCACTCCCCCACGCCAGTTCCCAACCTTTAAAACCTAGGAATGAAAAAAAGAGAGAAGAGAAGAAGGCCAATACGTCCCTGGCTAGCAGAGAGGACAAACTAAGAATGCAGGAAAAGAAAAAAGGTCCAGTGCATCATCGCGTTTCCTATAAATTCTCCACCACCTCCGCTGCCCCTCCTTGCCCTCTCAACTTTTCCCACCGTCGTCGCCAGTCCGCGCTGGCCGCCGGAGCCAGATCCAGATCCAGATCCATCCCCATCCTCATCACCACAATCATGCGCGTCCCCAACCCCTGCCGCCTCGCCCTGCAATCTTACCAACGTCGTCAACGCGTCCGCATACACATCCGCAACTCCACCCTCCACCCACCTCCTCTTCATGCCCTCCGTATGTCCAAACGGAACATGCAACGTGAAACCCTCTTTCCTGTTCCTGTAACCCTGTCTCCGCTCACGCCGTCGTAGCTGTGTCGTCTCACCATCCAAATCCTTCATATCCACATCGGCGCCATCTCTATTTCCACCACCATCACCACCATGACCACCATCATCACCATCATCACCATTCCCGTCTCCCTCCCCATCCACCTCCCAATCTTCGTCGTCCTCTTTCAAAAACCCCCTTAACGCCTCCGCATACGCCTCCGCCGCTTTCCTGGGGGTATCACGCCTCAACTGCGCCACAGTCATCGTCAGCGACTCCAACTGCGCGTACAAACTAGCAACACGCGCCCCTAGCTCCGTATCGTACGGCTCGTACTCGACGGCTTCGCGAACGTGGAGGAACGAGAGGGGGTCTGTAGGGCCATGTGCATTATTATTATTATTATCGTTGCCCGCAGCAGCGGCGTCTGCTGGAGATAGCCCATTTATGCTTATGGAGGGGGCGGCGGTGAGGAAGGTTTTGTGGATGAATTCGTCGACGAGGCTGCGGACGTGGGATTTCATGGGGTCTGAGTCCGGGTCTGGGTTTGAGGGATTGTCTTGTGCGCTGGAGACATGGTTGGGCGCGGCGGAGGGAGGGAAATGGAGGTCTAGTTTTTGGCGGGAGAGGGCGACGGTGTTTGCGTAAAGATAGGAGAGGTCGGCGGGGGATTGCAGTTCGATTTTGCGGTGGTGGGGCGTTTCCATGATCTATCTACGTTTGCTTTGCTTTGCTTCGCTTTTCTTTCCTTTTGGGTCGAATTATTTGTATGGCCCTTCTAGTTCCGGTCGGTGCGATGCGGTTTTATTCCGTATGGGTAAGGAATGTATTAATATCAATTCAGTGCTTGGTTCTTGATCAGGGTGGAAGATTTGGCTTTGGTCGCCAATCAATGTTTATGTGCTGCCCCGATTTAGCTTAGCGTCGACACAGGCTTGATGTCATAACTCGGAGCTCCGAAACTTGGATATCACGCTTTCTTGGTAGCGAACGCCAGGCAAAAGGCCGGGATGAGAAAAGAAGAGAGAGATAACTAAAGGATGTACCTACATCCAATGGCATCTTAAAGTCATTTTGCCTCTCCTCTCGTTGACAGATGTTGATGGAGCACCCGTAGCAGTCCGCGACTGCTCCATGCCATAGATTTCCTGTACCAATATGAGCTCCAGTTCAACGTATCCTCGTTTCGTTTACTGCCACTTCCTACGCCTCGTTATAAAGGCCACCG